>NW_024582525.1:1132339-1245936 GCF_018398535.1 Haplochromis burtoni | reverse complement strand
CCTAACATTATACCGGTATTACCGTGAACGGTATAATATGGCCCAGCCCTAATTCAAACCACACCTAAAGGGTGTTGATTAGCTGTTTATAGCTGGAGATTCTTGTTTTTCTTTAAAAAGATTTGAGAGAACCCCCCCCCCCCAAAAGACTATGGCCCGGGATGATTTATTGTCTGTGCTGTAAAGTCATCAAGCTGATTTTAGTATTTCTCATGTGAAGTCATCAAAGCGTGAAAACTTGTTGAGCTTTTGGACAAAAGGATTCCTCTCAAATCAAAAAAATTAGTCAGCTATTCATCACACTGACATGTTGTGTTTGCGGCTGGTTTAACTGGCTGGGTGGGATTGCAAAGAGATTTTTGTTTTGTTTTTTAAGCTCAAATGTGCAATAAAACCAAAAATAGATACTCTTGTTTTATGGGCCTCTGATTGTTGCATAGCTGATGTTATTCTGATGAGACATGGGTAGTCCTGACACATTTTTTTTAAACTGCCCGCCCTCTCAGTTTGTGTCAGTGTCACAAGTTGATGGATGCAACAAAGGCAGGCACGAGAAGGCAGACCAGAGGCGCAGGCCTCAGGTGTGAACAGGTGTGTGGGTTCACTGCCATGCGGGAATGGGAGCGGTTCCAGGTGCACAGCTGCAGGGTGTGGCTTTCACACACACACACACACACACACACACACACACACACACACACACACACACACATATATGTATACATACATGTACAGCCAGCATGTGTTGAAATAGTGAGTCTCTGGGAAAGAGTGAGAGGCGGGCTGGGTGGGGTTTCTGTGTAAACTTGATCTTGCTTTAACTTTGAACAAGGAAGTCTGAGACAGAAGAGAGAGTTAATTTATTGAGCTGAGGGTTAGAGGGCAAAAGAAAGGAAATCGTGAAGGGGAAATCAAAGGTTCTTGAATTTTTCACCCGTGTGGGCGCTGCTGTGTGTTCCTGTGTGTGTTTCTAGGTGTGTAGGTGTGAGTGATCTTTGTATATTTAAGAGACAGTAGGGCCAAAAGCAAACAGAATGACAAAGAACGATGTTTGGGAGGCTGCTTGTCTGGCGGTTAAATGCATAGTAGTCTGGTTTCCCGGGAAACCATTGTTCTTATCAATCCGTGATTAAACAACTTTGGTAATTTGCAATCATGCTGTAACACATCCTGGTGAATGTCTGTTGAAAGAATCGAGCTTCTCTAAACCCTGGACAGCATCAATCTCAGCCTCAGGACAGATTAGGGTTGAGACAGGCTCTCTGTCTGCGGGGTACTTCATATCTGGGTCTTCTCTATCAAAGGTCAGAGCATACAAGTGAGGAGGCGTTGTGTGGCTGTTGGAAAAACGGGTCACTGGCTTCTGTGGATGGACTCACTTGTCCACAAGCCCACACCTGCTGTCAGGGGACATGCAGGCTGTGTGTGTGTGTGGACAGTGATGAAAGGAAGTGATGCACACAAGATTGCATGTGTGGATTTGGAGCTTGACATTCTGCAGCTTTAAATCCCAATTTTTCTTGTACAACGTGATCCCACAGTCCCAATCGACTGCTAGACAGTGTGCCAGATGAGCAGTCTGACCTTTGCTGTCCTTGGAAGAGTTGATGCTGTGTAATGTATTCTGCAGTTGATTCCTTTTTTCATCGTATGAATTTTAACGTTTTTTTCCCCCTTCTTCCCTCTACCTTCCCTCTACAGACGCACCGATTCTTTCGCTCTATATCTTTGCACTGCTGGATATTATTCTTCCTATTACCTCTCAGAACTCCAATCACCACATGTCCTGTGGAGAAACAAAGCTGCGAGACACAGTCAGAAATGGAAACAGCAAAGAGAATGTCAATTTCCTCCAATCGGCTCAGAGGGCAGTTTTTTTCCTGCGGGGGAAGATTAGGTTGATGTCAAACCTGAGGTCCAATGAGTTTAAATGTGCTGAAGCCAGCTTGGGTGAATCTGAAAATGCACTGAATTCCCTACAAAGAAGCTCTAAAATATCAGTGTCAACCTATTTCAGTTCACCTACAATCCCGCGTTATAGGTATATTTGGAGTGTGCAGCTGCTAGTGATATTTCTTTTGGTATCAAGTCAGCCGAGAGTGACTCTGAGGATGCCAAGAGTATCCATCAGAATCCATTAGTCGTCTGTTACTAATTACCAGTGACTCCGGGGTTGATTAAAAGAAATCACCAAGCAGCAGCACACACCATTATGCTAATGAAAACTCATTTAAAGAGGCAGAGTGGGGGCGCCGCCAAGTATCTGGACGACTTTCCTGTGCAGCCGGGCTGGCTGGAGTAAATGGCTTCTTGGACAGCGTGTCATTGCAGGACTGGAAGAGAAGCGAGCCTTGTGATAATGGCAGTGATGAGGAGCAGGATGATGATGATGATTATGACAGAATTTTAATAAAGTGTCTTTCAGCACTTTTTAAAATTCTGTTGCTCATTTGCATGTTTCCTATTTGTTTGCCTGTACTTGCCCTGTGGCTCCGAATACCAAATATCTTCTTGGCAAGAAGATAAGACACGTTTGGTGTGTTTTCATCATAATTGATTTCCTCATTAATTAGAAACCCTTCAGGGGAGAGAGAGCGGGATGCCGAAGCAAGCTCCTAATCGCCAAACGCTGATTGCTTTGGTGACAGTGAAGTTCAATAGGAAGATTACAGAAGTTACAGACACATGTTCATTATGAGACATTATTGATCTTTCATTGCAGTGATTCGAAGGTCAATTGTCTAGTTCATTATATAATTACACACACAAAGACAATTAAAAATGACCAAAGAGAGATATAATTAATTACAATATCTGATTTTTATTATATCTCATAAACAACTACAAACAACTTTGTTAACAGAAGCAGGAGAAAGAAGAAGCCTTAAATTTAGCTACTCACCTCAGATACGCCAAATAAACATAATAAGTAAATGTAACCAAGTCATTGGTGGAAGAAGCAGTAGGACCTACTACCCAATCATCCCACTGCCCACACAGCCCAAAATATTCTTATTTAAGTTACTGTGACCTGGTGCAATCTCTCTGTTCATCGTTTATCTCAAATTGAGATGGCCCCGTGCTCCCTTTAAGCCCGGGTTAGATTTGCTCTCACTGACATCATATGGAGCGAAAAATATAAAAAACAAAACCAGAACAGAGCGCTTAGAGCACTGTGATGTTTCTTGCTCCATAAAGTAAGCTTTAGGCATATTCAACGTGCAACAATATTGTAAAACTCCAATTACATAATACTGAGATACTGTATAAGCATGTAAATAAAACAGAGCTCACCAAACTCACATTTTATGCAGTTAAAACATATAATGTTTAAACTAAGAAAATTTAACATTTTAAGAGTGAAAATGAGAACTTTTCGAGTTTGACGGCAGCACTGTATAATACAAAGTGCACTCCCTTTAAATAAATAGTTTCACATTTGCTTTTTACTAAGAATTAAATGAAAGAATTGCAGGTCTGTTTGCTCATTACAAGGACAAAATCAAGAGATGTTTAACTGTGGCAGATGCAAATCTCACACATGTTATCAATGTATTTGTTATTTATTCAGGTATAGGCTAAATACTACAAAATATTTCCCTGAGATGTACTGAAATATAAACTACAGATGACCAAGTGCCTCAAATTTAATTACATGGAGGAAAATGGTAAATTAATTAGCTTCATCCACTTTATGAAGTCGTGAAACTTTTGTTTTTCATGTTGTCATCCAATACATAACCTGGAATTATTTCTGACATCTAGCAAGAAACCCCGAGGATTTTATAGTAACTGCCCTAATCCCCTACTTCCTTTATTTGATGAAAAATGCCCCGGGGCTTTCAAAGGGTTTCATCCTCATGAAGTTCAACTCCAGATCCCCCATCCAGCCCCTGAGCACCTGTTAAAGGCCAACTACTTCATGGCATCCAATAAACAGCTCCAACTCTTGATCCTCTCTCACAGTGTAGGGGCCACTTTTCATCCCTCACATCTGTGATTCCCCGAGCATTACCCAAAAATCCCCTTGGCAGTTCAGTGATCTTTCTCAGCTGTTAGCGTGCCCTCGGACCGGGGTAGCCTTGCTGTGTGCTCCAGCTGCAAGCTTTGCTGTGATCGTGGGGCCCAACTGAAGGGCACTATTGTCCATTCAAGGGGTTCACTGTGTGAAAGGTCAGCTGAGGCAGAGCCTGTGCTGCCTGGCAGGAAATGAAGGTGGAGTGGCAATTTGGGTGATAGTGTGAGGCTGGCCTGAATAAATAAAGCAGTTCAAACAAGGACAGATTAAGCTGAGTCCCCACCTTTTTAAAAAGTTTGTGTTAAACTAAAAGACAAAAATCTGTATATACGAGCAGCTGCTTTTTAAAAGAAGCCATGCAGGGACAGGTTGAGATACGCCGTGTGACCGGGAGAGCAGAGCGCGTCACAGATGTGGAGATAAATCTTCATTTCTTACCCCGTTAAGCAATTGAGCCATCTTCAGAGGCAGCTCTGCTTCAAGCCAAAGGCACCTTTCAGAATTCAGAGAAAGTGCAGAACAAATTGGAGAACAAATAGTCACACTGGGTCATTCACATAAGCCTCAGGAGGTGGGCTGGCTACAAGCAACAATGAATACTACGCTGACACTTTTTAAAGTGGAATTTATCATAAATCTTTTATTAGCTAATGTCTCCAACCCAAAGCATCCAAACGGACAAAGCTTTTATCAAAGACAAGCAGACTGCAGATATGAGAGCGATTTCACTGAGAACAGAAGACACCTTTGATGTTTGTTTGGCACCGCTGAAAAAAGTTAAGGGTGCAGTGTTGTAATGTTTGAACCTTTATACATATAATCCTACTCAGACTCAGCATCTTATTTAGCGAGGGACCTGTAGCAGACAAAGCAAAGTAAAATCACAAAAATTAGCAAACATTGTCTCATTTTTATACAAACGTATTAAAAACAAGAACAAGTTCCCAGTGATGATTTTATAAGATCATTTCTCAATTAAGAGAGCTGCAAAGAAAAGGAGAACAAATTCTTTCCGAGCTCTATGCGAACTGATGACTGACTGTAATGAAATCCTGAGACCTCAGACTATTACAGGAAGCCAGAGATTCCCAACTTTTTTTGCCCAGAGCATTTTCATAGCTCTATCAGATGGGCTCAAATGTCTCTAAACACACACACAAAAACCACTGGCTGAATATGCCAATCTTGAGTAAGTTGTCGCACTTTATTATCACGTTAACTTCAGTGTCTGCATTTTTGCTCACTTGCTAATTATTTTACAGCTACTGTTATTCTCCATACTTGTTTATAAAGTGTTAAAGTTGCCTGAAGTGAAAAACTGAGACGTTTTAACTAGACAGCTGACAGTTATTGTTGTGTACAATTAGCACTGACATTTATTGTCATGATTTACACTTACATCAGCTGATGATTATTATTAACTAGTAAAATTACCTAGTTAGTTTTTAAATGTCATAAAATAGCAACAACAAAAAAAGGAAAAAGAAAGCATTCAGTGCAAAAGAAAGAAAAACATCAAATTTTGGCAACTAGGATAGTCTTTGTTTTCATAAACAGGGTTCAGGTTTTACTCTAAATGCTACATTCAGTGGCTCTCTTAGTCACCTTATTCACAAGATTTGAATTTGAATTTGAAATTCAAGATTCCAGAAACTTGTTGTCAAATGTGTAAACCACTACACCTACAGACCCTCTCCTCTTTGTTTTTTGTTGTTGTTGTTGTTTTACTCTAAATACGAAATAATATATTAACGATTAAGGGCAGCATGGTGGTTAGCACTGTTGCCTCACAGCAAGAAGTTCCTGAGTCCAATTCCATCATCAGGCCTGGGTCTTTGTGTGTGGAGTTTGCATGTTCTCCCCATGTGTGTGGGTTCTCCCCAGGTCCTCCAGCTTCCTCCCACTGTCCAAAGACGTGCACTTAGTGAGGGACAGGTTAATTGGAAATCCTAAATTGCCCATAGGTGTGAATGTGGGAGTGAATGTGATCACGATTGGTTGTCTATGTATATTTATTAGTCCTGCGTCAGACTGGTGGCCTGTTCAGGGTGTACTCTGCCTCTTACCCTAAGACAGCTGGGATAGGCTCCAGCACCCCCGTGACCCTGAAAAAGGATAAGGGGAAGCGAATGGATGGATATTAAAGATCATTATCAAATGCCTATGTCATCTAATTTCAGAGCTTATTATAATTTAAACCCAAATATCTGTGCATGGACTCAAATTCTTTCTTCTAATCTATCTTTCTTGATAACGCCTGCTGATGTTTTCTAGAATTTAATACATTATTAAACATTTTTCAGGAGCTTTTGCCAAAACTTAGATTTGCTTTTAAATGTACATGCAACCAGTAGGGGACACAGGAAGCAGCAAGTACCTACTTTACTACCTGTCTACCTATAGGCACTGATACAAAAGGTCTGGAACAAAGCCAGTATAAACTCTAAAGATGCATTGGAGTTTCACGAAGTAAGGCAGAATTAAGGATTTGCACTTCAGGAGTGAGAGACCTGTATTGCTGCATGTAATATAGCCAATTATTTCTGTGCTAGCAAAATTACATAAAGGAGAGAAAAAACACTGAGGAGGCTTAAGGGAATTTTTCGAAGTCTTTGTGAAGCCTAACGAGAGTCGGAAATGAAGAAAAGAGAAAAGAAGCAATTGTTTTTCAGACAGTGCACCACTGCTAAGTCTGTTTTCTTGTGGTTCCAAACAAGGTCACATATTTTCAGCTGAAGATAATGAGCGATCGGTGGTTGTGTTTTCTAATAAAAGGAAATCCAGACCTCATCCACAGAGCTGCGACATCAGCTGCACCATCTACTTGTTTTCTGTCCGCCGAGCAGTGAAGGGAGGAGAGCAGCAATTAGAGTAGGATTCAGACAATAACAGACCGCAGTAATGCTCCAGATCACTCTGCATGCTCAGAGGTGTATGGGAGGGGGGGGGAGGGGATGACACCGACACACGGTGTTGAGGGATTATGGACCAAAAGGGTGTCTGAGTAGCAGAATGGCTGACCTTTCTCTACACTGAACTGGATAGTGGTAATCAGGGGCAATTATGAAGGCCTGTTGGCTGCAAATCACCTAATCCTGTTGTGGTAGTGGGAGCCAAACGTAATTACGACACTCTGGTACGCTGACTCTGTGGCTAGTGGAACTAAGTCCAGAGATTCAAACCACCAACTTTAGCTCAGTCCATAGCAGACAGGAGGTTCTCATTAGGTCAGAAAAGAGATAGCCACCTGTTTCCTGCAGCAACTGCCTTTTTTACTCCCCTGACAGAAATCCAATCAGCGTGGGCTTTGCTGGGGCATCAAATACGACAAAATCAGATTAGGGCGAGGGTGAGAGTTTTTAATTTATGTATATTTACATGTAAATTATATTCCCGTCTTATCATGTACTGCATGGACAGTATAGTTCTTCGAGCCTGGTGGACCGTTACAGTGTGTAAAGTTCATCTTTCTGCCTGTACACCATGATTTGACTAATGGCCCCAGGATATATCCCAGTTGACAGCAGAACTTAGAATCTGGAAATATTTCTGAGCTATAGTGGCACATCTTGATTGAATTTTCAAACAATAGTCATTCTCTTCTCATCCAGTCTTCTCAAATTCTTTTTTCACATGCTGATTATAATTAACCATGTAAAGTGGCTGCCTGTGCTAATTAGCATTGTGCATAACGTGAGCACATGTATGTGCTACAACAAGGGTTCTTCAGCTTGATCCAACTCAGATCCTAAGTGTGGTTATTTTGTACACGGACGCTAAGTGATACTTCATACTGAAATAATATGCTTCTCCAGCAGCTTCTTCTGTCGTGTCCTTTGAATAAAATTGCCGTACCAGAACCCTAACTCGTAGCACTTTCATCAAGAGCGCAAATTTGGTGAACTTCAGCATGCTAATTTGTGCCGTTCACAAGTAGGAAAACCTTCTGACAACAATGACCTTTAAAAGATTAGAAAACTCTTGGTGTAAAACTCGGAAAACTCGCTATGCTGCACCATTCAGTGTTGGAGTATTTACTGCTCTGAAGCAGAGAGATTATTTTCAGATGAAAAATGCTTTTAATAGCTAAGCCTGGTGATGTATTATTGTTAGTCAAAACAAATTTTACACAACAATAAAACCAAGACCAAACACATCTTTTAAATAAATATAGCCTGTCTAGTCGAAAACGTGTATTCCTCTGTGCTGCAGAGCTCCATTGTTGCCCAAAATCCTTAAAAACACTTGAGTGAGCCACGTGGTTGCTCTGACATGCTTTTGTTTTAGCATCACCACACTGTATTTTGTATAAAATCATCCTAGATTCTGGGATTGCAACAAATATCACTGTTTGAGTAGCCTTTGGCAGAAACTAAAGAGATGGATTCATGAGCTATTTTTAAAGGTTTTCATACTGGAGGATTATGGTAGGGCTTCAGACCGAGTGCCATATAAAAGCAATGAAAGAAAGTTTTATTAAATGGACTCATATGTTGTCTTTTTATGAGATTTATTATTTGTTGCATTGTTAGTTTGATGACTGGGAAGCCGCAGGTTGGCCATGTTCAGTGGGAGAGCACACTGCTTCAAAAATGGTAACAAATCAAAATCTTTCACATGCTACAGTCACACTTGAGAAAACAAATGTTGAAGACTTTGGCTTGACCAAAGTCATTAGGACCATGTGCACTGAACTTACAGCCTTGTTGCCTTTAAAATGATTGCATTAAAGGTCTGCGAGCACTTCCGGTCAGTTGCTGTCTTCAAAGAGACTTTGGTGCATCGACACGGTGATAAAAGTTGGCAGTTATAGGACAATTAACTGTGATAGATCATTGAAAATTGCTTGTTACCATCTACATACACAGATATTCACATTAAATGGTAAATGGACTGGTTCTTATATAGAGCTTTTCTTGATGCAACATGCCTCATTCATCTATCAAGCACCTTTTCTACACCTTTATCTAGCATTTACATTGGAGTTCATTATCTTGTCCAAGAATACTCGAGTATGCAGACTGGAGACCGGAGCAGCTGAGGATCAAATCACCAAGCTTCTAATTAGCAGATGACCTGCTCTACCTCGCCAGCTTCAGCAGTAACTGCTGACATTTGAAACTAACGTAAATGTAGGAATTCCTGCAAACTGACACAGGTTCTCAGGTACCTTGCTTTTATGTAGGAATACAACCAGAATACAAACAGTTGAGTCAAATCCCACATTGCAGTAACACATCGCAGCCGCGTTGTGCTCATTAGTGCAGACTGACTCAGATTGATTGCAATGCTTTGGTGATCTGTCTGTGCTTATAATTAGATGCAAATTACATTCCAACTTTTGCCAGTCTGTCTGAGAGTGATTGCAATCAGTCCAAGTCGACCAATGAGCGACTTGGTTGCCACAATTACTAGCGATCACTCAATGTGCATAAATTCAGCACCATCATCAGGCAACCTTCAGGTTTTCATAGTTGCAAGGAGGTTGCTACCTTATTTATTTTCCATTAAGCTGCAGAGAAATTAGTGACTCTGCAGTCTGTGCTGCAGTCGGTCATCAATACAATGTGTGAATCAGGCTGCAGAGTGAGCTCCATTACCTCCCACCAACCCAACTTCAACAGAGGCCTAATCCATGCAACAAATCCCTGCGACGAACTCTGACAATCAGCATTGCCTGAAGTTTTTATATCCTTGCCGCCTTTGTCTACGAACTTTCCTCAAGTTTCTTTTTTTTTAGACACAAAAGAAAGAAACACCCAACTCCAGTTTTACAGCAGATTTCTTTCTATGTGATTGAGTTTTAATATGTTTCTATCAATTTTAACGACAGCAGGTTTGTAGGTAATGCTCAAAATATTCAACTTGGAATCAATTCCACAAAGAAACTTCATGACTGATTGAATGTTTAGAGAAATATATGAATTTTCTGTTTTTCCCTCAAGGGCAATTGAAAGGCTCAGCTTGGATCAACGTCACTTTAGAGTTTTGCCAGCAGCAACAGTGGACCTTTGTCAGATTAGATTTGAACCAATTCCAGCATCACACTTAACACCGTTTATTTAATGGATCTTTGACGTAACAACATAATTTATTTGACACAGCATTGATTTTACTTCACGGCATAATCACCTGATGAATTTCTTTGGCTTTCAACCTGGAATAACCTGAACTATTGTGAAACACCACAGCTGAAGCGAACAGCGGTAATCACTGTTCAGTGTCTCTGATATAATGTAGATTTACCATCACATGGCAAAAAATATAGAAATATTTCTGTTTTTTTTAATGAATTCTCTTTCCCACCCCGTGTAGCAACAAGACCATTTTTAATATTTTAGTAAAATAATTTTTTTAAATTGTAGTGTGTCAGAAGCATAATTGAAAGATATCTGAAGAATTGAAAAACTATTTTTCCATGTTTATCAGGTGAATTTAGTTGTCACATGTGAGAGAATCTAACTGAGCTGAGGTGTCAGGGAGTGACACAATAATTCTTGTCTGTCAGTTAAAATAATGTTGGCATATTAAATGTCAGTCAAACTGTGGTGATTTATACCCAGCATTCAACGCCCACTTATAGAATAGATGTACCAACTCACAATTCATTCACCTGTCTTATAGCCCTACTCTAAAATGAAACAGAAATGGCAATCAGTCATTTCATAGCAGGGTAAAAGCCTCTGGGGACAGTCAGGCCCAGTGTCTGAGAAGTGGAACAGGTTGGGGAGTAAAGCACATAAAGAAACCAACAGCAGGGAATTGAGTTTTAGTAGATAGTGGTGCAATCAGACAGATTTATTTGTAAGATGTAAGCACAGCCAGGTCTTCTGGAATCTGCAATCGATTTTTAGGGCTTAAGGAGGATTTTAAATAAGGTAGTCTTTAACTGTGGTTACATTATTTTTTTTCTGTTAGGATAAAAGACAACATTTCTCTCAAACACATAAATAATCGTTAAGTGTACATAGAAAACTGCAATATTTACCCACAGAGGGGCTACAGTAAGCAAAGCGGTGTCCTGGCTGTAAAACGTCTTACATACATTTTTGCTTTGTAAGCCGTCATATCAATCCTTTCTTAAACCCTAAACCTGCAGGGAGTACTGAAGAATTATATCTTATCCTTTGATGAATGCAGGTAAATAACCCCAATCACATGTCTAGACTCTTAGAAAAGTGGAAACTAACTTTGCGTTTAAATCCAACTAAATCGTAGCCAGCAAACATTTTGACATTAACTTCCATCTTGATCTTTTCTTGACATCTCATCAGGGTTGAAAAATTGTTGAGAAATAAAGGTTGAACCAAATTTTGAGGATAAAACCTCAACATCAGCTTGTGTACTTCCTAAACGTTGCTTGGATGGCCTCATTAGACTTTTCTAGAAAGAGTTTATGTTCAAGAAATGTTTTCTAATACCTCATTTTGATTAGAGTCAAATGAGATGAACAAAATGGGACGTATTTTTGATAAAAAAAGAGTTAGAAAAAAAAAAGAGAAAAAACTTAGAGTCACACTCAGAATCACAATCTCACACTTTCAGTCCAGCCATTATCCTTTTGAATTGTTTACCTTCCCATTTAAATCATAGCAATAAAAAGCTTAAAGTTCTTGTTGTTGTTGTCTGTGTACCTGGAAAAGAGGTTGTGTGGATGTTGTTTCGCAACCATGTACTAACCATATTTCTTTTTTTTTCTTTTCTTTTTTTTGCCTGTCCCGTTTGGCTCTTTTGCCATCAGAATTGTTGTCTAAAGGCAAAGAAAGATGCCCAACGGATTGACTTTGCCAAATGGACCATCCCAGCCTCGCCGTAATGGTCTATTTGATTCACCTTTTATTGTTTATTTTATTTTATTTTCACTTGCTAAATACAGGACAGACTTGACTGGGGAAAAGAAAGGGGAGAAAGAAAGAGGGAAAGAAAAACAGCGGGGAAGAGGAAAGGTGATAAAGGGCAAAAAACCAAAAACCAACAAAATAAGCAGACAAAAAATACATGTATCAATCACCTGGATCACCTGTTGAGAAAGAAAAAAGAGAAAACAAGCAGAAGAAGAAAAAAAAGCAACATAATAAACAACATCACGATGATCTATGGGAATATGACAGTAAATACTAAATATTAAACATTATTGTGCAGCACGTAAGATCAACAGCGCACAGTGTGCTTTGAGGTAGCACCCGTGTGTACACCTGTGAGCATGAGCGCGCTTGTATTTAAAAGGTTCCTTCATGTAATGATCTGCTAGAGGGTGTGGGGGAGCCACAGCCCCGTCCTCCAGGGCATGAAGCAGCTATGGAGGAGATCAAAACTCCAGACATCCAGAGGCCCCCAGAACACAAGAGACCAAGGAAGACCAACAGAGGGGCAGCCGCGCCACTATCCCAGAAAGAGCTGAGGAGAGTCTCAGATGAGGGGTCACTCAGCAGCTGCGGAGCAGAAGCCAGGGGGGCTATTTCTTGTTGTTTAAAAAAAAACACACAACGACATTTAACATGCATATCTCACTTTTTAAGAATGTTTCTGACACACCCTCACATCGGCCCATATATGGTTCTGTTTTTTATGTTGTACTTCAACCAGAGAGACAACATCAGGGTTTCAGCTATGTTTGGTGGGTAAACACTTCACTTCTCTGTCCAAGAAAGAATGGACATAACTTGGGCTCAGTAAATCTATGTTTATTGACTTTTCAGCTCCTTGAAATAAGCATAAACAAGCTATAAATGGGAAAGTTGCAAAATATAGTCCTCAAACAGCTTCTTGGACCTCAGTCACACAGACCTAGAGACCGGTTGTCAACTGCTGGCAACAATGCTAGGAGAAAGTTTGTCTTACCTCACAGGTTGCAAAGAGGGTTCTGCAACAGAAACCTTGTGATTGCTCTGGTCACTCTTAATTGAGAATATTAAGGCAAACAGTGCAAAGAATATACAAATTTCATATGAATCTAATTAAGCAGATGTTTATACGTAAAACAATCAATGTGGGGCTCATTTATAAATACCTGACTGAAATCATAAAACTCTTTCAGTTTCAAAATCTGTTTAAAAAATATTGAACTCATAATTTGGATTTTAATTAGGGACTAAAAATAATCTTTTTACATTTGCATGTCTCCACTCTCTTTCCTTTCTGTATCTGATGCTTACTGACTGCTATTTATAATTTTGTTTAATGTTTTAAACAATATTAACTAAAAATATGGTTTTGTGCAATAGATGTGTCTGATATAGTTTTTGAGCAATCTTTTTAAATAACCTCTCTTAAAAATACTTGAAATTACATGTTTTCTTTACCGCTGACTTAACAAAAGCCAGACATCAGTTAGCCTAGATTGGACATTATTGCTGCACATGAAGGCTGTTTACAAATCAATTTTGGACGCTGTGTAAAATGTAAATAATTGTTAGATTATTTAAACTCTGAAAATAGAATGAGGAAAACACAAAAGGTTTAAACTGAGAAATTAGATTTTTAAGAAAACCATTTAATTTAATGTCAGCACAGTATAACAAAAAATGTAACTTAATTAACTTGTAGATGATTTTCATTTTTCATCAACAGATTCAGAGCTTCTAGACTGTCCTGTAATAATAAGTTTATGCCTGCTTGCATTTTGGTTTTTCAATTTCAATTGTAGATGGTGAAAAAAAACAGACTGTTTTATCATTTCATTGGTTATCTTTTTTCCTAGTTACTTTAGTCTAGTATGAATGGCTATGGGGCAGGTCTTCATCAGTAGGAAAATCTTCACGGGTCGATTCTCAACCCCGGGCCTTATCTTTGACACCCCTGCTTCTCCTGAATCTCTGAATGCATTACCATATATGGCATGAGTAACTTGTACATCATTGAAGGTTCCATTTATCCTGGCTCATGTATATAGAAAGAGGTTTTGGAGCAGCATGTCATCCAGTAGCATATGTTGCTTGTTGATGATGAATTTTTCAGCAAGACAATGCCAAACCACATTCTACCCATATTAAATCAGCAGTGCAGGTGCTACACTGGGCTATAGTTCAGGTCTGTCACCGAGTGAACACCTTTTTCTCATGAAGCAAAGAATAAAAGAAAATGACAGCATTTGTTCTCCTTATTTCCCAGATGCTTAGACTCAAAGAGACGTGAAAATGTGACAGCACTTCGTTGAAACATGTTTCTGGCATCAAATTCAAAATGAGCAGGCTGTTTCGAAAAACAATAACATTTCTCAGTTTCAACCACAAGTTGTCCTTGTGTTTTGTTAAAAAAAAAAAATCCAACAAAGGGCTTAAATCATTTGTAAATTATCGCTTTATCCTGTTGTTTACATTTTACACAACCCCAACCCAACTTTTTGGGAACCAGGGGTATAATTTACGAAGAGTGACATCATCACATAGGTCTAGTATTTCAAACAGTGCACTTGCAAGTTGATTTCTACAATACAAAAGGTTTTGTTTGATCTAGTTAAAGCACAGTTACCACTGCTATCGCCTTTTCCCCACAACTCTTTAAAACTGATCTCGGTACCTGTTTAAAATATATAGTGCACGTAGTTAGGCAGCAATTTTCCACATCACATCACACAGATCATGTATAAATGTGGTTCAACATATATCTCTAAACTAGGCTTAAAGTGAACATAGAGAAACAGAAAACTGCACCAGATCCAAATACAAATAAGGTACCAAGAAAAAACACCTGTTTTGATTTGATGAAGATGACTTTAAATGGCCAGTGTTTCCAGATTGCTGTGAAAATCAACATGTAAGAAATTTAAATAAACATAATCATCCCCACATTTGTTCAGAAACAGCTCCACAGCCATAAATATGAGCATGTTTATTTCTACCTAATCAAAACTGCAGATTAGAGTAACAGCCCTGAAAATGAGTCAGCCAACACTGATGTTTCTCAGCTGCTCTACTCTACTGTAGTTGATGCAATAGAAACAAAACAAAATGCTACATGTCTTCTAATCAAGCTCTGTAGCATGAAGAGAATAAAAAATATGCGCTTGGTCCCAACCTGGAGATCTCTGACACGGAGCGAGGACAACAAATCTGTGAAGGTATGGATTAATTTCCTGGAAAATAGACAGGAAGGAAAAGAAAGCGGAAGGTTAAACCTAGCTCCAAGAAGAACTAAAGCAAAAAGACAAGCTTTTCAAAGGGGTCAGAAAAAATAAGGCTCATGAATCTCACTTTGGTTCTTAAAAAATAAAAGGAGCTGCAGAAGAGTGAAGAATAATGAACGAGCACGAAGAAGCGAGCCCCACAGAGGAGAGCAGTGTGATGGAAAGGTGAAGAGGCAGGAAAGTTAAGGAGGAAGACGGGAAGAGAAGCAGCTGACCAAAACAATCTCCTTATTTCCAGCAACAACAAACCCCGGGGTATGCTGTCTCAACTTATTGATTAACTTTCCAGCTTGTTTCACACTGCTTCTCTGTGTAATAGACTCTAAAATATGTCTGTCTCTCTCCAGGACAGTTTGCATCTAACCTAAAGGAGGAGGACTGTTGTTCAAATTTAGATGATGAGCAAATGATTAAGATGTAAACCTAAGGGGGTAGGGCTGAATAAGTATATACTTCTGCCTAGTCCTTTAAAAACAACGTCACGGAATGATATTATGAAATGTTGGTGAATGTATATGTTTGAAATAAAAATGAACTGAACTGAAAAGTATTGAATAAGAAAGGTTAAAGGAAACAAGAGGAGACAAAGAGAGAAAGCGGTGGAGAAACAGAAGGAGCAAAGAGTGTGTTGAAAATGAAGAGAAGAAAAATAGAAAGGAAAGATGAGGAGAAAACAGAGGAGACAGAAAAGTAATAAAACATAATAATAATAATAATAATAATAGGTTAAAAAAAGGTTAAACCCAATCTTTCTTGCTCCCTCTTTCCATATCCCTTACCCAATTCTGTTTCTCCTTCCTCTCTCCTTAACCAATCACATTTATCCCAGCTGTGACCTCCTACCCCCATAACACTCTTAACCAACCCCCTTTAGCTTTACTGCAACCTTCTGCCCACTTTTTCTGCCCATATAATGTAAATACGTTAGAAACAGTCAGATATAGTTCTGTTAAAATCTGTCTTTTTGAAGTGCAGATTACACAACATTGCTCTTTGCAGTGTTTATATATGTCAACTTTCTAAGATTTACCAAATCAGAGTTAATATTAAGGTGATAGTGTTCCTTCTGGGCATCTATATTTCAGGTGTGTCCATTACTCATGATGCTATTTTAATGACTCTCAGCACTGACATTGGCTGAGTTTTCCTTGACAACAGCAGAGAGTGAAAATAGTATTTTTATTACCCTTTAATAATGGATCGTGCAGATGAACCCTCCACCACCGCTCAGGGCTGTACCCTTTAGCTAAAACTGAGGATGAGTTCATCATTTAATGCAAAACATGTAAAATATTTTAAAATTTAGTTGCGCTTTGGTGTAGAAGAATTTTACTAGGCTGCATGCAAAGTGTGTGGAATAGCAAAGCAAGAGTTTGTTGACTAAATGTCTCTAAAATACCACAAGTGTTCACAGGTCTGGTCTCCCAATATTTTGACATATGTTACACTCAAAAAACTAATCTAAATCGTATCTAATTAACACTGGATTGGCTATTTCAGTTACCCTTGCTGCTCTGTCCATGAACACACTGGAGAAGACAGCGGGTGTGAACCTCAGTCAGTGCATTTATGGATGATACCACAGTTACAACAACTTTACCAAGACGCAAGTCTGAAAGAGGTCATCAGCGGGGCAAGGGATGAGCTTAAGAGCCGTCAAGTCGATATCTGTGGTGTTAAGGAAAGAGAGGATTCAGGTAAGCTTAAGTATCTATCATCCTGTCTATCATCTATATATCTTTGTTTT
This sequence comes from Haplochromis burtoni, assembly GCF_018398535.1. NCBI lineage: Eukaryota > Metazoa > Chordata > Actinopteri > Cichliformes > Cichlidae > Haplochromis > Haplochromis burtoni. The sequence continues at coordinate 1,229,046 of NW_024582525.1, read as the reverse complement.
TTGACATCTCAAACTTTACTGGAGTCCCAAATCTCCAGCTGCTGTTATTCCTTGGTGTTACGGTACAGCACCTTTATATTTTTTATTTCTAAGGATGACTGTTCTTTTGCAGGTTTTCAGGTGCATCTGTGAAGTGCACAACTTGCTCTCATCTCATTATCTTTATCACACCTACAGTGTTTAACAAATTAATTAGACCACCTGTCATAAAAACAAGAACTTAATTAAAAATAAAAGATTATATATCTATTTTTAGGCAAATAACAAAGTGAATTTACATTTTTGTAGCCAAATTTGAGTCGGCACAGTGGACTTATCTGAGAAATCTATCAAAACTAACAATCAATCACTAAAGCTAATTTTTCTGTTCTAGAGTGCAAATTAATTTCAGGTACTGGATAATAATAATAATAATAATAATAATAATAATAATAATAATAATAATAATAATAATAATTTTTTTTGGGAATAAAATAATATTTCTATTAAGGAGCTCACACATATTGGTGAATTAAGCATTATAGAAACATGATTAAAAATAGAAATTCAAATAAGAAATAAAATAAAAAACGATGTGGCATAAATTAAACACTGGGGTGTGATTGTTAAGCACTGCACTTAATGTAATTTAGGATTTTTCTTTTCGAATAAAAAAAGATTTTACAAAAAACAAACAACCATCAAAAACATTATTATGCTCAAAAAGTCCAAGTTTTCATTCCCTGCAAAAAAAATCCACAAAAATGTTTGCTGAGAATTTCCATCGAGTTTATTGAAACCCGTCTAGAGTTCCAGACAACACGGCTCACGGTGTGACACAACAAAGAGTTAAACCTTTCGTTCTGATTTCAGCATCTCCTGTGTCCGGCAAAGGTCTTTGAGGGGGTAAAATAATGAGGGATGAAGATGCAACGGATGCATCTAGCATTACACAGAAGTGCTCCCCTGAGTGAGCAGGGCAAGAGGAGAGGGAGCGTGAGATGTACAAGTACAGGCAGAGGGCAAACTGGATCTGAGCTCAGACTGATGACTGCAGAGAAAACCTGATGAGGCATCCTGAAGCATTCATTCATCAGAGAGTTACAGATACATCAAAGAGTCCTGAGGTCAGATTTTATTAGACTCTAATATATAGCTAAAGCAGGTACGTGACATACAGAGAATAACCTTTTCTGGGTAAACGACAAAGAATCTGTTGTTGCTTTTGCATTAGCGTGTTTAGAGGAACGTCACTTACAATCCAACATTGTTACCAATTAATACCGAGTATTCACAGAGTGCATTTTGCATTTGACTTCCTACACACAAAGTGCAGTAATATCATCACACCTCAGGGAAATCAGAGGCTTTTTGTTCTCACTGTCTCTGTAAGAGGATTTCGAATAAACTCCTCTGAAAGGGAAAGTGGAGTTATCAGATGACTGCAGTGATTCTCCTGCGAGAGTTTGCAGCCAACTGACTGCTAATGAGTTTTCTGCAGAAACAATTAGATATCAGCCATGCAAGACATAAGAAACCAGGCATCATGCCACACTGATTCAGCCCAACAATTCATTCTTACATTTCATCTAAATGTCATTGTTTTGTTTTATGTTGCTGGATAATGGGGATTTTTATTACGCACTTTATTTTGTTGTATCCACGACAAAAAAGCACATAAAGGTGTTCACATATTGGCAGAAATTCACAAGATCATACCTCTATAGTTGTCAGTTTGATGCTGAAATATGTCTGGAATATTTTGGAATGAAAATTGAAGCCAAGTATGCTTTTTTAAATGCTAAAACCCACTTCTTTTCTTTTTTTTGTTCCTCTTTGTTTGTCCGTGTCACTCCTCTGATGTGCTTTTGAAGCTGCCATCAGTCAGAAATTTAGATTCTCTATTTTGCTTTCCGTCCCATTTTTATCAGTGGCGCTAAGTTGCTAAAAGGCTCATAGGAATATTCGTTCGGCCTCAGAAGCTTGTTTCTAAAAGAGATGGCACGCTCATCAGAGCAGCAGCATTCATGAGGCTCGCTCATAACCTGGCAGCATTTGTGCCACTGCGAAGTTTCAGCTGGCTGCTGGATGTCTCTTCCCGACAACATTCGTACAAGAGAAACAAAACTCTGCAGATGGAAGATAAAATATAGATAGCGCCCCGCTGAAGCACGCATGAATGTCAGGTATTCCTCTTTATTGTAGTAGTACAAAGGGAGCTATCTGAGAGAAGACTTTGTCACTGAGCCCAATCGATATTCTTTGACATTTGTAGTAAGGTGCAGGGCAGCAGGGGTGAGGCTGGAGCAGAGTGTGCACAAAGGATGGGCTTTAGAGAGGTCTGACAGGCCCCAGTATGACCATTAGCTCTGTGAGAGACCCTGCAGAGCTTGAAGAGTGGGAGGTTGGCGAGGCGCTGCGGGCTTTTTATTTAAGAGACGCGACAGGAGACCCATATGAATAACTCAGCCAGAGAACTGAGGATAATGGTGGGTTTCAATCCTCAATGCAGTGTTCAATGGGCATAAACACAACAAGGCTTAGCGATGCTTTTAAATGGAAGGCAAATAACCATTTTTTCCACCCATGAAGATCCACTGTCGACTCTTAAATATGTGTACTTTGTGCTGTGATGTAATCACTCAGCCTAATGAATTCATGCTTCGTTTAGACTCAAACTGCATCAGTCACGGGAAACAATCTCTGTCAAGTCTTCAATGGAGCCTATACAGTAAATGCCACACTGATAGTGAAACAAAGCACACTAGATGAATGGAGCTATAGGAGCCTTTATAGTCTTGCTGTAACATTTGTTTAATATAATGAGGTTTTCTCTTTGTTTCTGCTAGAATAGGACCAGCGCTGGTGCATGGGCAGGTTCATATTTAAAATTCATTAAGAAACAGTGAATCAGTAATGAGTCCAGGAGCAACAGATGAGACTGCTGTTTGCTGCTTTTAAAGTCACCTAATTAGACGGCACGAATAAACAACAGGAATTAAACTCCGTTTATAGAAAGGTGTCCGTCACGCAGTTTGAAAATTTGAAGCGTCTGAGCGGTCACTTTCATCAGATTTTCTATCATGATGCAATGGCGCGATATATGCGAAAGTCTTTGTTCTCTGTGACTGCAACTCAAAAAAATGACATTTTCTCTCGGTACCTGCTGTGTCTAATTCAAGAGACGCAACAGCAAAAATGACTCATGGATGAGAATATTAATTTTATCTGAGCGGGGCCTGACTGCTGTTCTTTTCTTTGTGAGGGCAGAGCTGTGCAGACTCTGCCCTTTAACAGGTGCTGTGAAATAATGAGGGATTTGAGTCAAGCAGATCGATATTTCCAACTTTTTCGCTCTTTTATGCTGTCAAGGTCTGCACTGCAAACCGCTGCTGTATTAACATGTTGCAGTGATGCTGGTGTCAGTTTATTCCTCCTGCTGTGAATTTGACCACAGGCCAGCCGCAGGGCAGCAACACCTGGGATGAATGTATTTCCATTTAATGCAGTCCGTACCCGTTTCTCCTTTCAACCTGCTATTAAACTCTGCTTTGTCTTCTTGCTATTATGTTTCCCACTCTTTACACCGTGCAAAAACAACAAGAAAGGATTAAATCTAAACAGAAATGTTGAATCGCTTTGCACAAGTTATTTGTTTTCAAATGAATCCAGTTCCTTGTGTGCAAGACTGTTGAGGCTACAATATTTCTCTCTCGCCAGTGAAACCCAGGAGATAATCAATATGACATGCCAAACAATAGAACACAATGATTTGAGTTTAATACCCTTGGCTCGAGAATCACTAATGTTCCTGTTGCAGAAAATCGATCTCCTCCACACCGGAGCGGCTCTAACTGAAACACGCGGAGCGATGAAGAGTGAAAGAACATCAAACACATAGAGTGCTAAACATAGCGAATGACGTCACCATGTAGCTGTTATATGTACTGTGTGAGCTGATGTATTGTGGGAGTCTGAAATTAGTACAGTGGCTTTGGTCAGTTTTATTTATATAGTGCCAAATCACAACAACTGTCAACAGGAGAATTGGTTGAGGGTTATGGGAAATATAGGTGCACCCTCTCCCATTTGCATCTTACAGATTTCACATTCTCTTATCTTTGTTGTATTGAGTGTTTACTGTCAAACTGAGAAAATGTGATCATGAATACAATCTATATCTACAAAATAAACATTAGCTTCCAAACAGGTGCCTGCTAGCATTGTCACTATAGGAGCATTATCATTTCCTACAGTTTAGTTTAGTTCTACTATTTTTTTGTCTCAACAGTTCACAGCAAGAGTCATCTCAAGACACTTTATAGTCTAAAAGGGACTGAAATAGTTGAGCGTTGGTTCCATGCTGAACACTACGGAGCCCCCCAGGGGACATGGGAGAAAAAAAAATTGGGGAGGAAAAAAAAAAAATTAGGGAGGAAAAAAAAAATTAAGACGGACTTTTGCGAGATCTCGCAAAAGTATTGCGAGCGCTCGCAAAAGTATTGCGAGATCTCGCAAAACTACAACAATGGCGGCAGCTACTTAGTTGTAATATTACTCTTTCTGGGTCACAAAATACACTTTTAAGATATTTTGAGGCGTGAATGTAGTTGTGTAAACGTCAGATACCTGCTCGGTTTACAAGACATCACATATTTGCAAAAGAGCTCCGAGGTTTTTGGAGATCTGACACCCACTAGCTCGAAGCTAACGGGAGGTCGAGACCTACTACAGCCGGGAGGAACACCGCTTTCCCGGCACATCGTGCCTCGACCTCCCGGTCGGCTTCGAGCTGGCGGCCTCCGAAGAATGCGGCTAAAACTTTTGCGAGCGCTCGCAATACTTATTGTGAGATCTCGCAATACTTTTGCGAGGGCTCGCAATACTTTTGCGAGATCTCGCAAAAGTCCGTCTTATTTTTTTTTTCCTCCCTAATTTTTTTTTTCCTCCCTAATTTTTTTTTTTTCCTCCCCAATTTTTTTTTCTCCCATGTCCCCTGGGGGGCTCCGTAGAACACAGATTTACAGGCAATCATCTAGATATTAGAGCTGCTCAATGTCACAAGGGGATGATGTCACAAATGTGTGGGCTACTTGAGCTGCTTGTGTTGTTGTTGGTCCTTGTTGGTACAAAGACCTAAAATGAAACCAAGAGTTACAAACAATGAAAATTCACACTTCTCTCTCTACACGGCGAACTACATGAGAACTGCACATAAAGTATGTCGTCATATGTTGCAAACCCATAATCCTTCAGTCATGCAGAGTTAACCTCGTGAAAGTATGTATTTTACCCCAAACTATGACTTTTTCCCAAACTTGGACTGTGGGAAGGAAGAAGCCCCTTTTAACTCATTCACTGCCATTGACGTCTATAGCCGTCAATGGCAGTGAATGAGTCAATGGGTTTAACTCATTCACTGCCAATGGCTGGCAGTGAATGAGTTAACAGGAAGAGACATATGGCAGAAACCAGCTCGGGGAGGGCCAGCCTTAAAGGGGGGCACACAGAGAGACCACTGATTTTTGCACAGCTTCTCGATGTGTGATGATTCTTATCTCAGCCACACAGCCCTAGTAACCAGTCAGTAAGCCCCAGTAACCACTCACTGCTAGGAAAAAAGATGTATTCTTCAACCGATGGATGATTGTTCGCTGTCGCTAGGTATAGTGGCAAATGGTATATGGTGTTGCACCAAAGCCTCCTTGCTTTGGTCACCCATAGTTTGCAAGGAAGATGCTGAGCTGTCAGCAAACACCAGCTACTTACTCGCTAAGTCCGGGTTGGGCAACTCCAGGCCTCGAGGGCCGGTGTCCTGCAGGTTTTAGATCTCACCCTGGGTCCACACACCTAGATCACACGATTAGTTCGTTACCAGGCCTCTGGAGAACTACAAGACATGTTGAGGAGGTAATTTAGCCTTTTAAATCAGCTGTGTTGGATCAAGGACAAATCTGAAACCTGTGGGACACCAGCCCTCCAGGCCTGGAGTTGCCCACCCCTGCGCTAAGTGGTAGTGAAAAAGATTACAGTGCCCTCATAAAACATTCACCTTCAAAGTAAAACTTTGAAATATGTACAGCTTCTACTCTTAATGTGAACGTTCTGTTTTTCTGGTTTGTGTTGCACTTTTTGGGGCAATTGTGGTTCAAGAGTTGGGAGTTCACCTTGTAATAGGAAGGTTGCCGGTTCGAGCCCCGGTCGTTGTGTTCTTGGGCAAGACACTTCACCCACTGCCTACTGGTGGTGGTCAGAGGGCCCGGTGACGCCAGTGTCCGGCAGCCTCGCCTCTGTCAGTACACCCCAGGGTGGCTGTGGCTACAATGTAGCTTGCCATCACCAGTGTGTGTGAATGGGTGGATGACTGGATGTGTAAAGCGCTATACAAATACAGGCCATTTACTTTTCCAAGTTACCGCAGTACTGCTCCATGGTTAGTTAGTTAGGAAGTGTTGCCAGGCAGATTGGGAGGCATGCTTGTAAAAATGCAATCGCAGTGAGGTTTTTGGAGCAGCATTCTCTTTGCTACCGATTTCCCTCAGCAACAGTATGATTGGGACTTTATGTCAGCAACCAGTCTTTGGGCCTCTGTGACTGAGCCCTAAGATTTATCTGTTTACTTGTGCTATTGTTTTAATGTGAAATTTAAGAGTCCACTGAGAGGGATGGGTGGTAAAATAGGTTGATACTTATATGTTATTGTCTTCTCCGTTGCCTGTACTTCTTTATGTGTGAAGCTGGGGCTTTCCTTTCCTCCCGCTCCACCCGATTGTTGACATTTCAACAGTTTTTCCCAGCTTTCTGTGCTTTCATTGCTAAGGCTCCATCAACTGACTGATTTGTATTAAAATGCTTCCAGAGACATGTACTGTACTTTACTGACAGTCAAGTGACGCGTTCGAGTTACTCTGTGTCTGGTTTGGAGCTGCATTTCTTATTCTCTCAGATGACTACATACAGTATTTCACAGCACAGCACTGGCAGCACAGAGAGCTGGGGTAAACTTGTAAAATAACATAGAGAGGTTTGCTCAAAGAGTTAAGGCTAACGTGTAATTAATTAACCATGTCCCAGAGGCAGAAAACGACAGCCACATTTTAAGGTTTCTATTACAGGGTGTTGAGTTGCAGGCCTCCGGGGGGAGCTGCCACATCTCAGGAATCTCTCCCCGTCAAATCAGATACATGATAAATATTCAATGACACATGGGCTTATGGGTAACAACGGGCTCTGTTTTCCTGAACTTGATGGAAGAAGGGCTGGACGGAGCAACGTAATACAGATCCTCAAACCAAAGCGCGAGTCTGCATCAACACCCCCCCGGGATTCACCCTCTGATCTCCAAAACCGTAGACGCCAGTGTCAGTAAATGATCCCTGCAGCACTCTCCTCTCCTTACAGGTATAAAGCACTGCAGGACCAACCCTAATTCACACAGTGTGTGTATGCGTCGTGGAGGGAGGGAGTGTGATGTTATGAAAGCGTTTTACTTTTTAAAATGGTTTCATCATCTGGTATAATTTAGTCTTTGTTGGTGCCTATGAATAAAGGGTTAATTCTCACTGTGTTTCCCTCAGCAACACTACGCGACAGCATGATCAATAGAGCAGATTACTGCACACTGTCAGCTATCACCTTTCCCTCAGTGCCGGGCAAATGAGCTCAACACAGCGGCAGCGGAGAATGCAAGCAGGTTGCGAGAGTGTCTGTTTTATTAATGACTGTTTGGGTAAAGAAGTCGCACTGTAAAGCTTTTCTTAGGCTTTATAAAAACAAAATATCCAGTTGAGTAAAAAGACCTAAAACCTTTTTTCTTTTTTGTGGCACTTTGGCATAATTAGAAAAGCAACACTGAAGCTGAGTAACTGTAAATTATTGTTTTGCATCAGCATATTGAACAAAGAGAAATGTTAATGAGGCAGAGGAGAGGCAAACTGTGCTCTCAGCCGGTGACCTTAATTAAGTCATCAGACAGAGCTACTTGACCAGCGGTCAGGATGCTCACTCACTCCTCATCCTGAAGCTCAAATGGGACACAAAGCCAGCCTTTACAAATGAGAATCACAAGGGTCTGTGTCTACACTGAGAATGCGATTCAGAAATGTGTGTCTTATCTGTAATATATTATTTGCAACAACAATGAAACAGCTATAGTTAAAGCAGCTATGATAAAAACGGTCATAAAAAGATGATTCAAAGAGGTTTTTACCAAAGGGGTCGCCTTTACGGAAAACCTACTTTGCATTTGATTGCATTTGGCAGACTTCGTTTTGCATTTCAGCTCATTGTTTAACTGCTCGTCTCTAAGGCTTCTGTTTACCTCACAGCCACAGCTTTCACAGGACAGTATGTAAGTGATCTTAACAGAAAAAACAGGTAAGTGTTTTCTGTTAAAAAGCGCACAGATACTGTTATTGTAATGATGATCTGGTGGGATATTTAGTAACTAAAGAGCTGCTTATCTTTTTTCTACAGTTGAAAGACAAAGTAACTCAGCTAACATGATTCTGGGTGTTTGTTCTTACTTCCTTGTTGGTTTCACGCCCAGTTTGTTTATTACAATAATCATAATGTCCACCAAAGAGTTAGCTATTTGGCAGGGTGGTTTAACAGGTCAAATGCAAATCTCATCCATTACATATAGTTAACTACAGATTCGCTGCATGACACACCAAAAATGAATGTACAGGAGCTTGTCTTCTCATGTTTCACAGGGGAATATACACCAATCAGACATAACATTAGTACCACTTGCCTAATACTATGATAGCCCACTTTTTGTTCCCGAAACAGTCCTGAGGCATGGACACTAGACCCCTGAAGGTGTGCTGTGGTATTTGTCACCAAGATGCTAGCTACAGATCCTGTAAAATGCAAGGTGGGACCTCCATGGATTGGACTTGTTTTTTCAGATCCAAAAGATGCGTGATTGGACTGAGATGTGAGGAATTTAAATGCTAAGTCAACATCGCAGACTTATTGTTGTGCTTCTCAAACAATTCCTGGACCATTTTTGCTTTGTGGCAGGGAACATCATCCTGCTGAAAGAGGCCAGAGGCATCAGGCAATACCATTTCCATGAAAGGCTACAAAGTTGCTGGTACATGTCAAAGTAACATCCACATGAATTGGATGGATGCTGAGATTTCCCAGCAGAACATTGCCCAAAGCATCACATTGCCTCCATCCATGCCTTGGGCAAACCAGGTTAGCCTTGGTTTGCTTAAGTCATCCATTCCATTCTTGACATAGTCCAATCTGATGCCAGGTTTTCCCCCGGCAAGCGGCACAGTTACAAGAGCTGCAGTTTTGGAATAGAGCAAGCCGTCAAGCCCAGCCCTTGTCAAACTCGCACACATCCTTACAATTTATCATTTTTCATGCTTCCAATACATCAACTCTTGGGACAAAGTGTTCACTTCCTCCCTAAAATACCCCACTCACTAACAGGTGTTATTCACTTCAGCTACCAGTGGTCACGATGTTATGCACTCTTGGTGTATATGCACTATCTGTCTGCTTTGAATGGGGTGAACAAACATGGTTTACATGCCAGCAACTATCCAGCGCACACTGTTGTACCAGCATTTCATCCAAATAGTGTCCAAAACCAGCACCTGTGTGCACTAGTTCCCCTGTTAATATATTAAGAAGCATGCCATTTCAACCACTTTGTGTCTCTTTGTATCATTCATGTTTTTTTCTTTCTTTAAACACCTACTTGTGCATCTTTGGTTGTTTTACTTCCTGTCTTTGTCCTTTCCCCCCTTTATCATTCTCTGCACCGCCCTCATCAGCATTGTATTCAACTCATTTAGTTCTCCGTGTATTTACAGACCTCCCCTTCACCTTCCCGCTAGTCTGTGTACCCCGTCTTTTCTGGCTGGACAGTTCCCTGCGTTTCAGTGTTTTTTGATAACATTTGTGTAAATACCATATCATATCAGCTTCAAGCATGTCAGTGTTGTGTATACAGCTTGTTTCCTTTGCTCCCCAGAGTTCCTTTTAATGTACTGATTAAAGGTGTTTGTGCATAATGTGTGTCTCATTAGAGGCGAAAGAGTTTCATCGCATTTCCAGTATTTCTTATGCAGTAACAGGTTCAAGATTAGTGAAAGGCCATCCATCTATCCATCTGGATGGGGACACAGAATCGTTCTCAAGCCTTCCAGGAGATACAATCGCTCCAGCGAAAGAGAAAGACTTCTAGTGAAAGACTGTGTTTTCAATACATAAAAAGGTAAACATTAATAAGATTTGTGAGACTGCTGAAAAACTGGGCTCTGGGATGAAAGAGTCTGACTCACCACATGCACATCCCCCAATCAAGGCACAAAACCCACACTGCCCACCTTGTTAGATCGAGGGTGCTGGATGGAGGCATTAATGTAAATCATACAGATTTATTCAATGTAGATGTGATTCTCTTGGATACAGAATAATATTATTCAACAGAGACAAGTCCGTCAGGCAGCATTGGTGCACTGTTTGCCATGAAAAGGTGATTTCTATCAGTGCTGCCGCACAGCCTCAAGCACAGGCATTTCCGTCTTTGTGTTGTTTTATTCCTAACAGTAAAATTGACATTCACCAACAGCAGAGGTGCATTACATGCAAACTGGATTTAGCTTCCAATCTTCCCCAGACTGATTGCTGATCCACTTGAGAAGAGATATGATGGAAGGATTTGTAATGAAACAATTCTGCAGAGTTTTGAAAGGAAATTAGTGTCATATCATTGGCTGTTCGGTGCTGTGGTGCAAGGCTCAAATCTCAGGTAATCAGATGATTCAGTGGTTCAGACGCTAAAACTTAGTGGACACACTGATGCATGCTCCTTCAGAGTCCTGGTAGCCACACAACATGTCTTAATCCTTTTTAAGTAGATCACTTACATGCTGTATAATACCAAGTCAATAGGGATACATGTAATCTCATTGCCTCTGAAAAAAATGATTGCCCTAAAGATACTTTAAGTGGTATTAATTTCACTCTATTGATGGGGACCAGAGAAGGCGATGAGGCTGATATTGAATCTCTGGTGAAGCATTCAACAGAAGGAAACCGATTACATGAATACTTCATGGGCTTTGTGTGCATACTTCCACACATCCATAATATGATTGTCCTGCTAGATTTTTTTTTTTCGCTAGAGTGCAACTGTCAGACATATGACATTCGTTATATTTTAAATACACCGAGGCTAACTGTGCTCACACTGAAGCGGACAAATGTAGGGCCATCACCATGGCGATCAGTGACTGTCTATGAAGCCTGGTGGCGGATGATCAGTCTGAATGAGTATTAGTAACTGAACTCTAGAACTTAATCAACAAGTGGAAGGGATTTGAATTAATTACACACTAATTAGTCGCTCTTTACATTCAGCCAATCAGAGAGCAAAGTGCGAACCGTCAATCATCTAACCTCACATCATTAAACCTGAAAATGAACTAACTCACTTTCAGGGTAGCTTGTCGGCTTAGCTGTGACCCAATTAATACCACAGGGCAGAGCCTTGGAGAGTTGTATTGCCGTGCTTCTCCAGGATAATGAGCTCAACCTATGAACAGGTATCGGCTGCTGAGTAAGTTTGACTTTATAAAACAATTAAAAGATTAAATATCGGCATCGACAGCAGAGACGTTTATATGTTTGCAAAGTAATAATAGTTAAAACAATCCGACCCTGCAGCTGAAACTGAGCATGATAGTGCACTCGATTTGCCTATTAATAAATGCACAGCATGTTTGTATGACATGGAGACTCATTTTGCATGTATATGTTTAAATAAATATCTAAAATGGTATAAAGTTTGCAAGTGGGGCTTGAGAAGGGATTGACATGATGTTATTAAAATGTAGGAACAGGAACCCTGTCACGCTCACCTCAGTGAGATTACGTTATCATTTCTGGGGAAGCATGAACGCTATGATGAAGTGTAAATGTGCTCGGTGCCTTCAGAGATTGGATGACCTGTCTTTCCAATTACATCCAGTGAAGCATCAAATGGATGTCAGCGTGCGATAAAATTATCCTTCTGTGGGTGTGAATATATGAACTTAAGCATCAGCAGTGTTTTTCATCAACACTATTTTCCGTGCCTGCATAAACAACAAGGCTTATTTTATTTTTTTAAGTTGCCTGAAGTACACTCTGATACGTGCTTCACTTTTAAGAGATTGTGCCACAGTCAGAACATAGAGGTGACTATTACATGCTGCTCTGCTCCAGCAAGCAGGCAGAGCTCAGCGGTCATTCAAGAGGAAAAAACAACCAGATATATGGTATATCTGAGAATTTATGGCTCCTGCCATTTGAAATTTACTGCATATACAAGACAAAATCCAAAACACAGTAATGGAAAACAAATTGTTTTCCTGCTACTTTGAAACAGACATAACCTTTCTGCCTGGGAACATACAGCCCTACAGTTCTATGTTGTGTTGTAATAGACTGGCAGGAAAAAATGGGAGAAAAATAGATTTAGTGAATCAAAGTGTAATTAATATTAAAGAAAAATGTATACAGCTTACGAAACCGTGACTTTTCCTCTCCGACTTTCCCAGGAAACCTTAATGAAACAGAGGCTTTATTATTCTGCTGATGTCCTTTGCAGACTAGCACTTCTCAGTTTACTCTTCATAAAGCACTTTAAAATGTAAATGACTTGTTAACACACTTCTTCCTACTGGGAGAGTCTAATGATGTGAAACAAAACACTGGCTTATTATTCTATACGGCAGCAGGAGCGAAATCTCTGATGTATTCACGGGATGACTGTTTGAAATGCTTTTCTTCCTGTTTGTGTGGAGCTGAGTCACAACATCCAGAATGCTGATCTGGAAAGGAGGTTGGAGGAGGTTATTAACTATAAGATGGAAGATTGTTTGTTATCGCAGAAAACTAGTCTATTTAATAAAGCATTAAATGAACAAAACACTGATGACATTTTTTTTCTTCCAGAAAAAAAAGAGTGTGACATCATGGTACAAACAGAGCAGATTGAACAAATCATTATCATTTATAGCTTTACAGTTTAATATTTACTGTAAATCAGATATGTGTCTTATTATTATTATTATTTTGTTTGTTTTGGCACATAGGGGAACTGGTGTAGAAGTGCAGCATGAGAAAATGACTCACTTAGAAATGACTCAGCTCTGAGGTTTAGGTTTTCAGGAGGAATTAGCCAACTATATTCAGCACTATGAATGCACATGAATATAAATATATAACGTAAGCAGATGTTACATGATAAATCATGGCTCACATTTAGTATAAAGCTAAAGTTGGATGAAAATCAGATGATGATTCTTACCAAAGTCCTGTTTTTGTTATATTTGCTCTTCTTCAGCACTTTTAAGGTCATTTCCTATCACAGCTTTGTAGATGACATTTAGTTATACATCTCTTTTAAGCTCCAAGATGTTTTTTTGTTATAGATCTTGCATAGGTGCTTGGACTCTATTAAAACTTTAATGGAGAGAAAACAGAAGTCCTTGTTCTTGTTTCTGTGAGATTTATGCCTGAGGCAATGGAAACTCAAGGTCTCCTTGCCATTTCTGCTTAATATTTCTATCCAGAACTTCACTCTGGATGTTCTTGTTCACCTCTGGTTCATTCTTATTTTTATGACTTAAATTTTTGCCAAGTTGAGAACACACGTGTCACGTTCTGAACTGGATTTTGTTATTCATGCTTTTATTTCATCATGTTTGCATTACTCTAATTCAGTGTTCATTTTTGTTAATAAAGCTGCCTTGGAGCGTCTGCATGTTGTTCAGAATGCTGATGTGAGGCATTCTGAACACTAATTTCACCAGCTCCCCATTAACTTCAGAGTTTACTTTAATACTCTGGTTTTGGATTTTAGAACCCTGCATAGAGATGCATCTTCATACACCAGTGAACTTCTACATCCCTGATCACATGACCTCAGGGACCAGCTGGAGACGGTCCCAGAGGTCATGTGATAAGGGTCAGCTAGCTGTACAGCACACCAGGTTCAGAACTAATAAAGTCTTTTGCAACAGTGATCTCCAGAGTTTGGAACTCTCTCCGTCTGAGCCTGACTGTGACAAAGTGGCTAGGACAGAATTCATTTGCCATTTGTCACTTGCATATATTGTTATTTTGTGTTCTGTTATCTTACAGTCAGCCATAATGCTTTAATTTAGAAATTGCTGGTGTAACTTCTCTTAACACACAATATCCCGGGTTTTGTTTGTGGTAGCAGTAGTTACATTCTTTACATCCATGCATGTGTTTTAAAGCAAACACTACTAACCATCAGATCATCTGAATTTTCTTCTGTTTACAGGCACATGTCTGGTAAATTATGTTTCTTTATGTTGCTTTGGTTATACTTACCATTGTGTCCATGTTGTGTATTCAGGTTCTATATGGGAGACAGGTGTATGGGAAGGGCCGCCCACTACTTCCTGTTTATATAGGGTCATGAGGTCAATGATTGCATCACTGGGTGTAACCAAATGGAGGGTTTTTCATTTTGTATAGTATTGTTTGTTTTCTTTAAAGCAGCCTTTTGAGTTATATTGTATGCAGTGTTTTACTTTAAAAACCATTTAGTTGAGTAAATGAGTTTGTCAGTTTCTTGCATGACTTTATTCCTGTTCTTTGTTTAGAATTGTATTATTTGGTTTGACCTATTTTGTTTCAATGGTAGGGACTAACGAGGTCAGGTGTGGGCAAAGTCTTGTATAAAGCCAGTGGGATTTTTGCATGCCGGATGGATTGTTTTATGGTAAAAGGGAGATGCCAGCAATAAAGTATGCTTAAAAGAACTTCAATCGTCTGCTAATGCTATTTACTTATCACCTTCCTTGCTGCTTAAGTTATGCTACATCACACTGACTGGTCTTTTTTTTTAAAACGGATTTTAAAATTGCCCTTGGGTAACTTTTTATATTTATATTTTTGAGCAGTTTGTTTTGAGCACTTGTTTATTATATTTATTTAGAAAGGTGCTATATAAATTTTACTTACTACTACTACTATTTTACTTACCTAAATCAGCAGTTATAATGAAATGCACCTTGTCAGGTACCATTTTTTAAAAAGTAATAACTGAATCAACTTGTTTATGTTACAGAATATTTGATTAAATGATATGTAAATGCTTGCCCGCTTTTTCTCCTGAGAGTAATACTTCTGGAACAGTCTTTGCTTTTGCAAAATTATCCAATAAATTACAATTCAAAATCCTTTCTATCTTTTGTAAGCACCAAACTAGCAAAGAGCACAGTTGCCCAATACAACATCACTGCAAACTCTACAGCTATTAATTAAATTAATCCAATTAAATGATATATGAATTATTTACATGATATTATTATTATTATATAATTTGTTGTGAAAAACATTGATCTGTAATAAATCCACTATAATTAAAAACCACATGAATAATAGAACATACATTAAGAACTTCAATTGCCAGTTAATTAGTTTACTGTCACTTGCTGATCAGTCTTTACATTTGTAAATAATCTTTCATTTTCCCCTTTTGATGGCTTTTTAAATCTATCTCCATTGCTGAGAAAGAACATATGTGACAGGCTGACCTATTTCCCCCCCAGGAAAATACAGCAACTGCACCTTTAGCTAGCAGACAAACACAGTGCAAAATTACACACATGCAGTATGTGTGTTTGCTAACATTAGTTGAGATGCTTTAAAAATAGTGTACAAGTGCCACAAATGCAACTTTATTAGCATCTGTAGCATGAAGGCACAATGAAAGGGTGCAGCCAGGAGCCATGCAAGCTACTTGCCTTGCAGTCTGCATCACTTCAGGCTACAGCCTATGAAAAATTCTCTCGCTTGATAATATTTTGTATTAAACTGCCTATCAGATTTAATTAAATGAGTCACTGAAGGTGCTGCGATGCCATTCTGGCCAACTTTATCTCTGCTTGCACTATGCAATGACAGATAACGGAGTCAGTATGTTGTTGTATTGCATTCACTCACACAACCATGTTCTTGGGCAAGGAAGCACATGTTAAATGTCAGCATTCAACAGCCATCTCTGCAACTTCTCTGGAGGCTTAAAAATGCTAAAAGGTGTCCAAAAAACATTTTCATCCACAGTAAACACTTCAAAGCACCACGGCTTTTTTGATGGAACAATCCAGAGTATCATCCCATCACAGCACTGAACAACCTCTAATTTATATTATAGATACAAAGATACAAGTAGCCTACACTCACAGTTGTGTTCAGAAGCTGGTCATGAGTGTCATGGTAATTTAAGGCTTTTAATGATTTCTTTGAACTGTTCTTTTTCCAGAGCCAAATGATTGTCGAGCATATTTCTCCAAGGTCTTTAAATAACATGAACTGCGTGCACAAGTTTGAACTTATTCTGAATTTTTTCTAATCCTTCAATGTGATAACAATGAGATATGTCTGCCACTACATAGCTTATGAACTTAAAGAGTGACACAGCAACACAATTGGCTTGTACCTGTAAGTGTTTCCCCAGTTAGGCTCTTATAAAGCAGACGATTGGCTCTTTGGTGAGGGGGCAGGACAACCTCTGTCTTTGGATTTTCAGATTTCCTGCATGGATTTACACTGTTTGACTGCCATAACTCTTTCTAATAATGTGTTTGCTGCTATAGCATCTGAACTAAACTCAGTCTTACTGATCTTAAAAGCTCTAACTGATGGTTGAAAAAAAAATTAAATATTTCCACTTGAATTTGCTCACACAGTCATACTTGTAGTATATTTGTTTAGTATACTTATGCTATTCCTGTAGTGTCAAAATTGAAATTATTTGTTTAATACCTTAATATTCTGTGAACAAAACATCCTGCCTTGTTTTCTTCATTTTTTGTTCTGCATCTCCATCTGTGCATCCGTGTCAACTATTCACACTTCTTGTAAACAAAGACAACACGTATTAAGTTTATACTAAATCTGAACTGTGTCCACACGGTTAAATTCTATATCAAGTCACGTTTTTAAAAGCAGAGACGCAGAAAAGGATCCTCAGCTCTGGGTAACCACTGGGGATATTCAGAGTCTGTTCAGAGGTAGAAAACATGCCATCTGAAATGCAAGGCGGGATCATCAGCTTCGGTCCTTATCTCTGTCTAGATGGAGGTATTTATCTCCGAGGGGATGCCTGCTTTGATACGCCTTTGCAATAAATCTGTCTCCAGTCTCAAAGAGACAATGCACTCTCTGTGAAACATATTATACCAGCATGATGGCTTAAAATCTTCTTATGGGCTTTAGTTGACTCACTGACTCAGAGTCTAATTGATTCTCTAACCTATGCGTGATAAAGTAATCGAGATTTTTAACGGCTGACTATCTTGTATTGCCTTCCCTCTTTGTTGCGTTAAGCTATTATACTGAATGATATTTTAGCAATGTCAGGATCGCAGAAGAAGCTCTATTGCAAATCAATCATATCTACTCTCTCCAAAGAGACTCGCTCTACAGAGAACAATGGGAAGAGGTACGAGTTCCAGGTTTGGCACACACTGTGATAAAAAGCAGGTTTTTAAGAAACACACTGGCTTTAGGTTAGCTAATTGCTTTTCAAATTGACCCATTTATCTTAATCTGAAAGGCTTCGAGATAAGGCTGCATTACTTAGCAGTACTGAAAATGCTTTGTTATGGGTGGATAATGAATGGATGTCATAAAAACAAAAGAATAAAGGTATGAGATTAAAGCATGGAGGGAAACAGTTTAGCCTACAAGTGTTGAAACGCTCAATGTAGTTATTATCCATGGGCAAATAAAATAACCTGTTGTGGGTACTGTTCTTTAAATTCACCTTTAAATGTTATATTTACTTGTATTCTGGGAAATTTAAAAATGAAGGAGCATAGTGTTCTTCATGGTTTAGGTTTTAATGATGCATCGGTCACAGCGTGAGTGATCCCCACACCATGTGGGTGCTTGGTTAGAACCCCCCATTTTAGTGCACTTGTACCCTTTTAGGCCATGCAGGTTTATTATTTAGGCATATTTTACAAACGCGCAACCTTTTTCTAAATGTAACTGGGTGCTTTAGGGGATTTAAGTGTGTGAGAATAAAATCAAAAAAAGAACAAGGACAAGAACCGTGGCCTTCTGATTGACAGTCTTGCTAACAAAACAAACTCTTCTCACCTAAGAATCACATGAAACCGCTTTGAAGTCTGCACTGGGAAACTAAATAGTGTTGCAGAAAACTTAAGAGATTTATGTTCTTTCTCTGAACTACAGAACAACTTATATACACCAACTTTTTTTTTTAATTTGCAGAGTTTGGATTGGAGTTTTGGAGCAGTTTGAAAGCAAAATTTTCCCTCCAACTGATTAACAGCACCTACTAGCTTCTATGCTAAGCCAGGCATTAAAAAATAAGCTTAAATCTGCATTAAAGCTTTGTTTATGGTAACTGAATTGGTTAGTATATCTTAGTATATGGTTAAAATGGTGGTCTAGACCGACCTACTCGTATGCCCGAGACCTTTCGTGCACGCTGCTATTCGGGAGGGCTACAATGGTGAGTATAACCAAGGTGTATAACCAAGGTGTAACTCCTGATTAGACATTTTCCCAAAAGAGTATTGACATTCTAATTTAACATGTGCTCACAGAACATGTCAAACACAATGAAGAAACAGTCAACTTCTGCTCCAAGCACCTGCCCTCCTGAGGTTTTTGCGTGAGTCACACAGTTGCATCTTGTTTCAGGGATGAATAATGTCCAGCTCAAAGGACAAGCCAAAAATACATCATTTGTCCCCACCACCTCATATAAACGAAGCATTTTAAAGAAAACCCACATAATTGTAGGTATAGTGGGAGCAATAAAACACCCGGCTTTGAAGCAGGACTCTGGAGTTCCAATTATTTCTGGGATCAAGTTTTACTTTTGTTTTGTTATTTACTTTGTGTTTCACTTGCAGTTTTGTTGGGTTCAAGCTGTTTCTTCTGGTTTAAAATACACGCATTTACAAAAATTACACAACTCTGTTTTGTTTGTTGCCAGGGCGCCGAGTTTGGGCCCATGTAGAAAGAGATAACAGCCGCACACCTTTTACACATATTTATTCACAGATCCTTAAAGGCCAGTTAGAAATGTATCTATAAGTCATAATAAGAACCTTCACAAATGACCTATAGCGTCATTTTCTTGGGGAGGACAGTCTCATTGTAACACATTCAGCACAACAGTAATGAGTAATGCACTACACCTTAGATACAGGGCAGGTTTTCAGAGGGCGGATTTGTTTTTCTCTAAAGCTTGACATGGACCATGCCAATTGTGAAGACAGTCTCATTAAAGACTGCCTCCCTTTGTGTGACAGCAGCCATTTGTTTAAGAGCCTATCTTCTCTCCAGCCAGCCCACATGTGATAAGTCAAAACATAGAAGCACTAGCAGAGACACCTGACAAATGGCAGTGTACACCTGCCTCAGATCATTGCTCCGTCTCTCTGGAAGAATAACGTCCGAGAGGATTCAATTTCCTGTAATGAATCTCAGTTAGGATATTAAAAAAATTGCAAGATGTTAATATGCTGTGCACATATGTGGGCTGACAAGAAGTCAGTCTTAAAAAGGAAGAAAGAATATAATATTTGCAGCCACATATGTAGGTCAGATTAAGTGATTCGGAAAAATTAATTTACCACAATATCTCAACGGCCTTGTCTAAAACCGTTAAATCTGTACGTCAGCATTTTGTCTTTGAACAAGTATTTTTATATTAATTTAAAATCCAGGAAAACTGAATATTATATCTACAGAAAAATATTGTATCGGTGCTCGGATCATTGCTCAGGGCGAGCTACTCAGCTGCATCGTGTGAGTGACAGAGAATGACAATGTTTCCCATAAAACAACCTGAGGCAAACTATTGCTCAGCAACCTCCAACTCATTAAATATCTAATAATAGTGTAAGTCTTTCAACAACAAATACCATGTGGTGGCAACACTAGAAAAGAATGCAGCTGCACTTTAAGAGACAATTCTTGCGTGACGATACGTCAGGAAATTATCACACTATGAACATTTTTCAGCTTTTAGTCTTAAAATAATAAACAAAACCAAAATCATGAGAAAAAAACCTATTAATTGCCATCCCCTGCACATCATTATTACTGTTGTTATTGAGACATAAAACATGTTATTGGAGCCGTGAAGGGTTAAGCTCCTGTAGCTGTGTGCTGTCTGTATTTCAGTTCCATTATAGCAGTGTCCCTCTGGCTGTATCGAGTGTCTGGTCCTCAGGATGTGGTGCAACAATTAATCCTCAGATTGATTCACTTCCTATTGAATTGCCCCCAAACTCAAGCTGTAACTCAACCTGTCCTTGTTAATCTAAGACACTGCTTTACTCAAACAACCTACAAAAAGAGGTGAGACATATAGCAACTGTTTGATCATCAATTTAAGCTCGAATGAAACTGTACTTGTGCTGACTTAAATGCAATGCAATAATAGTGGACAAGCACAAAGTAAATACAATGAATGAACAGCTGAATTGAAAGGGAAGTACATACAGGAGTAACTGATCAAATTATATGGCATCTCTATGTAATGCAAAAAATGTCATTATAAGGCTTCAAAAATCTCATTTTGGTGTGTGATGGCTGCACTTACAGCCACACAGTGGTAATATCGGTGTAGAGGCTGACACACACACTGCATTCACATTTGTCTTTCTTTAAATATAAGGTTTAATTTACGGGATTATGATTTACGGGATTTTTGTGTGTTTTACCCGTTTTTGTGGGCTGACCAGCCACTATTTAAGTTTCCCCCTTGTCTCGTTAAGTTAGGTCAGTTTGTTTGAGTTATCAGTATGATTTGTCAACTTCGAGTTCTGTTATTTTGACCTCTTTTATGGGCCCAAGATTTTGATTCTTTTTGCATAATGTAACCAATTATGTTTTTTGGTTAAATAAAAAGTTGCCTAAGTTCCTTCGCTGCTCAGTCCATCACATGGTGCCTTCTTCAGAACAGTATGAATCTCACGAGGTTTCTTTGCCAGCTCTGGATTCAGATTCAGTGTGAACTTTTAGTTTTTATAGGTAGGAAATATATTTTTCAGACTGACATTCTAATAACTGACAGAATCTTTCTGTAGTCTACAATCAGGTAATGGTTAATGTAGCATAGGCTAAATACTCTCGCACAAACTGTAAATACCAACTTGTCTTAAATTCTCTAAATATTTAATACTTTTCTTCTCTCATTTTTCTCTTTTATTGTTATGATTACAGCTATTCTGTTATTTTCTTCTTAATATAACTGCACACTTTCTATATGCTCATGTAAAGTTAGGTGCACGAGCCAAAAGAACTTGATTATGGGTAAAATTGGCTACACTGTTTATCTGTACATGACAATAAAACTTGAAAGTAGGCTTCAGTCACACAAGCCTAGAGACTAGTTGGCAACCACTGGTGAGTGGTTGCTAGAGGTGATTTTGGTCACAAGGAGGAGGCTGCACAAAAAACCTCAGTTGCAGTTCCTTTGGTTACAAACAGATCACGCAGGCTGCTGATAACTTACAGTGGTTTGCAAATACTCTATTAATATGTTGAGCAGCAGTGAAATTTGAAAAAGTCGCATAAACAAGAAATAAACATGGTTTGTCTTCAAATTAAAAGTTATGACTGACAGTTGAAAATGACATGTTCACAAAAGCACAAATTTAACTTTGAATGAGCTTCCTTTTTCAGGTTGTGTCATACTTTTCAGTTTCATTGCACAGCAAGCAGTTGGGAAGGGTTTGCAGGCAAATTGGTGTCTTCATTGCAAACTATGGCTGACTGGCAAGATGGTTCTTGGTGCAGCACCTTGTTTGTGATCAGTTTCACCTGGCAATTGTCCTCAAATGTTAACCAATGGGTCAGGGTGTTGGCAACCAGTTTCTAGGACTGCATGTGGCATGAAGACTGGAAACAGAAAAAAAACACCCTGCATATCTGTACTAAAATCTATAAAAAGCTTTGGCTCCATCATCAGGGTCATTGCTCCCATAAAAGAAAAAAAAAATATATATATATATATTACACATCACTATATTACATAACTAATTTACTCCCAGTTGAAAATAACTAATTATACTACTTGTTAAATTACTTATGCATTTCTCACGTCTGATTGGTATCACATGATTACCAGTTAAAAAGATAAATCATACATACAATCATACATAACCAAACTCTGGCACAAGCAAACTTGGTGAAAAATCATTCCAAACATGATATGATTGTAAAATCACTGGCCACAGTGATTCTATCAAAGATGTTGAAGTTTTTGCATCACTCTGGGCTCATCGCTAGCTTTGTGTTAGCATGCCGTCACTGTAGGTACTAGCTAACAGTTGCTGTTATTATAGTAGCTTTAGATAACCTTGTTGATTCTGACCCAAGAGTAGGTTGCACTTTACCTTATTCCTGATCTTTCTTGCTATAAAAATAAAGGTTAAGTTTATATCTCCACAGCTCACACCGCTTTACTGTTGAGTTGGCTTTCTTTTTTCAAGAAGACATCTTAGTTTTTCCTCTATGTAATACACCCCCCCCCACAAAACAAGCACAACAACAAACAAACAATATAAAGCATAGTGTGATTGCGTGATACATTTCTTTGGAACAAAAGACACCAAACACTGCAGTCACTGATCATTAATCAAGACATTCAGTGACTGCTGAGAACACTGATTTTCATCATTAGATGTTTAACAGCGAGAACAAAGTGCATTTCGGTACTCAGCAGCAACAAAATGAAGAGATGACAATATTTAAGGTGAAAGGAGGAACCCTATTTCCTTTCTTCGTGAAGCCTAAATATTGATATTAAGATGTACTGAAGCTGCAGAATTTAAAATGTGCTGCAGTCCTAGATCGCCTCAGATCATATTTCCACCGATAAAGTGTTAGCGCAGCATTTTTTTGGGGTGAGATTTCATATCACTTCTGGGAGATAATATATTTATATTAAAAGGCTCTCAGTGCAATCAATCTTTCCATAGGGACATGAAAAAGGAGCTTAATACGTTTTATCAGGAGTACCTTTTTAGAGCATATAGTAGTCCTGTTCATTATGATTATAGTGCTGCAGTATAGGGCTCAAGGGGCCGCTTTGAAATTGTGAGAACAAATATTCCACAACTGGGAAATTTGTGTGGGGTTCAGTTGGCCAGACAGTTTAAACCACTGAGTTCTGGGGACAGTATGCTGTGAACATCATTGTGCAACATGAGACGGTAACAATACTAATCCGCTTCAAAGGCAATGTGCTTGTCACAAGTCCTTTAAAAGCTCCCTTCCCTAGTCAGAAACTGCCAGAGGGAAAACCACTAGGCTGCACTTTGATCTTGCCAGGTCTATCACTTTTGATAAGAGTCTCTGAAGCAAATTAGGAAAACATTGTCATTCAAGAAGCAAGCCTGGCTGCACGGCATGTTAATTAATGTAAACTGCTGGAAGCTCAAACGGCACTGCAAGGGGTTGAAATTCTCTACTTTCTGTTGGTTCTTCATTGGTTTGGCAAAGATTTAATCCTTTGAACACATGCGTTAGCTGTTTCTGACAGTGCTTTAAGATAACGCAGATCTGAAATATCTGAACTTTGTAACACTCTACATGACAAGAGTGTCAGAGAAATGTAGTCGAGATTAGTTGAAACCTGGTGGAGCAGAATGCTGATATGGGTAATGTGTATATTATAGATCAGCTACAGAATTTATGTCCTGTGCATCAGTGCACAGAAATATTTGATTTATTGTAATGTTTACGTTCCACATTGGTTCCTTAGTGTGTAAAACTAATTCACCCATTTGACATGTTATCAGCCCATTGAGTGGACGTTATCAGCTGTAACCACCTCCATGCAACTGCACTGGCAGATGATGGCCTCGTTCACCTGCCTGTGATATCGCCTCACCTTAGTTGTTGAACCTGGTGCCATTTAAAAACAATTCAAAACAGCAACAAAAATCCAAGTCATTGGAGTTTTACATATCTTAATTCACTGAAAATCCAATTTCTGTGCCATTAGCGAACACAAAAACTAAGTTTTAAATCCCAGTATGTCACATTTGAGGACACTTCAATGTGTCATTTTAACACATTTTAAGGTTTCAAACTACAGTCATGTTAAAAAAAGAACATTTTAATTCTATGCAGTACTGTTGAAACCTGAGTACATCCTCCTGCATCCACAGGAATTAGGAGGCTAAGTAGCAGCTAGGTGCTGCTAACCAAATGCACTTGATTAGCTAAGAATCAGCAAGTGTTGGTAGTTTGCTGTTCTGGAGCACTGAGGTGTGTGTTTACACAATGCCAAGGAAGAATTTGATACCCAGAAATCTGGCAAGGTTTATGAGACTTTTTCCAAATAATTTAAAATCTATCATTCTACAGTGAGAGAGATTATTCACAAGTGGAAACCTATTAAGACAGTTGCCATTCTTCCCAGGAGTTGACATCCCACCAAATTCACCCCAAAGTCAGACCATGCAATGCTCAGAGAAACTGCAAAACTTTGGAGAATCTACAGGCTTCAGTTAGCATATACAATTCGAAAAAGACTGTACAGGTATAGGTTGTGTTGTTATGTCAGCAGAAATACGTCATACAAACTGTCAAACATGGTAGTCAAGGCCACAAGACCTGGGCACCTTGTAGTCACTGAGTTGACCATTAACTCCAAGTATTCTAGAGTTCGATGTGAGGCAATGTCCAACAACTAAAGCTTGGCAAGCCTCAAGATGACCGAATGACCCAGTCAGACTCTAAACCTCAGCCTGTGCATATGGGAATGACTGCACACCTCAATGAACCGAAGAAACACTGCAAGCCTGAAATTCCTCCACAATGATGGATTTTATACAGAAAGTCATATAGATTATGAAAATGTTAAAGAAAAACTGTAGAGTAAGATTAGCTCAAACAGATAAATGAATTACAAGAACAAATCATAATTTGTATTCATGAGACACACACTCACTATCTCTACTTTTAAGATTAGGCTTAAAACTTTCCTTTTTGCTAAAGCATATAGTTAGGGCTGGATCAGGTGACCCTGAATCCTCCCTTAGTTATGCTGGGGGGTAGTTAGGAGTTAGGAGTAGGCTGCTGGGGGATTCCCATGATGCATTGGGGGATTCATTGGGGGATTCATTGGGGGATTCCCATGATGCATTGAGTTTTTCCTTTCCAGTTTTTCCTTTCCAGTCACCTTTCTCACTCACTTTGTTAAACCTCTCTGCATTGAATCACACTTGTTGTTAATCTCCATCTCACTTCCACAGCATGTCTTTTATTCTGTCTCCGTTCTTTCACCCCAGCCGGTCGCGGTAGATGGCCGCCCCTCCCTGAGCCTGGTTCTGCTGGAGGTTTCTTCCTGTTAAAAGGGAGTTTTTCCTTCCCACTGTTGCCAAAGTGCTTGTTCACAGGTGGTCATATGATTGTTGTTTTTTTCCTCTGTATGCATTATTGTAGGGTCTACCTTAAAATATAAAGCACCTTGAGGCAACTGTTGCTGTGATTTGGTGCTATATAAATAAAATTGAATTAATTCTTTGTTGCTTTTATTCAATAAATAAATCAACAGTTCTTCATTTAGCTTCTTGAAATAATTAGACATAAAATTTTGAAACAGAGAGCTTCTTGTGTTTTCATTCACAGCAGACACATGCAGCCGTATGCATATGTGAAGCTGGATTAGCAGATAATCCTCAGCAGAGAGAGCGTCTGTGCTCTTAAAATGCCACCTGTGCTCGGCTCTGCCTGTTAGTGGAGAGAGCTAAGCTTGTATTGATTCCTCCAGGAGACAAGATGAGAAAATATTTCTCAGAGCTCTTTGATGTGTGAAACCATTTATAGCTTTTCTTTAACTTCAAACCTCTTTAGGTCGTCTGCCATTCACAGTCAGCTTCTGACATTACTGAACGTTATAGTGTCTCTCTCTCTCTCAGATCGTAGCCCAAAGACGGCTATTACCAGGCTTCTCTTTACTCCCCATCCTCTGTGAGGTGGTGCATTTGTAAAGAAATAGATAGGGTGGTATAGACTGTGGATATAGAGTCTGTAAGTGATTCATGGACTGCACTGGCCAGAAGGCTTTGGGAATACTAAATAAAACATGTCATTATATACAAATAATGTCTTCGCTTCTCGTCTCAGTTTGAGAGAAAAACAAAACTGACATTCGAGTGACATTCCCCAACCACAATGTAACCTGAAAATAAACAGGAGAAGAAGAGAAAACATTTACAGCTCATTCTCCTCTTGATAATGAGAGCCCGCTGAGTCAATCAGCAGAAAACTAACATGCCAGGGGGCGCCTCTTGTGGAGGCACCCCGCGTCTATTGAGCCTGAAAATCTAAATACTCTGAAGGCGTTGACTTATTTAAATGAGATGGATGTTCCTCCCATGCTACACAGAACTCCTCAGACATTTGCAGGATTATTTGAGACTCTTGGATGGGGCGTTTTTCGTTTTCTTTTTTTTCTCACATGCATTTCTGGGCACAATTTGGAGTAATTTCCTGCAACTGTTTGTATAGTGAAGCGCTTTAGGCTGTGTTTTTAGAGAGTTTTGTTGTAAAAGCTCTACAGTATATCAATCTTACTGAGGGGAAGCTGGTTACTATTACTGCCACAGCTCTAACTTTGAAATAGTTGAATGATGACATCATACGTCACTTTATGGCCATTTTGCGTCTCTTCTCGGTTGAACTGTGCCTCTTTGTGATCATTTTGCGTGTATTTGTGGTCACCTTGTCACTTTATGGCTGCTTTACATCGCTACGTGTGGTAACTTTGTAAGTCTTTGTAGATGTTTTGCTCTTTTTGAAGCCATTTTAAATGTCTTTGTTTGCTTAGTTTCCAGATGTAGCTGCGTACCATTTACTTTTTCCTGTAAACCGTATTTAATTGGAACTATGTGATCATTGAGGATGCATTTCGCTTTTTCTTTCTTTGAATTGATGCCTTGCCACAAACACCCATAAATGGCCGTGAAGATATCTAACCCTCCGAGCTCACTCTGCGTTATTGGAACTCATACTTGTTTTATTTTACACTTCTGAGGCGGCGCAAAGGTCACATAAGAGTGATGAGACTATGGCAAGAGACAACCAACTGTGAACATGAGAAGCATCAGTCTCTGATCAATAATGAGCTTATGACAGTGATGGAGTGTAGGAATTGCAGAGAAATTGGAGAGACAATTTGTTCAGAGATTGGGATACAAAGCTCCACCTTGTTTCAAGGTCGCTATTGCAGCTTAATGGGAAATGTTTGCTGTATGATTTTGTTCAAAGATGCTCCAAAAATCCCTGATACTTTAATAAGAGAAAAGAAATAAGCTTTACCATCTTCCGAATGAGTATAGAGTAGCTGTAAACTATCCTTTCACACGTAAAAAATTGTCTTGATATGTCACCAAATCACACTCTGCTGTACTCATTATTGTCAAGCAAATCTAAAAATGTTTTGTTTTCAAATCTGCTTGGATTCGGCCCAAAGCGATTCATGCACAGTTGGTGAATTGTGGTGCAGTGTCTCAGCACATGGTTCACAGTAATGCTCGCGTTCACCCTTTGATTATGAAATTTACATGACGTGGAAGCAAAGGGTATCCTCTGAAAATGAAACGTTAACATTGGTGCAGGTATAGTTTTTAACCTTATGTGCTACCTGGGTAACTGAAGTGACATGTCTGTATCTTACTACTTTGAGCTCCAAATGTTGAACCCAGTGAAGAGAGGAGATTAGCATTGTGCATGTTGCCAGAGGTTAAATACACTGGTATGAGTATCTTAACAGGTTAAATATAAGTAAAGCTGAGCTATTTCTTTCTTATTTAGCCTGAAACCAGTTAAAGTAGTTGGATGGTCATAGCATTTGGGCAAGCCTCTGCCTACACTGCTATGGAAGCACAGAAAACATTGATTTGGAGTCAGCAGGTTTGAAAATACCACAGCCAACAATACAAAGCAGAAAATCAATACCTAAGCATAGTCAGTTTCACTGCCAATTGCAGTTTCTTAAGTGGACTAAACCTGGAATTACAGTAATGAAAACATGATTGATTTCTCACTTGCTACTCGGGGATACAAGCAGCAACGCACGCTGCTTTAAGAGATGAGACGTGCTACTTGACCAACTTCACAATGGAAAACCACATTTGTGCTTAAGGCAAAGTGTGGATGTAATCTCGCTGCAAGCCTGAGAGCAATAGAAAATATTAATCACACGCAGGAGGCAAAGGGGGCGTTCGGTTAAAACACACACATACATTACGCATTGCAGAAAGGGAGGGAAAGAGAAAGAAAGAGCATTTTATTGCCTGTCTTCATTCCCCTGGTACAATGACAGGCTTCACATAAAAGACATGATTTTTCTGTGGAAGAAAAGGCAAGTGAAGTACAGCCTGTGACAAAGAAAGATAGCAAGTTCCCAGAATATTTTTTGTGCAAAAAGAGGCACAGTCATGATAAGTGTCTGGTACTTTTTTTGGTCTTTTTCATTTTCAGTTCGGGTTAACTGTGAGATATATGATCATTTTCAGTCCAATCAAGCACTTATAAGTAGTAACTTAAGCACTCTCGGGGAGAAGATTGCATTAGACAGTCCAAAGGCAGGGTGGAGGTGATAAGTGCTTCTGCCATCTCTGCACAGCTTGGTGGGTGATCTATTGCAACGCGGGATCCCATCTAGAGCTGTGCTGTAGTTTGTGGGTGATACTAAAGGGCGTCAACCACACTCCAGTGAGCCATTAATTCACATTGCAATCCAAGGCCTCTGCCACACACAGAGAGCCCCTTTGCTTTCCCAAACATACGTACATATTCCAGCACACAGCCGCATTTTGGCACCCAGCTGAACCCAAGTGGGAAAGTTAGAGTAGGGGGGAAAAAAAAGAAAGAGAAAAAAAATTGGACAAACTTGAAAACAGCCTCTGTCAGAGTTTTAAATAATGCACAGTGCGAGTCAGCGTAGACAGTCTAGTCTGAAAGGAGTCATAAATACCACACAGATGTCAAACCTTCACTGTCTGCCACATCTGAGCTGCAGACAGCAGTACTTGGTCTGCTGACAGCGTTACAACCCACACATAACGCGCAACTTTTGCAGTTTCAAGCCATCATGTTACTTCTTGTAAATAATTATCTATCTTTATTGGTTAAATGAATTTACACACAGCCGTCTCAATATAACGAAAGCTTTTGAGGAATTGATATTACTTATTTTCTTTCCAAAAGTCTGGATTGAACCCTCTTCTATATTTGAACAGCATAAAGATACAGGCAGCAGTTGGACTAGCATAGCTGGTAAACCAACTGGGTCATGCTAATCTGGGTCATAGCCTAACAAAATCCACCAAGCAGCACATTATTTAACATGTTTTTTGTTTATTCCATACAAATACACAAGCATAAAACTGAATTCGTAGCTTTGACTGGGCCTTTTATGCAAATCATATCAGTTATACCTGATCACTATCACTGATCTGCCACTTCATATTTAATATTTAAGATGTGAGGGTATAATTATAATACTTTCTAGAAGAAAGTACTTGGCCAACACTTCTAGGCAGGTAATCCAACGAGAGAGCTCTAACTGTAAGGTGAACAATGATAGAGAGCAGTGTTTGGTGTGATGTATTACAACGCAAACGTTACATTACAGCTAAATGTATGTTGTTAGTTGCGTTATAAACACCTTTTCAGTGATCTGCACAGGGGGTGGATAGAAAGACAAACAAACGCATCAAATGTGTCTCTTTTTCCCTGCACATCTGTGCTGCAATCTGCCGATTGCAGTTTGTGTGCAGGGAGGAGGAAATAATCTACAGATCTTTAGGAGTGAGATATGGTCATTACTTTCATTTTTATTGCACAAAAGGGCAAGAGCACGATGGTAAAGGGCAAGCCACACGAAGCCTAATTACATGTCAGTGCACCAGTGCAAATGTGGTACAAATTTCTTTTTCTGGGGATTAATTAAGTAATCATTGCTGTCAGTTTTATTTATTTTTTTATTTGTAAGTGATGCATTGCTTTTTTTGATACCCCAACACTGATAAGGACATAAAAATTACAGCTATCAAATCACCGGTCCAGTCTAATTAAAGAATAAAAAAAGAGTTGGCAGCATTGCCCCCAAATTTAATGTACACATATGAGTTATTCAAGACCACCTTGAGCTGAAGAAGACTTATGTTCATCAGAAGTCATTTATATTTATATATGGTGATAGGACTTCATCCATGGCCCTCCTTGCCCTTCTGCCCCTTCTGGAGAGTCACATGTGGATAAAAAAGCAGCAAGACCCACTGTCACTAAGTTCGACTGTGCTGTGTATAAACTATTTCACAAAATTTCAGCTTCAGAGAGCCAGCACTGTATGAATACCATGCTAATTCATGTTACAGAGAAGCAAGATAATCTATACTGTAGGTACACTTCTGAACATTTCTACTACAGTAACAGACATATTTGTTACCACTGGCCAGCACTATTAGCTAATAGTTTTTTCCAAGTCGGCTATTATAAACAAGGTGATTGGCTGTTTGAGGAGAGGGCTGGACACCAGAATTCTCAAATACATTTCTCTCCTGGATTTTAAGAGTGTCATATCTCTTCCTTACAAGGTCTCTTTTCAATCTTAGCTTCACAAATAAACTCATTTAAAATGTGGTGACTTCCTTGTGAATAAGAGAACAGAAAAAAACAGCTATTTAACACTTTTCCATTTTAATTTTCTTTCAACAATCCTTTTTCCCCCCAAATCTGTGAAGAGCTGTACGATTTTGCTCTGCACTGAATAATCAGGTGGACATCTGCTGGAACAAAGTCGTCTGAATATTGACATTGCCACCATCAGAAAGTCCCTCTCCTTAGTATAGCCTGTTTCCTTGGAAACGTGCCCTGCTCTCTCTGTCAGTCTCCTGGCCTCTGTTCTAATCTCTTCAAGTCCTGTGAGATGCTGCTGATGCTGCAACACACAATAGTCTACTCTGTTTTTGGGCGATGTCTTCCTTTTTACTTATCTCGATTCACTGGGTTTTGCAAAAATGGAATACATCCCCGTGCCCTTTGACGGCTCTAACGACTTAATACTCTCCTCGACTATTAGCTGTGATCCGTGGGTGGAGGGTTTGTCACACAGGAATGAATAAAATATATTCGTGACCTCCAAGGAGAGCGGAAAGGACTGTTTAAGCCTTTTATGATGAGACAGTTGAAAACATTATTACAGTACGAAAAGAATATTTTATCATTAGCAGTGTAGTTTTAAAAGGAAACATTTAGAGCATCTCAGCATCTCAGACCTGTATCCGCACAACTCCTCCTCCTCTTCTCTCTGTCTTTTTTCCCCTTGAGATCTCAGTTCATAAAACAGTTTGATCAACAAAATCTCCTCTGCTGCTGCTGCCATAAACACAAATATTGTTCTGCAGATGCATCTTTCAGCCCCCGTGGGAGCTGCATGCATCTCAAACTGAGGTTGTGGCAGACGGGGCTGAGGATGAATTTTGGTGAGGGGGGGTAACAAAGCACACCTGAGCCTAACAGCTGCATCATGTTGGATAAACTCTCTGGCTTTGACACTTTACTATTAGCTCTGGTTGTAATGAATACATCTGACTTTTTATGAAAAATGGATACATCCACCATGACTTAAAAATTTTATTTGGAAAGTACCATTTCTGACATAGTAGTCCTTGCCACAACCTCGAAGTTTGACATATACAGACAAGAGCTACGGCTCACACACTAGGTAAGTGTGTGAGCTTGGTTTTTAAGGTAGTCGTTCCATCTCAAATCATGAAATGTTTCTGCTTGGCCACCTGTGATATTCTTGAAAATGTTATGGTTTCAAATTTTGATACACACAATGATTGCTGTAAATTTTAGTTTCATATATGAAATACTTTTTAAGACACTTCTCTTTAAAAAAAAAAAATTGCCCGTCCACCCACCTCCAGCTTGTTTTTTCTGTACACTTGTTTGAACGTGAGTATGAATAACTAAATATTAAAGCCTGAAATTTTCACTGATCTTTTTCACCATAAAATTGAATCCGGGTCAGTTTGGTGCAAATGTACCCCGAAACAATTTCTCTGTGTGGGTTGGTTAGAATGGAAAAAGTTAAAATAAAATTAACGTAAATGAATAAATTGAAAAAGTCCTGTGAAGTCTCTTTCTTGAGCACACACTAGCACAGCTTGTGATAGCTTCTGTATTTCACAACACTGCAAAACAAAACATGCAGAATGCTCAATCACATACATGAAGAAAATGATATTTTTATTCAATGCTCATGCTGGCCGGCTAACCCACCCTAACCCTTGTGTTAGGGTGGGTTAGCCACATGAGTGCCACAGGCAAGCACAGATTAGGATCATAGTGCCATCTATATTTTATTGCATTTGGATTAGACTAATATCTACTAGTATTTTTGTTTAGTATAGTGGTTCAACTAAAGCTAGCCAGAACTTTTTTGGTGTATCTTTCCCAAACTCCAGGTCCTTTTATTTTAAGAAAGGCCAGTAAAATATTTCAGGCTTTTATCTTTAATGCTTTTTGAGATATTCATGTTCGAACATTGCCTCAGATTTCAAAGTTTAATAAAACTTGCTGGAAGTGGGTCGATGGAACATTTTTCAAAGAACTGTATCTAGAAGAGTATTTGATATATGAAGCTAAAATTTCACAGCAAACTTTGGACTAGAAAGTTTTCAGGAAAATCAGAGGTGGTCGAGCTGAAGGCCCACAGTCATACTGAATGACCCGAGGTGGATCAGTAATTCAGTATGACATTAAATGCTAAAAAATGGGAAAACTAAACTTAGAAGTCAAGCAGCTGAGCCCTAAGAGCACCTTTGAGTTCAACCAAATGACAACGAAAGGCACCAGACTGTAAATTTATTTATTTCTGCAACACAGTTGCATCTTTCAACACGGGAAACCACGAGCATGGACTCACTTTTATATCAAACCTCAAGTGAGCATTCAGATGGGGTGTGGGTGAGATTGTTGGAAATGGCTGACTGAATTGGAGCTTCATGCTTCCTGATTGTCCTTCAGCAATATTTGTCAGGACATTCATTTTATTAAGCACACGAACCAAATACATCATTTTCCTAGAAATATATAATCTGTGCAGACTCGTGTTTTTTTTTCTCAAATAAACTGAGTGAACCATCATATCAAAAAGAGCAAAGTCTCCTTGGTAAGAAGGTTACATACATTTTAAGCTCAACAGAAAAGCTCTGACAGCTCCAGATTAATGTCGTCCCCAAACTAACCGTCGGCTGACAAAAATAGGCAGGCTGAATCTATCCTGACCTCAGGAGTGCATATAATTTACAAACAAGCATAATCATACACACAGTGACAGCCAGGCTCACAGAAACACACACCTACATCATTAGAGACCCATTATCAACAAACACAAACAGATACATGGGGGAAGATTAAGAGACATGTACTGGACTATAAAAGATAGCATGTGACTGCACAAATTCCGACAAAGCGAAAAATAGTAGTCTCCATTCTGAGAGCTACTTTGATGTAGTTTTCATTTTCAGTCACAGAGGAAAAATTAAATAAACAGAAAATCTAACATTAACCATCCACCAGTGGAACCATCGAATTAAAGTAATGTTTGCAACCAAGTTGAAACTTCTAGTACTAAATGAACTGGAAACTTCAGTTCCACAAGTGGCCACTTGAGGCTGGCTCAAAGAAAAGAGTCAACACCATTGTATAAAGGATGGACATAGCTACTGCGACATTAGTGATTACAGGCTGCTATTGGAAGACTCTTTAAAACTACAGCTATCGCTATCTGGTGGCCTGAAGACTACATCCATGTTTTATGTTACCCAGGCAACTGGGTTGCTTTAGGTTTGTGAATACATTTCACCTCTCATCCAAAATGCTTGTTCAGTTCTAAAACCCAGTGGTGTTTTTTCAGTATTCAGCTGTTTAAAATAGAAAATAGAACTGCCTGTTCATTTTCTTCAGCACGTACACTGTTTTAAGTTTATGTTTTGCAAGTAAATTAACACCCTGTTTAATATCACATTGAATTAATTCATTTTCACTGCTATGCTGATGACACCCAGCTCTATCTGTCCATGAAGCCAGATAACACACACCAATTAGTTAAACTGCAGGATTATTGTCTTAAAGACATAAAGACCTGGATGGACAGACACTATCTCTACTTTTAAGATTAGGCTTAAAACTTTTCTTTTTGCTAAAGCATATAGTTAGGGCTGGACCAGGTGACCCTGAATCCTCCCTTAGTTATGCTGCAATAGACGTAGGCTGCCGGGGATTCCCATGATGCATTGAGTTTTTCCTTTCCAGTCACCTTTCTCACTCAGTATGTGTTAATAGACCTCTCTGCATTGAATCATATCTGTTATTAATCTCTGTCTCTCTTCCACAGCATGTCTTTATCCTGTCTTCGTTCTCTCACCCCAACTGGTGGCTGCAGATGGCCCCGCCCCTTCCTGAGCCTGGTTCTGCCGGAGGCTTCTTCCTGTTAAAAGGGAGTTTTTCCTTCCCCCTGTCACCAAAGTGCTTGCTCATAGGGGGTCATATGATTGTTGGGTTTTTCTCTGTATCTACTGTACAAATATAAAGCACCTTGAGGCAGCTGCTGTTGTGATTTGGCGCTACATAAATAAAATTTAAATGAATTACCGATTCATCTTGCTAACCAAACTAGCTTGCCATTGCTTGTGTAATCGCTTCCCAAGTCAACCATCTCAAACAAATATAGTATTTAAAAAAAAAAGTCAAAACTGTGTATGATGCCAGTTTTTATTATAACCAGTATAAAGCTGAATGTATCTTGGAACTAGGAACAATTGTTTGAAATCAAACTTTTTTTCAGCATTCCCAAAC
Organism: Haplochromis burtoni; assembly: GCF_018398535.1. Classification (NCBI taxonomy): domain Eukaryota; kingdom Metazoa; phylum Chordata; class Actinopteri; order Cichliformes; family Cichlidae; genus Haplochromis; species Haplochromis burtoni. The sequence continues at coordinate 1,194,135 of NW_024582525.1, read as the reverse complement.
TGATCTTATGGGCTAGAATATCCTTGATCCAAGGTACCAAATAAATAAATTAATAAATTGTGATTGAAGTCTACAACTGAGATCTTGTACCAGATGCATGTTGAATGTAGTCAGATGCATATGAAGAATGAAAAATACAGAGAGTGAGAGGGAGATAGAGTGTTATTGATTTGACAGTCATGAATCATGTCATTTGTTGCGATCGAGTCTTGTCAATAACCAACTGAAATCCGCTGCTGAGTACTAAATGCGATTTGCCCTGAGCATGTTGATCCTCTTCTGGTAAGACACTTGGGAAAAAATGAATAAATAATAACAAAAATAAGGGATTTTTAAAACCGTGCCTGATCCAGTACTGACAAGCTAACCTTTATTACACTTACCACCAGGAGTGTTTTAAAAAACAAAACAAAAAAACCCTTAACAACGTAAGGTCTGATATAATTTTAGATACCTGAATTCCTTAAAAAACAGTGTCTATATAAAATATCATAACTATACAATATAATAAAAAAAAACCCCCAAAAAAACAAGATTTCAACTCAGTAAGAAACAAGACGTCTCAAAGACACTGAATGAATATGTGCTTATTATTGTTGCAGCACTTCATCACTGTTAGCTGAGTACATGTTAATGAATAAAAATGTCCTACTAAACCTTGCATTCATTATGTGTGATGAATATGAATATATTCGGCGAGCATGCTCTATTACCAGATTCATGCATTAAGAGCCTCTTCCATCCCGGAGATCTGCACTGTCAAGTGATTTCCTGCTATATATGAGCTGAAACCCTCTGTTTATTCCAGTGTCTAAATCCAGTGAATAACTTGTTTTCTTTACACTGTTGTCCACCTGCACATACATGGAACCAGATAGTTTGGTGTTAGTCATGAAGTGATATTCCCAGCAGACCTAACCCGATTAGAAAACATATGAAGGAGTGGTAGTATCAAAAACTCCCTCAAGAAACTGTCCAGTCTGGCTGCAGATATAAGTTGTGAAAACTGCAGTTTCTGTCTTTGCAAGCCAAATTTTAAATGCCTTTTGAATGAAACAGCACATGAATGGCTATAGCATCTCTGATGTTCTAAAAACAAATAGCATATAAAATAAATGTGCTCATTATTTTAACTTTGAATAATTTTCAAAGCATTACTTGACTTTCTTGAGGTAGAACAGACTCTCTTTAATCCAGGCAAGAGCTTATTTGATGCAGGCAGAGATAGGAGCCCAGTCAAAACTAAATCAGCCAATAAACCATAAAGCTGAAACGCTGCAAATCTGATGTTATCCCTGTGCAACCAGTTGAGCATGAACTTGGCTTTGTGATTCAAATTGGTATTTTCTCCATGCTTAAGCTAAACAGATGGAAGATAAAGGCAGGAGCATGTGGCTGTAAAATCCCCAGAAGTATACAAACGCATGTAGGACAATTTCCTGTTTTTACATTTTAAACTATCCATGTTTATGTCATTTATTTCTGAATTCTTATTAATTTTAGAATATTTTTCTACAGGAATCAGGGAAATTCCCCAAATTAAATATGCACTTGTTACTCTTTTTTAAGGCTATGCAACGAAATACCAACCTTTCTCCTGCTTTTAGTGTCCATTGAAGCAGTTTATCTGTCAATTAACACTTGCTGATAATTAAATATGGTAGGAGCAGATCCCCTGATACCATTAAAAGGTGGCAGTGAACATAAATACTGAAATCACAGAGGACTGGGTTTCAAGTGGAACAGATCCTTTCTGCGATAAGTTTTTCTTTCTTTTTGTTCTTCTGCTATGTGTATATTTTTTAGCTGATGTTTAAATCAAAATGAAAATATCTTCCAACCTAGCTAATAGAAAATTCACAGGTTTCAACTGAGCTATTGTTGCTGCGACAGGCTGGTGACCTGTCCAGGGTCCTGCCTGTCACCCTTTGACACCTGGGATAGTGACGCCTATTTAGAATTAAAATGAACATGTATGAACTATTTTTTGCCATTTTAAGATATCTTCTCTTATCAAAACACTGTCTGCATTAATACATGTAAAGCTAGGATAAAAAAAGCACATGTGATAGACATAACAGGTAATGGATCCTAATAGGTGTAAGAAAATCATGACAAACTGAAATATAGAAAAGAGATGCAGCCCTCTGCCTGTGTTATTTATTTATTATTTTTGATAAAGTCAGTTCAGTAAAGAGACTCGAGTTTTTGTTTTATAGATATGTCTTAAATAAGTGGACCATACAGAATCATTTTGTAATGAGAAACAGTTGTATACAAGCAGCTTCTTAAAGCAGTGTTGTCATAACATAAACCAGATGTACTGTGGGCTGCATGTCTTGACAAAGAAACACCTCTTTGGCACACAACGTACAGCTCAGTTTGAAGCCGAGTGAGTTCAAATAAGAGTAATAATAACTACTCTTTAAAACGGCACAAAACAGGACAGAAAGCGACGGGACAGTGCATCAGTTTAATAAGTCATTACACGCTAGATAAAGCAAAAACACTGAGTGATACAAGTGGCTTCACTCTGTGTGTAACCTATGCAGAGTGCATCTGGATTGCAAGAGAATTACTTATACCCTGTTGTGGTCCTTCCTCTGGCTGTTTGGGTTTGGATATGTCCCAGACAAAAGCCTGTCCAAATAAGATCAATGTGTTCATGCTTCTCGCCTCTGAATAGGCACTCTCCCACAACTCTAGAAGCCTGACATGAAGAATAAATGAGAGTTCAACCTTATGCTAGAGAGCAAGAATCTTGTTTGCATCAAATAATAGATCCACAGTATCAGGGGAAATAATTCAGATGGACTGGTGCATAACTCCTTTGCATGTTGGCACAAGTTGAAAATTTAGCACGGCGTCAACTATAAAACTCTTACATATATAATGGATTATTCTGGTTTCTTGTGCATCTGTGCCAAAGTGACATATTCGGGCCATCAGTACAGTACAGAGCCTTGCCTGACACCTTTACAGCACAGTTAAGGTGGTGTGCCTAATTGTGTAACAGCTAATTGCAGCATGGTGAAAGCTGTGTAAAAAAGGAACCAGGATAATGATCCATTACAACAGAGGAAGATCATCGGGACTTCTAGCACCTAGCGGGCCTACTCAGTGCTGTGGTTGTAAACATATAATAGCTTAATGGCAGGACAATTTGGAAGCAGCTGGAGGCGAAGCAGCCTAGGCAGCTGTTTTGTTTCAGAGCAGCAGAGAGGAGGGGGGCGCATTGCAACCCAAAAAACCACATTACCATACAGCTCTGCACGAGCAAACACATGCATACGCATGCACACGGACACACATTAATGCACCACATGTCATTAAAGTAGCATAACTACACTTTTGCAGATAAAAAAACCCCACAAAAAAACAAAGAGGCAGTCAAGAATGTCAAACTGTTTGATCCTCTGGCCCCATACGGAGGAGATGGGCTTCAATACAAGGACAGACGCACATGTTTAATACATAGTCAAAACAAGAAAACACCATCGAGTTTTGCAACAAGACCATCACATTGTTTGGCTTTTGGGTTCTTGCCTGTTGGAACCACTGTCTCACTCATCGCTGATAATGAAAACGCATGACAGATGAGGTATTACAGCAAATATTAAATCCAAATGCAATGCCACAGTGCCCGTAGATGAGACATGACTCTAGTTTCTAATATTTAAGCTGGTCACAGCAAACAGCATTTGCATGCACCAGGACCTAGATTTTGTTTCTAGTGGCCTTACAGTAGGAGCTACAACGCCCTCTACTGGCACCAGGTCCTGGTCTTTTTAGGTCTGTGGTTCCTGAAAACATAACCCCGGTCCACAAGAAAAACCTTCAGTCACATTCTCTTGCCCACAAGCTTAGAAGCTATAATTTCGTGGCTTGGGCAAAGTGATTTAGTCGGAGAAGATGACTGAGGTTTTGTGCTCTGGCTGATGTCAGTTCCTTAGCATGAATATGTCGTGTTTGTTGTTGGTTTTTTGAAACAATGGGCATTAAAAATATCATTTGGTAATCCGCGTGTTAAACAAAAACAGAAAGTGTTTGCTTTGCCCTTTATCCTTTATTATTTTTTTTCATGAGGCTGGTTTCAAATGATCTGCAAAGAACTACTGCAGCATGAGATGTAAGCTGTCTCCCTGCGATCTACATGACCCACACTTTGTTACAGAGTGCGATTATAAACAATAACGCTGACTGTTATGCAGAGCTGTTTTCAAGTGCCGAGCCACTCCATTCACTCTCAGCTCAAGCACATATTGTGCACACCGCTGCATTCTTGTGCCACCTGCACAAACAGACAGCCATGTACACAAAGCCGCACATGAGCATGCACACATAATCATAACACCTTTTATTTTTTATTTTTTTTTAAATATTGTGCCTCTAGAGTGGCTCAAAACGAGAGAATGCTATGACTGGGGAAAAAATTCTCTAACTTTTCTCTGGTCTTTACAAATATAAACACTGGTACACTTCAAAATCCTGCAAATCTAAATTACTTCTCAATTTAAAATAAGAGACAATGATAAAGAAACTGGATCATCAAAAACTGTATCCCAGGCTCTGATGCTTCAAACCCAACAAGAAGAGACGCCTTCATTACAACAACAACCTCATTCTAATGTCAAAATCCTACAGGAACACTTGACAGGGCATTATTTACACTCGTCCGCTTCAATAGATAAATGGTAGGCACGTCTTCACAATAGCACGGCACATACAGTGACCAAGTAGCAGAGGGCTAGGAAGGCTTACAGCTGCACCACTTCACCTACTGAAGTAAGTGTACACAAACACTTTCTTCCTTTAGAGCTTTACTTCTATTTTGCAAGTGATTATGAAAAATATGGTAACGGTTGACCCGTGAATGTGACAAATAGGAAGCAGGCTCTCCATACAGCTGTGAACAATTACAAACAGTGGATGGAATGTTTCTCCGCTGCTGCTCTCAGGAATGTGCATCACGGCCCTTTGTCCTGTGAACAAATTGGGTGAACAGACAGTTCAAGCCAGTACAATCTATGCATTGGGCTTCTAAAGCGCTCACAGTTTACATTATTTGAACTTAAACTGATCCTGACACCTGTGAAAATGACAGTGTCACGTTGCATTTTTCCAGTATGCACAATTTAGATTTGACTGCAAGTAAAATGTATTACTCTTACTAAAGTTTGAGGCATCTTCATATCAAAAGGCATAAGCTAAGATATTAGAGCTTTTTCTTAGAGAATGTACACAGTGTGTACTACATGCAATATAAAGTCACATTTCGCTAAAATGCATGGATGTGGAGCGGGTGAACGCAGTGACTTAAGTTAAACTGTCAGTTTAAGTATAATGTCTGAGTGCAGCTGAAGTATCAATCAAATTAAAAGTGCTGAAAATTCAGCTGAAGTTGAGGCACTCAGATGTCAGACATGTTGAAGAGACTGAGGCGGTTTGAGTACATAAAATAAGAGGTGATTGTTAGTTAAAGTGTCGACTGAACCGGAAGCGCTGGAGCGAGGCTGGAAGTTGTGTGACTTAGACATTTTCCTTGTTGCTCATAGGAGAATACCTGAGACGTGAGAAAAGGTCTTGAAGTGTCAGTCAGAGTAAGCAGCTGAAAGCTGCTCGAACGTCAAGTGAAAAGAAAGAAATGGATGAATGCAGATGAAATGTCCGTTGATGTGTGAATGGTAAAGGAACTTTTAGCTTAACAGAAGCCTCGGCGGTGTTTTCGGTGAGATGTCAGCGTGTCTTTTATTGAAGGAAAATCAAAGTGTCACGACAGAAAAGGTACAACAATAGATGCGTGCTATATGCTCATTATACACTTTCTTAGTTACACTTTGCTAGTGCCAGGTTGGAAGATTTGCCTTCAAGAAGGTGCTGAAAACATTCTTCAGAGATTCTGGTCCATGTTGACATCACAGCGTCACACAGTTGAACATCCATAATGAGAATTTCCTGTTTGACAGCATCTCAGAGGTACTCTATTGGATTCAGATCTAGTGACTGTGGAGTGCAATGAACCCTACCATCAGCTAGGTTGTAGTGTTTAAACAATGCTCAGTTGGTACTAAGGAGCCCAAAGTGTTCCAATAAAATATTCCCCACATCATTTCCCCACCAGCAGCCTGATCTGTTGATCCAAGGCAGGATGGATCCATGCTTTCATGTTGTTTATGCAAAATTCTGACCCTACCATCTGAATGTTGCTGAATCCATTGTCTGTTCTAATTGTAGTATCAATTTCCTGTTCTCAGCTGACAGGAGAGGCACCCAGTGTGGTCTTCTGCTGCCATAGCCCACGTACTGTAAGGTTAGATGTGGATGTTGCGTACCTTCGTTTTAATGAGCAATCATTTGAGTTTCTGAGCAGTCTCAGCATTCTCCTCTGATTTCTGGCATCAACAAGGCGTTGTTGCCAAGAGAAATACCCGTCACTGGACATTTTATCCTTTGTGGACCATCCCTTGAAAACAACCTAGACACTGGTCGGGCAGAAAACTCTCTCTAGATCAGCAGTTCATCTAGCACCAACAATCATGCCGCATTCAAAGTCACTTAAATCACCTTTGTTTCCTATTCTGATGCTCAATGTGCAGTTCAGAAGGTCGCCTTGACCATGAACATATGCCTAAATGCAATAAGTTGCTGCCATGCAATTAGCTAAATAGAAATGTCAGTTTTTTCAGTGTGTTACAATGACATTACTGAAGAAAAAGAAGAAAAAGAAGAAGAAATAAAAACTACAGAGCAGAAATACTATGCGAATGCACCCAGTTATGGAGGAAACTGTCCATTTTACATGAAAAAAACCTTCTGAATCTCCTCAAACTCAAAATGATTTATTATTTTTTTACATATTTTGACATTCCATGTCTGAGCTTCTCTGTTTAATAAGTGTAACACAAGGGGGAGAGGGGAAAAGAAGTACACATCAATATTTAGAAAACCAAAAACGTATTATAATGAGAGGGAACAAAGTCTTCGGTATTGGCAGCCCCCTTAAAAAGCAAGCATCAAAATTCAAATTCTAAAAATGGTCTCTCTTTAAAAAACAACAGCAGTGTGGAGTTTAACCCTCTGTAGGTTTGCAGCGAGCTTTAGCCGTGCAAATTGGGACAAATCCTTTTTGAAAATCTCCATTCCAACTTGACAAGTTTAAACAAAGCAATTTCAGGCACAACTGCACCTGCAGTATTGACGCGCCTTGTCAGGGAGGTGTCTAGCAGGAAGACAATAATTTGTCTACTAACACGACTGAAATGAGCTCAGACTCTGGACGCTGTAGGCCGGGGGGAGATGAAGTGACACCTCGTAATAGAATGGATTTATAGAGGACATCTCACATTAGGCAGAGGCCTTTGGATACACATTTATACGCTCACAATGTGCAGCTTTGGGAACAGCTCAGTAATGACTTTTTTATTGAAGGTTTTACAGAGATTCTACATTTTTAAATGGATTGCATGTTAGACTATAAATCACAGCAATGATAAAACTATTGTGATAATTCCTGCTTTTAAAAAAAAAAAGCAACAATGAATTAGTCTCCTAATTGTTTTTATTTGTTTTGTCTATACAATAGAAACGCATTTCTACACAATGAAAGAACTTATCGGTCTGGTTGTATTGCTCACTCATGCCTGTTTTCCACAGACAATGTTGCTCTTTTGGTCTCTCGATGGGACTTTGTTGACACTAGCAAAAATATAGGATTTTCACAGCTCTGTCCTTCAAAGACACAAAACAAAGGCAGAATGTGTTTTTTCCTTCAAATTTAGGCATTTGTCTGCTTGAAAAGGAACATATTGGATCAGCTTTCTCTTTGCACTTCCTCCAGTCGGCCTGAAGGCTGAGGTTGCTAGGCAATGGTGGCTATCTCTACGGTGACGTGATCCCCCTTGGGCTTGATTCTCACTCATCACCTGCACAGACAGATACAGGGCACACACACACACACACACACACACACACACACACACACACACACACACACACACACACACACACAGTGAGGGATCACTGCTATCCGGAGTTCTTTCTCTCACTCTGCTCTTATCTCTGGGAAGCTGTTGTCACTCACTCATTGCCGTGCTGAGAGGAGCTTCAATGATTGCACCTGATGAGGCTTAGAGAACACCTTGGAAAACCTCTCAGGTGTCAAGCAGAACCAGATGGTGACAATGAAGAGAGCCCGGGAGCATTTTGGCAGCTCAGCACCTCCTCTGTCCACTGCTCAAATAAGTTGTGAACAGAAAGGTGTGTTTATTCTCCAAGCCTGGATAAAGGTAGGGATTTATTTTGATTCTGAAAATTGAAGACAAATTCGCCTTGAAACGCTTGGAGCTCCTGAAACAACCCATCCGCATTCCTGAGATCAATTTCACTTTTGTACTTTATTTGTTATCTGTGCGTATGCAGACACAAAGAGTCTGACTGATGACAGTTTGGCAGGTTTCTGTGTCAGTCTTTCAGATTTGATGAGCACACTGAATTACGATGGTATAGAAAAGCTGAAAAGTTCGATTCCAGCTGGAGACAGAAATCTCTTTTTGTGGTTGTGACAGGAGAGATATATAAATGAGGAAATAACTAAATAACTGATCTTCTAAATTATTTTGTGTCTTAATTGGTATTTTTATTTGTACAGTTACATGCATCAAACTATGTGTTTTAACAGGGGTATTGATAACGGAAGACCAGTTTCTTACTGGAAATGATGATGGCAACATTTTACTACTGTTGTTACAAAAGCCGGGGCTACTCGTCTAATCTCATATGCAAAATGTTTTCAAAGTGAATAAAAAATTTTACATGAATAAACTCTTATAAATGTCAATAGCCAAAAAGCTTGTTAAAATGACACATCCTTTGATCTACTGGTTGAAAATGTTTTGGTAGTCCCTCCCCGTACACTTCGCCAAAATGCCAACTACTGAGTGCACTTCATGTAGCCACGCTCGAACTGTGAACCAGGGAAATGGCTAAAGGGGAATGCCATTGCATGTCTACGAGTAGAGCAGGTCTGTCAACAGTTAAATCTGTTAAAACTCACTGACTTTGCCACCCACTTAAAAGAAAAAATGACCTTAATGTGAACACACTCAAACATGTTCAAAAGCGTGTCAACAAAGAAAGTAAGCAGTTGGTCTCTGTGCGTCTGCTGCCACGAGTGTTTGTGCGTGCATCCAATGGTTCGGGGAACAATGTTGCTGTCTTTAGAGCAAAGCAGCCCGCGCATTTAAATAATAAGAATAATAATGAAGACATACAAACAAACAACACAAAGCATCCACTTTGTTTCCACAACTTGACCACAGAAAACAAACAGCAGCTCAATAGAACTAAAATAAAACAGAAGTTGGTTCACCACAACATTATCCCCACTCCACAAAAAAAATGTCCTGTGAAACACTGTCAGCTGATTACTGGAACTGACACATGGTCTGCTATTACAGCACTTAGAGTTTACTAGTCTGACTAACTGAGTGACAGAACAGCACACATACACATGATTTACACAGTGATTGTCACACTACATGAAACTTAAAGTTGGATGCACACCTCATCACTGATCTGACTTTATTTTTCAAGCTTGGACCAAAAGCCTGAACTTTACATGAGGTTACAGTGTGCTGGGAGGCTTCAGTGTGAATGCTCTGACACACAAACAGCCTGTGTACAGCGTACATGCAGGCATAGAAAGGAATCATGTTTTCCATTCCCCCACTCTTCCTTCTGCAGCTGTATCCATGGGAGCACAAATCAGGTCAGGAAAACATATCAGCTCAGGGAAAATCATATCAAGTCCAGTGTGTGTGTGTGTGTGTGTGTGTAGGTGTGTGTGTGTGTGTGTGTGTCTAAAGCAGGGGTGGGCAATTCCAGGCCTCGAGGGCCGGTGTCCCTGCAGGTTTTAGATGTGTCCTTGATCCAACACAGCTGATTTAAATGGCTAAATTAGCTCCTCAACATGTCCTGAAGTTCTCCAGAGGCCTGGTAACGAACGAATCATGTGATTCAGGTGTGTTGACCCAAGGTGAGATTTAAAACCTGCAGGACACCGGCCCTCGAGGCCTGGAATTGCCCACCCCTGGTCTAAAGCATCAGAGCGACGACTATAGTGTGTCGAATAACTTCCCCAGTTCATAGCTGTTTCATATTCATAGTTTCATATTAAAGAGTGAGTTTTCCCCATCTGTTAGCCCTAAATAAAATAAAATCTTGACTCCTATATTGATGGATTCATATGCATGTTTGTATGTATATTTAAATGCTTACTAAAAAAAACTATCAGCAAGTTGTCAGGCTGTAGAGATATCAGATGTAGAGAAATCTGCCTTCACTTCACTGTCATATAACTTATATAACTAACAAACTATATATATATATATATATATATATATATACAGGAAAAGCACAGTGGTTTGCACCTAGCAATGGTGGGATCAAATCTACTGGCCAGCTGGGAGTCTGGAGTTTGTATGTTGCTTGTGTGAGTTTTCTTCAGTTACTCAAGCTTCCTCCCACAGTCCATAGAAACGCATGAGGTTAATTGTTGTTTCAAAATCGCCCACAGGTGTGAATGTGACCGTGATTGGCTGTCTGCTGCTCTGTGTTGGCCCTGTGATAGATTGAAGACCTGTCCTGGGTGTATCCCGCCTCTTGCTCTGTGACAGCTGATGGGCTCCATCCCCCTGTGGCCCTGAATCGAATAAGTGGATGGAAGGATGGCATATATAAAGTGCACTCCCCTTGTGACACTCAATGTGGCAGCATGTTAAATTTAATAAATGAAAAACTCAGCAGCAATGTCTCTTTCCAGCAATCATATCCTATTTATGAGCGCAGTATAAGTTTTGCTCCCCAAACAAAGGCTATTTCTGTTCATTATTGGCTTTTTTGATTTTCCAGAACTCTAAATCATGTGAAAGTGCAAAGAAATATGTAAAATGTTTTTGCAACTTTGTGCATCTGCTTTTTATTAACTTTAATTTGCCCCCAAAAGTGTATGCATGCTTGAATCTACTTGAATATTTAGCAGCATCTACAGTATTAAGACAGACCACAGCAAGTCTGAGGCTCGCTGCAGCTCTGTGATCTTTTTCTGTACACAAGTGCAGGCCTGGGATTTATCACAGAGCTGAGAGATGCAGGCAGAAGAGAGTGCTTACATTTCTCAAGGGGCATATTCCACTAATCCTGATTGCTATCTTCGTACTACTAAAGCAAGAGCATCTATGCCTACAGTTGAAAAGAGCTGATTAGCTCTGCATCAAGGGCATTTGCTGATGCACAAGTATCTCTGTGATAGGCTTCATTGGGACTGAGGAAAATTGAGGAAGGTGCTTTATGAGATATGGTGCTTTTGCAGCATTAATTACAAAAAAAAAAGGACTTTAAAATCCTACAACAACTTGATCCAGAAACCTTTCACAAGCTGAACATAAGTGACCTTCTTATGAATATTTTTGTAGCTTAGTCAGATAATTCATTCCAATTCTCCTGGCTCACTGATTAGAGTTTCCAGCTTTGAGACTGGCAATTATTTGGCCTAAAGATTTTTCTTTAAAGGGGATGGGACGTATTTTTAGCAATGCTGTCGGCTTAGCCCCAGGGTAATTGCAACCAGCTGGTCAGCAAAAAAAAGAGAAAAAAAATCCAGAATTAAATAAAAAAAAAATTGAATGGTTGTCAGTGAAATGTTTGTGGTCCTCAAAGGATAAATCCTGACATCAAACAGCCTCTGACTCAACATTATAGTACCCCAAGTAAACAGTTTACGAAACATATTGCCTTTGTTGTTGGCAAAGTACTCTCCGTTTCCTTTTGGTGGGTTGTAGTGTCTGGTGCAGGATTTTACCACCTTATGGCTTAAAAAGTACATTAAAAAATTAATAATCTTCTTTGTACGTTGAACTTACTTTTACTTACACTGCCAGCATACTACTGTGTTCATGTCTATTTCTAACTGAGCTGTTAGCTAAAGCACAATGAACAATCCTGCTGCATTTTTCTCCATTTCAAGTATGAGAGCAGCTAATACCTTGATCAGTGCAGGTAAGTACATTTCTATTGATAGCACTTTACTTGAAGGAGATCTGCCTACAAGAAAGTCTTTGTTTAGATGTGATCAACTATAATTAGATTAGCAATTGGACTGCACGTCCCTTGCTGGAGTTTTTTCCTGGTATTACACAAGTCTTAATTTTCCATCTCTCATGCAGTAGAACATAAAAAAATTGCAGCCATAACCCTGAATTTATGCGCCGCCTGTAATCTGCTGAAAGATCTGCTTGTGTCTGGAGAACTAATGAGTAATCAAGCTGACTGTGCACACAAACACATGGATCAGTTTTAATTTTCCAAGCCTGCATATTTGTATCTATAAAACGTCAAAATATAAATAGCCGATCAAGGTTGCTTGCAGTCATCAGCCTTGTTTTGAACTGAAAAGGTCCTTCCACAGCCAGCTTTTGTCTGTCTCCCCAATGGCAAATTATATTCAAGGTTACAATTCAGTCTCGAGTTATAAAGGGTCCGTCTCCGTCTCTATCTGGCCTTGGATCGGGGACTGCCTGCCAAAGGGAAAGGTCTGACAAGTATTCCCGCTTGTATGGCAGCTTTGTGAGTTCTGTGATGAAAGATAGATGCTTGTTCCCTGTGCCCATCCTCACTGTTGTTCAAGTACACTGTCTTCCTTTCTTTAGCTTCGTTTGACCTTAACATTCAGAAATGCTCTGCTTGACAGTCAAGGATAAGATGTTGCCTAGAAGTGTAATGTCAAACACTGTTGTAACAAATAATAGAATAATTAGCATATAACTGTTATCAATATTTATATTAAATAGGTACATTTGTTAGCACTTATCTTGGGCGCTATTCTATGAGGAAATGATAGAAATGACTTGCAAACACCAACCTTTGCGTGGACATGTGAGAAACAGCACATGTGAGCACGGTTTTCGCAAGCAAATAACTTTTCCTTTGAAAGACACCTCCAGGAACATCTGCATGGGAACACATGTGAAAGGCAGGAAATTCGGCATCTGTCAGCGTGACGTGCAATGTGTTTTTCAAGCACTTCAGAGGGATGAGCAGACTTTTGAGCCCTGGAATCTCCGAGTCCTGAGAGAATTTATGGAGTCCAGAAGCAAGTGGTTTTCATTACCCATGTCATCTTCCACATAAATTGCTGTATTGGGCTCACAGCTGGGGTGCTTTTTGTCTCCTGGCATAATTATTGTTATTGTGTGTTTTCACAATATGTCCACGAGATTGTTCCAGTTGTTGTTAACAATACACTCGGTGTGATGTGACTTGAATGAGAAGGACAGAGGAGGATTTTCATATCATTAACACTCACTACAGTCTACATACTTGCATTATCCTCCCTTTTATTTCACAAAAATCCCCAAAGTCCTTGAATGGAATAAAACCACAAAGACTACTAACAACAGGAATCCCCTACCAGTGTGTGGGGGCATTCCTGTTCCAGTTTAAAAACCATGCACTTTTAACAGTATTCATCTGGCAGAGAGGAGCTACGAATTATCCGCCAGGAATTGTGGTATAAATTGTGCACAAATTGTGACTGGAAAAATGAACGAACTGCACCTGGTCTGACACAGCTGTTTTACACACATCTCTGCAGCTAAGATCAAGAGGCTGGATTTTGCATTAAGGCCTTGAAAATGTCTTAAAGGCATAAAAAAAGAACAGTGTAATTGTCTCTTTAGTCAGTAGATTGAAAGCCAGTGAGTCTTAGGTGTTTCATTTGGTATGCAGAAGGCAGAATGGAATAAAAGATGGAAATATATTCTCCATCCACATAAAATGAAAATCTTTCCATATCTTCATTCAAAATACAGACTTTCCCTGTTGTAGTTCCCCATCAACACAATGCATTGACCAAACGTGCCAAACTAAATGCACAGCAGGGAATCCTTAGCACACTGTGTTGTTAAAGATAACATCACATGAGATGTGTTTTAAGGCCTGACCCACAAAGAATGAAGATCTAACCTCATTCCTTCTGTTTGATTTTGCCTCAAATGCATCGATTTTGCCACAGTAGACTATTTTGAAGAAAAGGAAAACTCTAATTGCATGGATGCAGTGATATAGTGTCTGATGAGCAGAACCCAAAATGTTCCAAACCTGTGTGTCCTTGTGTTTGCTTCACATGTCATTCCAACCTGCTTTGCCCTGCAGTGTTTTTATTTTTGCTGTCAGTGCGTGTTGTGCTTTGTGTCTTTATTCAAATTATTATTTTTTTGTGTGTGTTTGCAAAACCTTTTTAGAACAGAGTTTCAAAGATGGTTTAAAATAAAGGTGTAAGAAAAAAGTGGATATCTCTGCGCATTGTTTACTAGTGTCACTGAAGGTGTGTATGAAGGCGCCTACCTAATTTCTGGTTTCACGGCTTCTACCAAACTCTGTTTCCCCTGTATTTACTAAAAGCTTCTGGAGCTGAGGCTGTAATTAGAGGACATGGGTTCAGAGGGGGGTTGCAGATAAGAGTTAAATTTTATCAGGTGTAATGTGCAGAGCTCATTTTGAACCTCCTGTTTATTGCCTTGTTGTGCTTCTTTAGGCCTAGCAGGTGTTCGCTTGACTTGGATACAGTGATTTAGAACAGCGTGTCCAACCAATTATCCTCCCTTCATCCATGCCTGTCTCAGTGGATTCTTTCTACCTGCCAGCATTTTCCTTTGTCCTTTGCAGATAACAAGGACACAAAGAAGTGAACATTTGATCTGATGATGTAGATGACCCCAGTGACACCAAATAAAAAAGGATTTTAAAAAATAGTTTAAAGATATTTGCAAAAACATCTGTTGGTCTGTAAAAATCAAATTCGCAAACTGCAATGACCATGAAATATAATGATCATCAGTAAAATGAAACATCTTTCCATAACAAGAAACATTAAATTTCTACCAATTGAATGATAAAATGGATTAAATGTGAAAAATAAGCTCCACAGGTAAATTAATAACTTACCACAAGAGTAGCAAAAGAGCGCGATGATGAGGAAGTGGATGAAAAATAATTTAGAGGTCGAGTCGTCATGGCTCTGCAGCTCCCCCACAGCTCAACAAGGGAGAAAACTCCTTAGAGCACAGGATTCTCAGGAGGATGTCTAAAAATACTGTTTGAGGTATTTGTATCATCTCACTACTACAGGTGGTATGATGCTTCCTGGGACGCGTTACTCAATACATTTATTTAGACAATAAAAAAAAAATTGAGAGAATGTATGTTTTTTGTAGGTTTCTAATTCCTATTATGTGTTCATGCTATTTTATATAGGTTAGTGTAGTTCTATTTTGAGCATTGCAACAATAGATAATATATAGCAAAAAAAAAAAACCCAAAACAAAATACAAAAGACGAGCGGAAACAAGCAGAATGACTGAAAATGTGCAATTTAGAAAAAGGCAAAAACCAGAAGATAGACATTTAAAGCTGTCTTTATGACAGGCCTTTGTACATAGAGGTATATGGAATCTATAAATATTACCAACCTGCCCAAGGACTTAGTGTACCTGTGAAGCAAAATACAATTACTAAGAATTTACTAAGAAATCAGTTGTTTTTCACAATATCCAGAAACTAGCAGAAGCTAATATGTTACCAGATTTTATTTATTTCTTTATTTTTTACTTACTTACTTTAATTGAAGTTAAATTAATTTAAATTTTGTGTATCACTGGTTGCTTTTTAAAACTTAAAGAATCGTGTAGATACAGTACTTTAGTTCTGAACCCAATGGTAACAGCACACATATGATAGTGGAAAGCCTCACACACCCATTAATGCGCTGGGAGCATTTTGTTATCTTGTTAATATCTTGTTAATTTTTTGCATTGCATGCTAACCACAGGTACACACTATATTTTTCTTTTCTTTTGATATTGGCTTACTTGATACTGTGTTTTTTGTTTTTACATTAAAGCCATGTTTTTTGCTGTTGCATTGAATCCCAATAGATCTGTATGGGCATTCCAAATTAGGTAACAGCATTTCTAAAAATAATATAACAAGTGTGTTGTTGAATTCAAGATTTTTAAACATAAAGAATGCGAGGTGGAGCCCCCTGTAAACACTGAGGTGCATTATATGACATGCAAACAAAGAATTGCTTTAAGCAATAGTAAACAGTAGTACAGTATATTGATACTGCTATGGTATTGTGCAGTATGTATATCTCAGGCGCTGACAACATGTGAAAAGTGGAGTAGGGAAAGCTCACTAGTGTGAACAATCAAAGTACGGACACCAGATACAGCACTGGAGCTTCGAGACTATTCTAGGTGTCACAAAGACTCAACAGACAACTTTAATGAAAGACTATGTAACTTTGCCCCCTTCATATAATCCATCTGTGTAGTCTGACTACAACAATCCGTCAAGCGAAGACCTTTCAAGCACTGGGTGGAATTTAAAACAGGTGCTGCACAATTGGTTCCTCCACTGCAACAGAGAAAGAAAAACAGCCACGCCTGCAAGAACATAACTGACAGAACATCACATTCTCCATCCAGCTGTGTTGTCAGTCCAGGGATAACATACAGCATGCACGAAATATACTATGCATTTCCATTCATTTAAAAAAAAAAAGCTGTATTCTTGGAGAAGCACATTTTGTCTCTCTTTTTTTTTCTTGGTGAATTAGTTATGATAGTCTTGATGTAAGACAAAAGATATGCGGGTTAAAACACATTTCATTCTGAGCTTATTCTCTGACACCTTGTGTGTTCTTCAAGTGGCGCTAGAACATCTGGAGCAGATTTAAACTCTGAAATTCTGGCTGGAGATTCAAAGTGGCGACTTTTTTATTGAATCCACTCCAAAGTCTGCAAGGCTGAAACGTCTTCTGGCAGGACCTTTCAAATCCATACTCATGTTGCTTTGTCATGTGACTTCTTTCGCAGTGCTTTTTGACTCCTGTGTCAAACTGATAGTGCCTTTTCATGTGGGTACACAAAGGGGTGAAAAGTAATCTCTTTCAGTTGAATGGATTGTCTTGTCAAAAGATGTCTTGATTAATTTAAAAAGATGTCAAATAAAGTGTTAAATATATGCATATGCAATAATCTACTTCGTGTACAGTGTTTACTCACTTTTCATGGTTTCTCTGTGACTTGTGAATACTGCCTCCCTTCCATCAATCCAGGCCTAACCATAGCACATACCGGCTACAACTAAAACCTAGGCTACTGCTGTGTAACAAAACACACATTCACATGCCACAGACAGCAAATTGCTTCTCTCATTCCCCACCACGCCCTGCCTTCATTCTCAGCCACCTGCAAAACAAACTGCGCTGGAAATTTCACTACAAATTACCCTGTGTCTGCCAAATCCCCCTGGGAGCGTAGGAAATCAAAACCCGGGATCTCCCTGCCCTGTAGAAACAGACTGTAGCCCCGCACGGGCGCACAAAATATCTCGACTGAATTTTGTTTAAAATAAGAATCACTATGTGCGTGTGTGCTTTTTAAAGATATTCATTTACTCTACTATTCTTACATTTGCGCTGTGGATTTCAGGTTTTCAGTTTCTACCTTTGAGTATTTCGTAAGATGATCCTAGAAATCACGGCAAGAAACATGTAGTCTCACAAATAAAGCTGAAACTCATTTAAAAAAAAAAAGTTTGGCGTTAAAAGAAAAGGTGACCATGTAAAAGTCACCAATTTAACTTCTGACAACGCCAATGCTGTGAACATGCCCCCTACTTCTGTTGCATTTCAAGTCACATTACATTTTGAAACCAGGCCTCCATTACTGCTAAGAAAGAGTGAAAACTGAGACCTGCTTCGCTTCATGGGAAAATCAAAGGAAGGCACATACCTTAGCAGTGAATAATGATCAACAGCGTAAACCCAACAGTATGTACTGTTAGTGCCACAGTGCCTCCTGGTGACGTCTCCGCATAACTCCAAACAGACAGGAATGTCGGAGAGAGAGTGAGTCCGTGCCCGATGTGCCAGAGAGATGAGTGCTGAAAGCTCCTTGGAAAAAGGATTAGGACTGTTTATGTTGGCCAAGTGGCCCGCTGCCAGCTGCTCAAGTGTGCAAACTTCTTAAAGCTGCAGAGCTTCGGGTTGGCCATGAATCTTCTCACTCTATTTACCCTCCTCTCTGACTGTTTGGATGATTGTGCTTTGTTCAGGAGGGGGGGAAAAACCCTCCATTTCAACCCCCACCTCTAAGAAAGCCCTGCTGCTTGATTCCAAACCAGCTTTTCTGGGACACCACCTCCACAGCACACCCATGCACAAAGTCTTTGCTTTACTCCTGGTATGTCTGTGTAGGTTCTCAATAATCCAGGTTATGGTAAACTTAAGTGCTTGAAAAAAAGAAGGCAACTAGACTTTAGGTTTGTGAGGAAGGTAGAAGGTCTTCACAAACCTGAAGTCCACTCGCTTTAACGTTTTCTCCTGGTATGTTTTTCTATTTTTTCCCCCTTAAATATCCAAGCAAAAAACAACAACAAAAAACTACTTAATAAACTAGAGTGATATCAAAAAGATGTATCAGCAGTAGGATAAGACTGAGCCTGGAGGTGGCAGGATGCCAGAGCTCTGTGGCCTGGAGCTAGATCAGAGCAGGGTTCATGAGCTGTCGTTATGAGATGGGGGTGGGGGGGCTCAGGTCAGGGAATAATAAAAGGCAGCCTCAGCAGCAACACAGCTCAACCCCAACTTCTGTTATTGAGCTTTGGAAATCACGACGATTCTTCCCATCGCATGTAGGCTTCAGGGTTACCATTGACAGTAGAGTATTTAAACATGCGTATCCAGTTACTTTAACAGATATAATCTTACATTTAAACAAAACCCTGTAGATTATTAAGCTTTTAAATTGCTACAGCACTTGGATGCAAATTCTCCCAGCTCCAATGAGCATCCATGGGGCAAGCATCACATTTCTCATATATTTTAGCTATGCTGATCTAACTGCATGCTGTTATTTCTGTATGCAATGAGAAAACATAACACTCTGGAGCTTTGAAATTCAGCTGGCTGTGTTATAGAGCTCAGTTAAATTTAATTTCTGCTTGCCAGTTTGATCTATTTTTGCAATCTTTGTTGATTTATAAATAAATCGCTTTGACTTTGATGTCCATTAAAGTCACACAGCAGCAGTTGTTCACAGACCAAAAGTGTCACATTTCTAGTGGATACAAAGAGTAACCGAGTCCACAATGAACAAACTCTTAGCAAGCTCAGCTTCACTATAATGTACTGTATGTAGCCAATGTGAGGTATTTATCCTGCCAACCTGGTTTGTGATAAAGACATTTGCCAAAAGCTGAAAATCCATTATATACACAATTTAAAAACATACCAAATAGCTGACCGATCTTTCATAGATCCTTGAGGTGATAAGAGCAGCACCTTAAATTTATATTAGAGATATTTTGTTATATTTTTTTAAACTTAGACCAGCTGTGACCAATGACTGTACAGTCACTGGCTGTGATCACATAATATCCTCTGGGATTAATCAAGTATTCTGATTCTTGCCAATGCTGCCATCTTTTGATATGCAGTGGTACTGCAAAAATTTTTTTTTTTTTAATTTAAATACATCAAAACACATTTTTATGGGAAAGGTCTGTTATCATTTTGTTTTCTGTCTCTATGTACAGCTGTGTGTGTGTATATCTTATTATACAAAGACAAGTGCATTAAAAGAATTAAAAACCACCACCACATAAGAGCATACTTTATAGACAATCACACTTAAAACTTTGTATTCAAACACTGGAACATGCAAAATACAGAGTCTTGCACCACTGTCAGTTTTCCATTGAATTAAAAAAAATGCACCAACAAATATATTCAACATGTTTGTTGAGTTCATTAAATTAAAATATCCAGCCACTAAAATGTGCATAAGCCATGCAAATTCATCAGCCTTCCCTGATGGACGTCTGCAAAGACAATAAAAACTTGACATTAAGGCACTTAATCAGGCAGAGAACTCAGGCACTCTTTAAAAATAATGAACATTTAAAAATTAATTATCTTTAAAGTTCACAAGAGTTCACAAGAAGTACCAACATAAGGTATATTGCACTCCATTATTACTGTAAACAAATTCACATATTTGGCACTGTGTACTAAAAAGTCATGAGGTACATTCACAGATACAAAGTTAGACGAGAACAAACACACATGATGCTAAACCCAATGTGTAATAACATAGCTTACCCTTGTTTAAAATAAATGTTATACTCTGATATGATACTAATATGATGCTGACAGTCTTGGACTCTACATTATTACCATGTCGTCATCCGTTGGTTTGCAGGCTACTATCCAAAACACCGATTTGGCACATTAGAACACCAATATGAGAATGGCCAAACTGATAATCCAAAGCATATTTGGATGAAGCTACTTAGATAATGCTGAGCTCAGGCTCAGCAGATCACTTACAAAAGTAAAGAAGAGGTGTAAAGTAAAAGTAAGAGACGAGAGAAAATCTCTTCGACCATGTTGAGTGTTGTTGCAGAGTCACGTTCCCTGTTGGCAGCTCACATATGGAACGCCACAAGAATGTCTCTCTCAAAAAAAACTAAACAAGGACACTACCTGTTAACTAAATCATACTTTTTTCATTATTGTTTTACACTTGCAATTATTGATAGACCATAAACTCTTGGGAAAAGTGTCCATTTGCTGAGGTAATAAATCATGTGAGCAGTAATTTTCTCATAATCTTTTTACCATTATGATTTTCTTTCATGACTAGAGAAGTCGCCCCATAGCAGGACATTAGGAAAAAAAATACAAGTTCAAGGCACTTGAGCATTAATTTCACATGTCAGAGCTGAAACCATTCATCCATTCATACAGTGGTGTAAAGGCAGACTGTGATAAACATTTTTCTCCCAGAGAAATACTCTGTGTGGTTGCTAGTGATGTTCAGGCTGTAGAGTGATTATTTTCACAATGCACATGCAATAATGCTCCAAATTAAGTGAAGCACCTGAGGATCTGGGACATCAGCTGACTGTTTTTCAGTAAAAGTGATTTTCCATGAAAGTGTATTTTACAAAAAATTTACAAATTCTTGGTGTCCTAAAATGTGACAATAATTAGAACAGTATTCAGACATTTCACTTGAAGGTAGAGGCTCCACTGAGTTAAAATCTTGAAAGATTTTGCATCATTGTGATCGTGGTCTACTACCAAGCCCAAGAAGAGAATAGTATTAATTACGTTTCAGGTTTTCCAAAGATCAAAGCCTTCCGATGCTGATTCGTGAAGATCCTTATGCCTTACTGTACTGAGGCTTATCCTTGAGGCATAACTGATGTGTTTTTTGGCTGTAGAGCACCTTTTGTTTTATAAATTATGTAAAATAATGGAAGGACGATGCCTATCAGGAGCATGGCAACTACAGCGTTCCACCAGTTGATTCCCCAGTCAGCACCATAACTGGTCCGACGCTGTCCTTTCAACCCAAAATGCTGTTGTTTTTGCGAGTTATCCAGAAATTCCTCATCTCGATCAGTTGTGGTTTGAATTAGTTTGTTTATATCATTATCCACCTCCATGAGAAAGTCTGTGGCCTCTTGTATATGAGGCTGGGCTCTGGCTTTGTTCTGAGGCACCACTGGTGTTTGAGAAGCATGGGGCATTTCTTCTTGAGGATCACTCGGATTTGAGAAAGTTTCAGTTAAGAAGCTGTGTTGCTGAACTGGTATTTTGATGAATTTCAGTGCAAATAGATCTTGTTCCTGCATTAGGTTGTTCACCCGTTTTATATCGGCTACCTGTTGAAAAAGTGACAAACGTACATCAATATAAGCACATGAAGAAAAATAATTTAACAAAAATGTCTGCAGCTATGAAAAAGCTTTTACCTTGCAGCCATATTGCAGTGCAAGCTTGCTGAGATTATCATCGGCTAACACTTCCCGCACCAGCAGCGGGACATTTTTCAGTCTGTCCTCCTGGTCCTGGAAATCCCGTGGTCTCAACTCCATGACACCGAGTTCCTCATCGTCTGAAGATGCAGCACATTCATTTGTTTTCCTCCTGAACATATAGACCTGGCCATCTGCACTGGCGTGAACATCCACCGGGGCCTGGAAAGCCCGCGGACCATTCTCCCCCCGCCACATAATTAAACACCAACCTGTAAATGTAAGCACATAGCAAATATTTACACATGCACAGTCATACTTGCACAGTAGATAAAGTTACATGGAACATATGTTCTATGTTTAAGTAAGTTCTGTACAAATTTATGTTTTGTCATTCATAATTAAAGGTGCAATGTAGACACAGTTGGGTTATGTTAGTGTTATAAACGGCCCAAAATCTTCACTCCACTAAAATGATCAATGTGCTTTTCTACCATGTTTTACAATAACATTGGATGGTAATCAAAAGAGAATTAACAAGGTTGGCTAGTTTCTATTTAAAGATGATTAACCATGTTCTGACTGGAGGTGTTCTAAAAAATGAACAAACAAAAAAATAAAATAAAATATACAGTTTTGCTATCTACAAGGCAATCATACAGCAGGAAGAAGTCAACGAAATTGAACCAAGCTTCAGCCAAGACAGTATCTGAGATGATCCACCCACAACACAAGGTTAGTCTACAGTATTCAGTTGTGTGTGAATATGTACTGATGCTGAGCTTAATCTCCACATTGAAATCTTAAGCCAGCCGAGAGTGACTTAGCAAGTCCATGGGCTACAGTTGCATCATGAGGTTTTAAAAATTAACAGACGTACTGAATGTGAATAGTGCTAATAAAAAGGCAGAGTGGCTGACAATCACCACTGGTTATTTGGGGTAAGTGGGGGCTTGTTTCTACTAAATAAAACAAGACACAAAGCACTGCAGCCTGCCTGTTCTTAAAAAGACAGCAGCCTCAATAAATACAGTATACTCCTGAACCTGAAGCATAAATGATACCTCATTACTTAACAAGCAAAACCCATCCACCAGGCTCTAGTTATTATGGCATAAGAGAGGTGGGCAATCTTCCCAGTGGGTCATATGAGAAACTGAGACTGTGGAGTGCTGCACCAAAAAGCTTATAAAAAGATAGAATTATCACTGGGTAGATGCTTGATGATCCAGTTCCCGAGAAACACTAAAACTATGGCATGCTCTTTTGTTTTCATTTACAAGCTGAAAATGTTAAGTTTGTTTTCCTTTTCAGTGTCTTTATTTTAGATTAGGAGAAATTCTATTACATTAAACGCAACATTTATTTAATCTACCAACTTTTCGACATCATAACTTGGGCAATTTAAATACACTTTGTGATGGAAATTGTAACCCCCACCAGGGCAAAAACTCTTACCATATACAGTACTAACAGAACATGTTTCCTAAGAACGGAGCTTACTATGCGCACTTGAATGCAGCAGTAACTTGAGCTAAAAGGAGCTAATGCTAGCAGGTTAGCTTAAGGAGTTCGACTTCGGTTCACAAACTATCGTCATCGCGACAAAAACCAAGCAAGCGACTCGGTTTACTTCTATTATAAGTACAACAGGGTCATTCGTTGGAGAATAAAGACCAAAGGAAAACACTTTTACTGACTTCAAACGCCCAGAGTACCTTGTTTCTTTCCAATTACCTTATCCCAAAATGCATGGGTCACTAATTCCCAGACCAGTCTGGTTGGCTTTTCTTCTTCGTCGCACTCTAAAACGTGTTGGTATTATACGAGCATGCAATAGCGCCACCCGCGATGTTTCAGGCTAAACACATCGGTTACAATCGGTTAAAGATGATAGACCAAAGTTTTATAAAGAGTTATTAAAGTTTTTTTTAATTGGGTTTTAAAATTTGTTGTCAGTTCAATTAAATTTTATTTAATTTTCAGTCTTTTTGCTTGTTACTCTAAAGTTCGTAGTGGTCACGCAAACACAGGAGGAGGATCTCAGAGTATGACGAGTGGTGAGGAGGATATGCAGCAGATTAGAGTGATATACAGGAATGAGATTATAGAGATACTAAGAAGCAGAATCTTAACATTAATCCAATATTCTACAGAAAGCCAGTGAAGCTGTTTAAGTACTGGAGGAATATACTCTATAGAAAGTCTTCTGGTAATAACACAAACAGCTTCTGAATAGGAGTCAACTATAATGTATTTTCACAGTTGTAGTTTTTGTTTGTAGTTTTGTTGCTTTAATCTTATCAGGGTAGTGGTTTAAATACCTGAGTTCAACTATGCAAAGTAATGGACAGTGCACAAGAGAGACAAAGAACAGAGTGCACTGTGTGTTATACTTGTATAACTATGCATGTGACAAATAAAGAACCTTGAACCTTGAACCTTGAAACGAAGTTGAGTGGGTGGAGCTGAGTGCAAGAGTGAAAGATAGTAGTGAACCTGTTATGACGTATGGTCTAGAGACAGTGGCACTAAAAATGCTGAAGGTGTAGGTAGCAGAGTTGAAGATAAAAGAATTTTCATGAGTGTATCATGAGTGTTATGAAACCCAATAACCAGTTGTGCCACCCTTAGCAGCAACAAGTACAATCAAATGTTTGTGATAAACATTAACACGTTTTTCACATCACTTTTGCCCCACTCTTCTTTGTAGAATTATTTTAATTCAACCACACTGGAGGGTTTTCTAGCATAAACCAGAGCATCTCAATCAGATTTAAGTCCGGGCAGATCACCCCAAAATCTTCATTTTGTCTTTTTTTGAGCCATTCAGATGTGAACTTGCTGAGGTGTTGTCCTGCTGCATAACCTGAATTTGAGATTCAGAACACAAAGTGATGGTTGGTCTTTCTCCAAGACTTTTTGGCATAAAGCAGAATTCATAGTTCATCAATTACACAAGTTGTCAAGGTCCCAAAGCAGCAGAGCAGCCCCAGACCATCACACTACAACCACCATGTTTGACTGTATGACGTTCCTTAATGAAACACTGTCTTAGTTTTATTCGAGATATAACAGCACTCAAACTTCCAAAAAGTTTCACTTTTTTCTCATCAGGCTGCAGAATATTTTCACAAGCGTCTTGGGGATCATGAAGACGTTGTTTGGCAAATGTAACATGAAGCTCTGCGTTCTTTTTGGTTTGGTTTCCGGGTTCTTTTGTGACCTCCTGGATGAGTCATTGATGTGTTCTTGGAGTAATTTTGGTATGCTGGCCACTCCTTCCCAGGAGTGGCAAGTCTCCATTTGTGAATAATCGTACACTAGAGTTGCAATGCCTTAGAAATGGCTTTGAATTTGTTTGATGATATGTAATATTTAACCCCTGGAGGGTCCTAGAAAAATGCATACACTATTGGGCTTAGAGCCACAAATCGACCCAAGACCCTCCAGGGGTTAAGTATGACAAATATGCAAAGTCATTTAAAAAATCAGGAAGGGGATTAAATACTTTTTCACTGCACTGTATAAATTCTGATTCCAATTGATGTACTATTTTTGGTCCTAAATCTGTTACCTGTGCAACAATAACATCGGAGTGAATGCAAACTAGTACAAATGGCAAATGTGAAGGTGGATTCATTAGTAAAGAGACATGCTGTGAGGTGTTTTTACTTATAATGTTGCTTCAGTCCATAAAACAACTCACAAATATTGTATTTGTTGTGTTTCTATACCTATTTTGGGGTGTAAGCAAAATCAACATGAACTTAAAAGCTGAAGAATCTGTTTTACAGTTAGGGGACTGCTGCTGAATATTAAGATAGCAGAATTAATGACCAAAAGTATTAATTACAAAATGCAAGACAGTAGTAATGCCCAATGCAAAAACCCATTTTACAGATAGATGACAAGAAACTGTTCATAAACATAAAATGAGGTATAATGTATAAAAAAAGACAGCCCTTTAGTATTTTCTGCTTAAAATGATCATTTTCGATGATTCTGACATCTGTTGGTGGAAAATAATCATTACAGCTCATCCAAGTTGCTGAGACTCAAGTTATTTGCCTGCTGTAATTTTGCTGGTGAAAAAAATGGGATGGTGAGCACAGTATCAAGCAGCACACAGTCTTGAGCTGAGAGTCTGTCATAACCTTAATATTAGTCCCTTCTTCCTAAGGCAAAGGACCGGAGTTTATAAAAAAAAACAAAAAAAAAAAACACTCACCGTAGTGGTGGTATCTCATTTTTCCACTAGATGGGGCTATTGGTCTTTCAGAACTTGCCATTTAAGTTAGTCTGTTAGGCGATACCAAGTGTTTTCTGGCATTATTTTAATCCTTTCCTGTTATTAGTTAGTCACTGATGTCTTCTGATGTCTCAACTTCTCATAGCTGAGAAGCTCCTCCCGTCTTCTCAAAGACACAGACTGAGTAAAAACATGGAAATAACTGATTAATAAAATGTCTTTAAAAATTTATTTAATCTAGCTATATCCAGCTGAAATCAATTTCAAAATAATACAGCTCATCCTGGTGCATCTGTGGTTAATATAACTATTTGTCAGACATAGAAAATAATAATTAACATTATTATGGAAGCCTGCTTTTATCACACAATATGCTTTAATCACTATTTGGTAAAAAACAAAACAAACAAACAAACAAAAAAAACCCCCAGCATCTTACACTAATCACATTACATTTTTCAGTAGTGCAGTAATGTAATGTGTTAATGTATTAACAACAACCCCAAACATGCTTTTTTCTTTCTGCACACTTGTTTTACAATCAACTGATTTCAGTTTGTGCACAGGAGGAGAAAAATGGTGAAATTGTCTTTAAGGAGTGGAAATCAGGAAATTACTTTTATGTTTATTGCACAAAAGGACAAGAGTGTGATTGAAGTGAAAACTACATCCAGGACAGAAACATACGGAAGCGTAGAGCTGCCACCCAGGCAAAAGAAAAATACAAGTGTATCACGTTATAACGTGAAAGGTTTATTGTTCTAACAAGATACTTTTCCTGTTTGTACAATATACTATCATGTTTGTACAATATACTTTTCACGTTTGAACAACATAATATCACGAACGTGATCCTATATTGTACGAACGTGATGTATATTGTAATAACGTGATATTATGTTGTTCAAACGTGAAAAGTATATTGTACAAACAGGAAAAGTATCTTGTTAGAACAATAAACCTTTCACGTTATAACGTGATACACTTGTATTTTTCTTTTGCCTGGGTGGCAGCTCTACGCTTCCGTAGGGGAAACAGCCCGCTACAATCAGCATGCTAACACAAAGATAGTGAAAAGAAACGGCACTAAGCATAAGCCCAAAACTGTACTGTTTGTATGAAATATATTTGAGACCTGAAATGCCATTATCTGGTTTACTCTCATTAGTCTTGTGAATCAGACAGTCAAACACTTTGTAGGTTACAGCACATTGGCATGGGTCAGCTCAAGAGCTGCTGGTACATAGAAGATACATGCTAAGCTAACTATTAACTGACCATTGGCACCAGTTTTCACAGTTCTTGTCCAAAGCCCTATAATGTCACTTAAGTAGCAAACTTGAATGATGATCAAACTCATTCTCCATGCTGAAAGACTGAAACATAACTTAAAAGGTATTAATTTAACACACGGGGGGACTTTAGCCAAAAAGAGTTAGCTTAAGCAATATAAAAACAACACATTAAAAACATGCACTACTTGAAGATTTCCCAGACAAATAGATTTGTATTTATTATCCCTGTCTTTTATTTGCCATTTTAGGTCCATATGGAGTCAGCTGATATTATTTGTGATATTTTTATTTTCGCTAGATTTTTGTTGACTCTGTATAGAGTTGTTGCAGATTTGCCACACACCCATGATGTGAATCTCTCATTTCTCCCATTCCACCACATCCCAAAGGTGCTTTGCAGGATTGAGATCTGGTGACTGTGGAGGTCATTTAAGAACAATGAAGTCATTCTTATGTTCAAGAAATCAGTTTGAGAAGATTTGAACTTTGTGACACCGTGTATTATCCTACTGGAAGCAGCCATCAGAAGATGGGAACACTGTGGTCATAGAGGGATGAACATGGTAAGCAACAATACTCAAGTAGGCTGTAGCATTTAAATGAAATTCAAAAGATACTAATGAAGGTCCCAAATTGTGCCAAGAGAATATCCCCCACAACATTACACTACAACCAGCAACCTGAATCATTCATGCAATGGAGGATGGATCCATGCGTTCATGTTTTCAGCCTCCCTGGTACAAACAACCATTTCACATTCAATGTCACTTCAATCAACCCTTCATGTGATTGTCTGATTAGATTTTGCATTAATGAACAGTTAAACAGGTGCACGTATAACCTATAACATATATATAGCCTATAACATGTGATCAAAGGAGCTCTCACTTGATCACAGTAAGCTTTCACTTGCAAGTGAAAGAAACCGTCTTTAAGTTGCGAAATCAGAAAAAAAAACATCTGAGAAATTGCTACATTAGTGGCAAAATATACAGTTTTGTACATCCTGAGAAAGAAAGAAAGAAAGCACTCACCAACACAAAAAAAGACCCGGACGTCCCAAAAGACAACAGTGGTGGATGATCCCAGAATCATTTCCATGGTGAAGTGAAACCCCTTCACAACAGCCAACCAAGTTAACAACACTCTCCAGCAGGAAGGCATATCGATATCCAAGTCTACCATAAAGAGACAACTGCATGGAAGTAGATATGAGGGTTCACTGCAAGGTGCAAGCTACTTATAAGCCTTAGAAATAGAAGGGTTTGATTGGAGTTTTCTAAAGAATAACATCTAAAAAAATCAGTTCTGGAAAAACATTCTTTGGACAGATTAAACCACAACCAACCTCTACCAGAATGATCACAAGAAAAAAGTATGGAGAAGATGTGAAACAGTACATGATCCAAAGCCTCCTACATCATGTGATGGCTTGGGTGTGCATAGCTGCCAGTGGCACTGAGACACAAGTGTTTATTGATGATGTGATACAGGACAGAAGCAGCTGAATTAATTCTGAGGTGTTTAGAGTTAATTACATTGTTTCATAATGGTTCATAATACAGATGGACAATGACCCAAACATACTGTCAAAGTAACCCAGTTGTTTCTTAAAGAAAGAAAGAAGTGCAATATTCTTGAATGGTCAGTCACCTGATCTTAACCCAACTGAGCATGCATTTCACTTTTTGAAGACTAAACTTCAGACAGAAAGGCTCACAAAAAAACAGCAACTAAAAGCCGCTGCAGTAAAGGCCTGGCAGAGCATTAAAAAGGAGGAAACCCAGCATCTGGTGATGTCCATGAGTTCAAGATTACCCAATTTTTATCCAATCTTTTTGTTCAGTCCACTGAATTAAAGCTGAAAGTCTGCACTTCAATGGCATCTGAGGCTTTTCATTTAAAATTAATTGTGGTGATTTACAGAATCAAAGTTAGAAAAAAGCTCTCTATGTCCAAATATTAGTGGACCTAAGTGTATATGACAAAGATTTGGTGCTGTAGTAAAACAAAGAAATCTTTAACTACTCATCCACTGACACATTTTACAGTTGACCCAGCAACAGACTGTGTTTAAAATGCATGCATTAACTTGGACAGGAAGTTGAATTCAGGTAGCAAAAAATGATCGGATATGTGACTAAGAGTCACATATCTGAGAAAATAAGCACACTTAACTGTGATTGATTGTCCGCGAATAGAAGCAATCTGTAATTTCTAAACTGACCTCTGCAGCAAAGTGTAGTGCTTATTTGAGTGTTCTTTGGAATAGCTAGTCTCTACTTTGTTTTTACTGTATGAATCCCTTCAGAGTAGCATTCAGTAACACATCTGTTCAGTCAATTGGGTGTGTCTATTGCACAGAGATGTGTCAGTGTCAGCTCCTTTCCCAGACATCTAGTAACAAAATTGTGACTTTTGAAGTAATTTTTAACAAACTTCCCACTTGCTTTACCATATTTTCTGCACTATAAGGTGCACTTAAAATCGACAGTGCGCCTTATAATCCAAAAAATACGGTACATTTAGATAAACAATTTTCAGTGCAGTGGTACTTTCAGGTCACTGGAACGTGTCAGGCATATCTGCCATAACGTGTGTCCTTCACATTGGAAATCAAACTACAGTAATCAATTTTAAGTTACACTGCAAGTTGTTCATTGACATTAAAGAAGCATTTGATATTTGACAAGTGCTACAGAGTGCACAGTTAAGTGAGTAAAGTAGCACTGCGTCGCTAACTAACTACTGTATATATCTTACCGTTAACTATGGCTATTGGGTGGCTGTCCAAACTCTTAATTCTTCCCAAGCCACACGGGTGAATTATCAGTTTTAAATACTTCTTACAGATGAAGACATGACCCATGTTCTGCCATACCACAATA
Organism: Haplochromis burtoni; assembly: GCF_018398535.1. NCBI lineage: Eukaryota > Metazoa > Chordata > Actinopteri > Cichliformes > Cichlidae > Haplochromis > Haplochromis burtoni. The sequence continues at coordinate 1,163,812 of NW_024582525.1, read as the reverse complement.
GCAGACCTGCTATTGCTATTGTAGTGTTGCTTTCCACTTGTGCATACTCATTCAGCCCGAAACCACAAATGTCCTCCAGCTGACTCCTTTAACAAGACACCAAAGTAACCTCAAATGCCAGTCTGATTTTGTAGTGACAATATAAACCTGTCTCTTAATTAAAGAAAATCATTCTGCAGTAATTGATATCATGTTCTCTGATTAACTTGTTTTTGTTGTATGTTCAGCCAGCACAACCTCTGCATTATTGAAGTGAAGCTTACTGTTGACTTCATTGTCTCATAAAGCCACCTTTCACTTAAAGAAGCTGAAAGAAAGTAAAGTTAACGTTGCCTTAGAGGGAATCATCATATCATTTACATTGCATTCAGACTCAAGGTGTAACACTGAATGGTGATCAACAGAGCGGCATGATTTGCAGTATTTCAGGGCCACTGAACAGCTTGTCCAGATGACAGAGAGATAGGGAGAGATAGAGATAGAGAGAAGAAACGCAAAACAAGTGAAAGAGAGGTGGGAGAGGGACAGAGATAAAACCACGTTGCCCACAGAATACCAGAAGGGGTTTGCCTTAAATGATTCAGAATGAGGATTAAATATTCATTGAGGTGAAAGATTCATGTACGCCACATCTGTGAACTCACGGCTGTATGGCCACATTACTGCATGTTTCACTATCCTGTGTTCAAAGTTTCAATTTTTATTGTGTGATTAATTTGTGATACCTTCACATATACTTCTAAAGCCAAAGGTTTGAACCTTTACTCACAAAACCACACAAAAACAAAGATATGATCACATATGATGTTGCAGTATTTATATGCCCAACACTGGTTTCATTCACTTTTCTTTGACCCACATCTGCCAACTTTTTCTTTCTTTTCTTTTTTTGGTAACATTGTTCCTAAACTTTTGTTCACTTACACCCAAATTATCTTTATAGAAACGATCAGAAAGTTGTTCGGGTAAAATAAAACTAGCTCATAATCAGTGTATGCGCACATTTAGTTTGCAATCAACAAGGGCAACAGTAGTTCTGTTCATTTTTATTGAAGTGTTGACACAGGCCCGATTATACCTGATTGCTGTATACTGTGAAAGACACTTGATTATTTGTCTTGCAAAAAATAGAGCGTGAGAGTTTTGGCTTCATCTGCTGGATGGATGTTGAGATGAACCACAGGTAACTGCAGCTTTGTCTTAGGAATCCGTGGGGGTCCTGCAGTAGTCGGCGTGGGGAAACCAAACTGAATCGTTATGACTCGGGGTCATGGCAGCAGTTCAGATGTTTATTGATTAAACGTCAGCTGCCCAGGTGAACGTGATTCACAACACTGAGGGGCGTAATTCAACAATCCATCACCAGTGAGGAACATTCAAACCAAAACATCATCGCTGCGTGCTTAGATCTCATGCTACTGCAAGAGTGGTGGTGTGCTGTAATAGTTAGGAGAGGCTGCACATAAGTTCTCAGAGTCCTGGAACAACTAAATGTTGAGTTGTCAAGGGAGGTACAGCTGTTATGAAAATTGATGTTATCTATGCTTTGAGAGAACACAATAATGCTGGGTTATTTGTATATGGGGACTACTAAGACTGTGGACTGAGTAAGGTTTATTTCTTGATGGGTTCAAATAATTTTTTGATTCAGCTTAGTAGTATTTAGTAATTATTCTTCAACCGGAGAGAGGGAGTATATAATCAGGTTTTATCTGTCTGTTTGTTATTGGGTCTAGTGTCTACAGTTTTTAAGATATAATTTAAAAATTTTGCCTGATGGTCGATACCAATAACAGCTCGAGCTGATTTAATTTTGATGAAAATCAGGTCAAGGTCACACCAAATGTGGAAATCATTTAAAACTTTAAAATTTCTTCAAACTTTACAAGAATATACTAGGTCTTGGTAGACATAAATACCTAGGTTGGCTAAGCATTTGACATTGACTGTTAGAACCCAAAGTAAACAATGACCTTGAATTTTTTTTTTCATAAAACCATATCGAGTATAATGTATCATATTGAAGGCATGGAAAGAGCTTTACAGAGCTTTTTATTTTCCAATGTGGCGCCCTACGGCACCACATCAAAGTTTTTGCACAGTCCTTGGGTGCTGTTGTTAAAGCCTTTGCAATTATCTTTGGAGTATGTAACTCAACTATCAAGTGAAAATTACCTTTTTTAAGGTTCTTACATGGAAGCTTTGATGTATTTTCTGCATTTTAATATATTTTTAATCTGAATATGTTTAATATTACTATTAAACTCTTAATATTCACTAATCAGCTTTGCAATTTATTGTTAAATTAACCCGTTATTTACCAGTAACTGATTAAATGTTTGTATAACCCACAGTGTACCAGAGTTGGGGCATTTGGTATGTGTTCAATTTAAGAAGAACAAAATCATTCACATAGATAACAAAAATAATTATATTTTAGCATTAAAATTTGAATTTGAATTAAAGAGACTGGTGAATTAACTTAAAAAATGATTTTGGTAGTACTGTGTGTATATACATTTGATTATTCTCTAAAAACCAGGAAGGGGGTCATTCATAATAAGTAAATAAATATTAATACCATCTGCATAATGAGAAAGACAGAACAAGCATCCTTGCATATTATAATATAATGTCAGTGCTGATGTGCTCTCTGGGTACTATTCAAGTTAACAAAGGCCTTCATCCAGGGGACTGGGGAGCGGTTTGCTCAGAGGTGCAGTGGAACTGTGTGTGGGGTATATTAATTTGGATTCTGGACCCTAAGGGTGACCCCTCACATGAGACATAGCTCTGGCAGTCCTGGTCTTCATGCAGGCCATGAGCGTACAGTGACACATAACCTTGCCCTGTCACCACCCTCACCACTGTGTCAGATATCATTACTGTGATTGACGTTGAGCTAACACTCCAGTCCTATGAGATTTGAGGCTCTGTATAACCTCGCCCTAGTTGCGTACCAGGGCTAGGACATTTGGGGCATTGTACTGGATCATGATGCCATCTGTGTTTCTAGCTTGTACTTCAGTTTAACAAGGTCACAAGCTTTGGTAACCTTGTGTTAATGCGCGGTCTTTTCAGCCAAAATGTTTTTGGAAAGTAGTAGATTTCTAAAGAATAGTGAACAGCTGCTGTTATACACCAGTATCACATTAACACTATAACTTGAATGAATGTGCATAGTCTTATTTACTGTAATCTATAGATCACTAGTGACAGCAAACTATAAATGACACACAGTGTAATTAAATGCTTTAAATGGGAATGGACAAGTGTGCAATTCATTAAAAGGTGCGGGACAAGATATTAACATTGCATTTTAAGTTATGGCTTCCTCCTGCAATGCGATTATTAGCATTCTGGTGCAAATATAAGTTTTCTACTGAAACATGCAACTGTTGTAAACAAATATGCAAACTAACTTGATTTACCAGAGAGGGCAAAGTGAAGGTATGTAGACACAGTCAAGCCAAGCATCTGAAAGTAAAAAGGTGATTTAAGGGACTTTGAATGTGACATGGTTCTCGGTGGCAAACCAACTGGTCGAAGTATTTCAGAAACTGATGATCTACTGGGATTTTCTTGCACAGCCATCTCCAGGGTTTATATCAGCTTTAAGCTGATAGGAAGGCACGAGAACTCAAAAAGCCACTGGCAGATGGGCTACAGCAGCAGCAGACCACACCAGATGCCACTCATGTCAGCTAAGAACAAAAGAAAACTGAGGCTACAATTCACACAGGCTCACTAAAATCAGGCAACAGAAGATTGGAAAAAGATTTCCTGGTCTAATGAGTCTTGATTTCTGTTACAGCATTTGAATGGTACAGAATTTGGTGCAAACATGAATGTGCCAACGGTTCAGTCTGCTGATGGTGTGGGGAATATTTTCTCCACACACTTTGAGCTCCTTAAAATCAGTCTGGGAAGGAACAAAGTACAAATATGTCGTTTCTGTACTTAAGTAGAATTTTCAGGTATCTGTACTTTATGTGAGTAGTTATTTTTCTGACTGCTTTTTACTTTTACTCCCTTCTTTTTTAAAACAAGCATCTGTACTTTCTACTCCTCACATTTTCAAAACAGGCTTGTTACTTTTGCCCTAACGCATTTGGGTGGAGTTATTATTTCATCACCGCCAGCCTTCAAACACCAAGCCGATTTGAGCTTAAACAGAAACACATGAATGGCAGTCCTGTTCGTGCATTGATCACCAGAAGATGTCGCTTATAAAGAGATGATGCGTGCCAAAGTCAGGGGTTAAAAGTGATGTTTTTGCTAGAACACTGGAACCACTGCGGGTGTCCGTAAGTTGCGGGTACTTCAGCACCTAGCTAGTGCTACAAAAGCGGAGTGGGGAGCATAAAGGGAGTGACTTTTTTTTAAGTGTCAGGTCATTTCAAATGCAGCGTTTCTATTAGCTTAACAAACATCAGCATCTTTCTTGGTCTTCAGACAATAATTCTGATGGCAAAAGAACAAAAAAAACCCCAAACAAACATCAGCAAACACACAAGCTGTTTGTGTTCAGTTTCTTGCAGTGTGTTGCTAGCCAAAGGTCCAGCTGCTGTATTTCAAAAGGAGAGAAAAGAAAGAGCTAACTTCACTCAGAGATGGAGAAAGATAAGAAAGCCAGGACAGGACAGGACAGGACAGGACAGGACAGGAGAGCAAGAAGAGAGGTTAGATTTAGAGGTAAAGACTGTTTAGTTAAAGCTTACATCAAGTCCTCATGTTTTTAAGTTAGATATTGGGTCTGTACATGTGACATTATGTTTTTTCATATTGTGAAACATGCTACAAATCAAACTGAGGTAGTAATGAAAATCCTGCATGAAATGCATGAACATCCTCTGTAGGTTAGTGCAGGATAAACAGATTAGTTTGCGCTATTGTGATGGATTTAAAGTACTGAACAGTGTGTGACTGGTGGGCAGTGGCTATGGTTTCATGGTCAGAGTAAGGTTGCATCAAGTGCAACACAGATTCATATGAATTTTGGCTGATGATGCTTAGATTAATTCACTGAATTCCACCCTTATGTCAACTTTATACCATCTAGAAAAAAGACAGCACAAACAGTGTACTGTCAGTGTAGAGGATGGAAATCAGCCAGGGCAACTCATGAAACATCTGCTGACATCTGGTTGAATTCAGTTGTCTACATCCACAAAGAGCAGCAGGTCAGCTGATCACACCCTGTACACTAAGAAAATCTACTACAGCTCTCAGTAAATACTATTGTATTGTTATGATTCTTTTTGCCACACTGAGCCATTACAACTAATTTTAGGGTTCCCCCACTTGCTGAGTCCACTTTAAGCCCCGACTGTACTCATTTTCCTGTTTAAAGGCAAAGTCACCTATCTACTAATATTATTTTATCATTATGTTAATAAAGTACATGGTTCAGTTAGCATTGCAAAAAAATAGAAGTATCCTCTAAAGAGCTACTTTTTACTTGAGTACATTTCAGAGCCTGTACTTTTTTGCTTTTTATTGAGAAAAGAAGTTGAATCAATACTTCAACTTTTAATAAAGTATTTTTTAATAGTAGTATTTGTATTTCTACTTACGTACAGAATGTCTGTACTTTTGCCAACTCTGGTATCAGTTGAGCATTGTTTAAATGCCACAGCCTGGTATTTTAGCTGACCATTCCCATCCTTTATGACCCCAGTGTACCCATCTTCAGATGGCTTTCTTCTAGCTGCATAATGCAAAAAGGTCAAATCACCTCAAACTTAAACATTCGTGAACACGACACTGAGTTAACTGAGCATGATCCAATAAAACATTTTTGGAATGTGGTGAAATGGAAGATTCACATCATGGATGCGCAGACATCTGCAACAACTGTGTGATATCATCATGTTAAAATTGAGGAATGTTTCCAGCACCTTATTGAATCTATGCTATAAAGAATTAAGGCAGTTCTGAAAGCAAAAGGAGATCCAGCACAGTACTAGTACGGTGTATATAATTTGTTCAGTGTGTGCATTTTTCCAAATGTAGTGACTTCTGTCTTATATTAACCTAATGAACCAAATGCCAAGTTAGCTAATGAGCAGTTGTCAGAAAAATTGGTTTGATTCACATTTATGTTTTGTTTGTTATAGTACAAGAGGGGATGCTCTGGAATTCCATGCACTGAGAACAAATGTAGAAGATGAAGTGACTTGTAAATTGTCAGATTGTTTTTACATGTGCAATGCTGGCAGTCAGTGACCGCTAGATGAACCACGGTAAAAAGCAAAAGAAGCAACACGTTGGAGGGATGCTGTAGTACAAATTGCATTTTTGTAATCTCTGCAAGCCAAACAATCACTGACTGCAGTACCACAACTAATATAGCTTAAGATAAAGACAAATTCTTACTGATATATTAAAACAATACCTGACTAAAAATAAACACAAATTGATTTCCAGGGAAAGAAAATCACAATGAATATAATATTACTACACTGTGTTTTAAGTATCTGCCTGTATTACAAACAAAACATACTTTCACTTGTCTTCCATTTGAAGGTATTTTATACAATACAATACAGAGCAGCACTGTATTAACCTTTTGTGGATAATGCCATGACCTACTGATGAAACATATCCTTGTTCTATTTTTTGTGGGCATCCACGGGGAAAGAAAACAATTAGAGCAAAAAAGGAAATGGTCAACATCAGGAAAAGGTATTTTTGTTTCCAACCCTGCCATCCCTTTTCCACTTTTTCAAGAAGACAATAAAAGAGGACAGGCAAAACTGAGAGTCAAATTGAAGGTTAATTGGAGCCAGGGAAATGTCAACCAATGTTACCGATCACCCACAAGGGATATGCAGCCCTTGGTAAAAAAGATGCCGGAATATCTGCACAGTATATTAGCTTCCTTTCTATAATGGCCTCCTGAAGAGAGTGATGATGACATCTTTTCAGCACTCTGTTCCCCCCTAAAGCATTCGCGTTCACACGAAAAGCAAAGAGAGAGAGAGAGAGTGTGTTTGTGTGTTAGAGATTGCATGTATACAGGTATGCATTTTATGTTTTCTGTCAAAATCAGTATTGTTATTAGTGATGCAAACGTCATGGGAACCAGCAGGTGTTGGCAACACATCTCTGACACCTCTGTTGTCTGGACCTATTCATCCTCAAAACTGATGGATAGTCATTGTCTCCTTTTGGGTTTGCTAGTATATAAAATATATTTGTGAAAATCAAATCAACTTAATTGAAGATCTTTCTTCTTGGGAAGCTTTTTGTTAGGGAACGATTCATTTAATATTTGGATATATTAATTTATAATAACATATAAAAATATTTTAAGCTTAATCTATGTCAGAATGCCACAACGCTCAACAGGAGAAGTTAACCTGAAGAGAATTGTCCCATAAAGTTGTTACATGCAGCTAATATATTAGTAATGGGATTGGCATATCATGATGTAATATTTTATAAATATCATTTATTTTTGTTAATATTTTGTTAATTTATCAACTAAAAAAAGCATATTTATTGCAACCTCACTTAAAGTCTTTTTAGTAGCCGAGGTATCCGTGCTATCACTAAAATTAAGTGATGCTGTCAAAGTCTATAGCTTTTTTTGTGCCTTTGACAAAGGGCAACTTAGCCTTGATCTTCCTCATAGAACTATAAAGACTAATGATAAAAGGATTACTCTTGGTATAAGAAAAGGTGCTGTAGTCCAATGTTAATTGCTGAGTTCCCTTGCTAAGTTGATCTTGTCTTGAGGCTGCCAGTCAGTGAACTGGTCAATTAATCTTTCCCCTCTCTCATAATGAGGTGGGGGATTTCAGATGGCTGGTCCTTCACACAAAGACAGACAATGTGCCCAAAGGATCTTCTGTCCCTGCACCAAGTGACCTGACAATTAAAAAATGTACCTCCCTACTTCCCCTACCCCACCAGGTGGCAAATTGGTCTGACCCAACATCATATCAAAAGGACAAACCATGACTTCAAATCAACTTCAGAGGCACAAAAGGGGCAAGAGGGCAGTATCCTCCATGAAATAAGATTGTTGTATTAAGGCTTATGGCCCCGTATCATTCTGCCTTCCCCATTTTGAGGTAAATGAAAAGAGACTTGTTGGATCCTCCCTGGTGTGCTTCACAAAGGTTTACCCTCTCAGAGGCAAAAATATGTTGTAGTTTGACATTAATTTGATGATGCAGATGTGACAGTGGAATAAGCTGAATGCTAAGGGTTAAATGTTCTCGACCTTGAATTGTATCAGTCTTTAAATCTATTTATGTCATGGTTTGTCTGGCTGGACTCAAACACAGGACTCAAACAAAGGACTCAGGAATGAAAGTTCAGTGAGTATGTTTACAATGTTGGTGCAGATAGTGCTATATACCAAGGCTTTTTGAAGCGCTGAGTTCAAAAGACCAGTCTATCAAAATCTAATGGAAGGATGGTCCCCAAAACACAATCTCCTAACAAAGACTCACTTGGCACGCTGCTGGGCCATCCGTGGTTAGACAACACTCAGGCAATGACTAAAGGTCAGGTCCCAGCCTAAGTCGGAAACAGCTGATTGCCAAATGATTCACTGGTGCTTGATTGATGCAGACGCGCCCAAGAGAGGGCGGAGATCCTAGGAGGATCCCACCCTTGTAAGGTAGATAAACACACCCACACACAGAGCAGTAAGAACAAAAACAGAGAGAGAGGAAGAGAACAAAGTGGAGATAGAAAAATGGTAGAGACACGAGGACCATGACAGGTAAGTTAGAAAGAGGATAATAGAAAAGACAGTAAAAGACAAAGGCAAAAAAATTTTGACATTTGACTTTCACATAGTTGCTATCTGTGCTCTCGTTATGTATTTAATCTATGCTGAAAGAAAAACAGCACTCATTTCACTTATTTATCAAGGTACATATCAACAAGGTTTTGATATGTCTCCATCTTTAGTTAATGAATTGTCACATCAACCTTTTTACAGTTCTGCAACTTGAATTCTGTCAGAGTGTCCTTGTATGGATGTTCATAAAAACATGCCGTAAATCAACTTGTAAATGAACTCTCACTCATTTATAAAACTTTCTTGACATACACAATCTAACACAAAGAGTTCTTCTGACACACTACAGCTGCGAGAGGAATCCATGCTTTTCAATGGTAGTCCTTTAGGAAGATGTCTGAACAATAGGTATGCACAGAAAGTCACAGATGTGCACATTTTCCCATAAATAAGCTGGGAAGGAAAAATATGCAGCAAGAATGAAAACATGAAGTGGAGCTGAGGTACAATTTGATATAAAAAAGGATTTATTTGTTGATTTCCAACACACCCTCCCATATTAGTAGTATGCACACTTTACCATTTACAGTCTTCATTTTTCTGAATTTGCAGAGTTGATAGATTTTTATTAAGAAAGGTATAATAAGTTTTTTGATCAGCAAAAAAGAATGCCTTTATTTTCAATACTGTGCAGGCAGTCAGTTTTGCTTTGTTAAGCTGTGAAGAGAAACGTTTCACACTTTAGTGAGCAACAATCGCTTGGTTACAGCTCAGTGGCTAAACATTGAGGTTGCTGATTACTTTGTAATCTTCACTGTTGTAAGTTCACTGTTGACTGTCATTTGCTACAATCCTCAGTGATCCATGACTTTACCAGGTTCTGCCATGCAGAATGGTGTACACACCAGGAATTAGTCCACTCAGTGATTCAGCCTGGTGGTTTGACCCCTGACATTTTGACTTTGTCTTCTAGACTTCGGACACTGCACAATTTGACAGTATGACCTGCTTAGACGTCTCAGTCCATAAACACAAGGTAAAACTAACTTTGAGTTTACAGGCTTGCTTGACTTTTAAGCTCATAAATGTAAACTGGAACATAATAAAATCCGAGTGAATTAGTAAACTAAACCTGCTAAAGACTGTGGCAAGTGACAGGCTTTTGTAGCTTAAGTTTAAATGAATAAAAAATGACAAATGGTCATTTGGCCAGTGACATGCGGCGAGTGCTACGCTGTGCGCTCTTGCTGAATGAAGCTAGGACAGCCAGTGATATTTCTTCATTAGTGACAGTTTGCTTGCATCCACATTTTGGCAAATCCAACACGAACCAGTTTCACGAAACTTAGCAAGCAGTTTGCTAACTGTAGCATGGGAGATGGGTGGTCTCGTAGGGTGTCTTGCATTGAAATCTGCTGCAATGACCCAGTTACTGCGTTCACCAGAAATCAACACAATTTTGATCCGCTCCTCACGTGTTAACCTCTTTGACATGTCAATGGCTGTGAACAAAGAGAAACTTGTAAATAACTCATGAAAGAATAAAGTTACATTGAAACCAAGCACACCATTGTTTTTCTTGTGACATTACCAATAAGTTTGATGTGTCACATGGCCAGTGTTGGGAAGGTTACTTTTAAAATGTATTCCATTACAGAATACAGAATACATGCCCTAAAATGTATTCTGTAACGTATTCCGTTACGTTACTCAATGAGAGTAATGTATTCTGAATACTTTGGATTACTTAACATATTATCATGCATTTTACAACTACCTGAATGTACTATTGCTGTGTGATTTATTACTGTTACTGAAGGTCCGCGGCTTCGAACCGTAGTAAAGGGACCTCTGACTAATACGGGTTCCATGTCGGGCTCGTAGCCGAAAAATAGCTTTACTTTGTTGTGTGGGTCAACTCTGCTTGCGAGAGACAGAGCGAGGCGTTGAAAGGCTGCTCCAACGGAACTTATTGTTTCGGAGGAAAACACGAACACGGTGTACAGTCGAGTTTTAATAGCTTACTTACAACTGGGCTCGTCAGGCACTCTTCTTGGCTGCAGTGGTTATTATTATATTTACATGCTTCCAGCTTGTAAATATAAGCTGGAAGCATTCTGTACAGTACAGAATCGCTGCATCGATCGCTAGCAGTGTGACTCTGAAGTGCAGTACTGTATGTCCACGATGTCCACGAAACGTTTTGCACCGTCAAAAAATAAAATTGGCTACTTGATTTCACCTATCGCTGGTTATTTTTAGAACATAACACCCGCGATAAACGAGGGACAGCTGAGAAATATAACATTTGAATCCCTTTTCTCTTTTGCTCTGAGGCGCGGGAAAAAATATCGACAAGTCGATGAACATCATTTACAGATATATTGGGTAAATGCCCAAGACATCTATAGAAATGTAAATCGCCGCTTGATTCATTCATTTGCTTAACTTGTTTTGGACCGTAAACAGGGCGTGAATAGGACACCGGAAACAAAGCTCCCCACAGGAGTTTCCGCACCGGAAGTAGCATATGCTAACGTGCACATAGTCAATTAGCTTAGCACAACAACAACAACAAAAAGGTGCTCTCTCACCCAGGAAACACGCAGAGGAGAGCGTCACCCTGTAACCATGGCAACCGCAACGCTGCCGCCTGGAACAACAGAACGTAGCTGTCAAACAAAACCAAACAGTCCTGACCCGCCACAATATGAAACAGGAAAGTACCGCCGTGTAATCCATTTATTTCAACAAAGTAACTGTATTCTAAATACCACCTTTTTAAACGGTACCTGTAACGGAATACAGTTACTCATATTTTGTATTTTAAATACGTAACGGCGGTACATGTATTCCGTTACTCCCCAACACTGCACATGGCCCTCTTCCTATTGAAAAAACAAAAGTTGTATCCAAGATGGCCGACTTCTAAATGGCCACCATGGTCACCACCCATCTTGAGGAGTTTGCCCCCTCACATATACTAATGTGTCACAAACAGGACTTTAATATCACCAACCATTCCCATGTTATTACGGTGTATCCATATAAATGGCCCACCCTGTGTAGTGGTTCTCCAGTATTAGGAGTGTAACACTCATTTTGAGCAGTCAGTGTGAAACATTAATATTTACCTAAACCTACCTTTTCTTTTAAAACTTACCAAGTCTCACCATAAGTGTCTCTTTAGGAACATTGATCCATTAATAGCAGGACACATTACTGGTCTTATGAAACCAGTTTGAAACTAGAAACAATGTTGAACTCAAGAAAATCAACTGTTTGTGATCTGGAAACTTCAGCTGGATGTTTAGTGCTTTGATTGGGTCTTTCCATAGTTTTCATGTAAAAACTGTACTGTCGACCTTTGTCCTGCAGCCACCCTTTGAACATCTTCGAGTATAACTTAGCCAAAATGCCAGATAGATTTCATTGTAGCTAAATCAGCATGAATCCATGTAATAACAAGGTGCATTGAAAAAAAACATCTAATGTCAAAGTGCTTTAATTCCAATAAAAAATGTTCAAAAAGGGGATCGGCGAGGTTCACATGGTTGCCAGCAGGTAGCAAAACAATTACAGTGGCTGCAGTGACTCCTGACATGCTAGCAAAAGGACAACTTTGTCTATCGTATGGACATATCCTGTGCATCCAGAAGGGGACACATTGAGCACTTGTCAACACTGGAAGTTGGAATGTCGTAAGTTTTGAATGTCAAAGTTTATATTCAGCCATGTATTTTAAAATTTACTATAAGTTCCTACTTTAAAAAATAAAGCTTTTTGAAATCAGATGATTCTTTTTGATGCATCCTGTATAATAACATAAAATGCATGTGCATAAATGCCAAGACAAATGTGAGATACTCAAGAAGCATTGACTGCTTTACAATGTTTGCCCACCAGACAACGAAGAGTTTGTATTCTTATAACATAGTTATAGAAAAAAGACATCCACACAAGGTCCAGTTGTAACATCGTGACATACAAAGATTTGTTTAAGAGCACTGATGGTTGGCAGAGTCTGTTTCTTAACCAGTAGGTGGTAGTCATATTACATCAGTGATGCATAATCATTTAAAGTCTTTAAATATGCATTTAGGAGGGAATCAGTGCTTAATGCTATTGCTTATTGCCTCTGTTGTTGATGTCAGCAGCTCCATATACAGTTGGTGAAAGTAACATCCCTATCCTGCTTATTAGCACTATTTGGTACTTTACACTACCATGTAGTACTACTGGTACTGTGTGTGTTTGCTGTGTGTTTCTATAACTCAGCGTGATTATGTATAATTTAAATATGACATTTAATGGGAATCCTGCACATATTTTTTCTGTGAATGGTGTGTAGCCTCTGACATTTATCACTAAACAAATATGTCTAAACATAAGCTTGACCTTACTCATATTCAATTTATGGTGACTGAATTGTTCAAATAATAAAACCCCTGTGAGGGATGATTTAATAGTGAGAGTACCCTAGGTATGGGTCAAGATCAGAGTCAAGTTTTTTTGGCTGTGTCTTGAGCAGTACAGACTCCACCGAGAGTAATTATTTGTGGAGGGTTTAGGGCCCTGGGGGTGATCGTGTGGGCGGGAGGGGCAGAGGGTGCGCTGAAACGGAAAGCACGCCAGTCCCACTCATGGTTGATGCTCAGTGAATCTGAAAGGTCATGTCATGTTTTCTGGCAATTGACTCGATTGGTTTGGATTCTGCAGCATAAGGCCGGGATACTGGAGTGGTGTGTCTGTGTGTTTACTTGCGTGCATGTGTGTTTCTACACATTTGCTGGGAAATGTGGCCCAGGGTTATTTTTTGCATTGACCTTATTACCCTGCACAGTGACGAGCTTGCCACATAACTTGCTCCGTCTGACTCTTTAACACACTAATCTGCATGCAGACACGTTGATTGCTTACTGCTAATATCCCTAAACATTTTTGATTTTCTTTAATTTTCTATAATTATACAATAAACTATGAAAAATGTATAGTCATGGGAATTGCAACCAAACTGCAATTCACTGATTTTAATTTTATATATTTAGCACATATGGATACAGCCCTAGAATATGTGTGTGTTATTATACCTTTGGAATTTGAGTGTGAACTCTTCCCCAAGTTAGTTAATGTGAAGCCAATGTTGGCACATTTAATTAATGTTGATTGCAATCATCAAACACAGACAGCTTACAAGGAGAGCTAGCCAGACATATTGTATGTACTCTGCAGCAGTCTTTAAGGATTAAGCCACTGATATGGCTCCTGCCTTGCAGCCATTCTCTCAACTAATTTACCAGAACAATGTAATCTTAACCTCTCCCCTTTATTCATCATCTGGGAGGCTCAACTCATGATATAAATAAAGAAACACTATGAGCACGAGAAAGATTCCCGTATATGGTACAAAGTTGAGCAGCTTCATTAAAACCTTTGCATCACAAGTTGTTATAACAAATGTAGCATTTAGCAAGTGCTTAATGTGCATGTTTTGGCTCTTACTTATGGATACAAGCATGCAAGTGGTTTATATGTCTTATTATAATATGTCTTAGTTAGGGAAAAAATATATAATGATGAAACCACCACATGGAATGAGTTTGTCCCCTAGGCGTTAGCACGCTACATGCAGTTTTACCAGCAAATCCGCAGCTAGTCTTCACTCTGCCATGCCTACGCGGTTGACTCCTGCACTCCAGCGGATCGGTGGCAGAGGTCCAGAATCACTTAGATCATTTTACCCGGGGCACAAAGGGGGCAGAAAGGAGCCACTGACCCTGCACTCGTCAGGCAGGGCTTTACGCCTCACTGACTTCCCTAGTGTGACATTTCTCCTGTATTTGCCCCCTCCCAACGCCTCCCTATGTAACCACCACTGCAGTGCAGAAAAAGATCATTGTCTGTAGAGATATCAATCAAATGAACAGCATCTGGGGTCAATCTGCTGTCAGTGCTCCCTCTTTGCAGTCCCAGCTTTCATGTAAAGTGACAATAATGACAGAATGTCAGAAAAGTTACCAATTGCACTCTGTTAACACAAGATGACACTTTGGAGCTCACTGTTCTTAAACACAGATATTGTACCTGCTTCTCTCTCTCATTCACACTAGAACTAACACACTCTTCACTTCTCTACTACGCCCTCCAAGAACAAATATACCTCCTGCCAAGGGTCATACAGCAGCCATGACATTATTAAAGGATCAATTGTGCCTTGAAACGCTGCCTCTTCTCCATAGGATTTGTAGTAAAACAGATGAGCCTTATGCAGAGTGGCTTTAACATCTATTTAAAGTGTGTCAGAGACAATAATCTAATGAGACATTAACATTTTGTTGTGCTGGGTTTAGAAAGCCCACATTGAATAAGCTGTCATCTTATAGCGCTAGCATCAAACACCTTTAAGTTTACTGCTGATATCTTCATATCATTATTTAATAAAGAATTCCAGTGTTCAAGCTTTTAACATAAATGCTGGTAGTAATAGTTAAGATGTTCTGTGCTACATCTTTTTATCTTTTTCTATATCTTAGACTATAGTAAAAAATATTATTAAGATGCTCGTCTGTCCATCATATCATTTACTCATGTGATGAACGAAAGCAGCAGTAAAGCAAAAAGCTGGGATATATTCTCCCTGCCCATAAGCTGCTGTCAGGGGAGTTGTGAAGAAGGATAGTAAGGTAAAAGCGAGGACATGCTGTGCTGGGTTCAACACGTGTCTGCAAAAGCCTGGAGGTTCCACAACAATCTGTTCCAGTTGGTTCACTCTTGTGCTATGACCTCAATTTTTGACTGCTGTTGGAGCTTCCTTGCACTCTGGTTTGACACAACAACTGCACAGGCAGCTCTACACCCGCCCATCCAAGCAGAGGGGGACATAGTGGAAGAGCTGTTGAAATATCAAACAATGCAGCTGAGCGAAGAACGTTGAAATAATATCCCCACATCCTGGGCTGCACAAGCATCTCTTGCTTGGCAGTCCTGTGAAATGACACTTTCAATTGGGGTCAATTGGACCCCTGCCTCTGGATTTCATGCAACTTCCCTGCCTAGGGGTAATCAAAAGCCATAGATATAATTAGAGTAACTGCCGTTCAAGCAGTGTAACTGGAAATTTGAGTAACACTAGGGGTCACTGACAGTCCATGCAAAACTGTAGTAAAGACTTAAAGACCCTTCCCAATACAACTCACAGGTGTCTTCACAAGATAGATTAAGTAGTTTCTGACAAAAAGTGGCTGTTAAAACAGCTAGATGACAGTTAGCATTTTAATTGTGATCCTAAATACTTTTTTTTTTACTGCAAAACTTTTCCTGCAGTTGTCAGTTGTTATGCAACCAATAAAGCTTATCAGCTTAGTATATTTCTTCTTGGTTACTGGTTATATTTTGTGATTGTAGGTTCTCTGTACTCTTCATTACTCCTGACACTCTCTCTCCGTGGCAAAACATCTTAGCAACAGTGACACGGTGGTCTAGTAATTATCTAATTGTTTGAGCTATGTCTTTTTTTGATTTATGGTCTTGTATCATTGGGTGACCTGATTTATAATGAGGTTCCCCCACTTGTGAAAATATGAACTTGAATTATGTGGCACCGGTCCAATTATTTCTTTGTTTGGCTCAGGTTCCCGTCGACATTGACAGCATGCATCACAAATAGCCACCATTGAAGCTTTCACCTAATAACAATAATATGATCCATCATTTTAGATTGGCCTCCCACCATGTTCCATCCTTTATCTATCATTGTGTAGATGCACCCATGTCCCTAAAGATTGTAATAAGGCATTGTGCTATAATGGATTATTGGTAGTTGATCATATTGGAGTTTTTGCCACGGTGCTTATCAATTTCATATCTGGCACGCACACAGTATATGGTTGTCATCGCTGGAGCGCTATGCCTGAAAAACTACAAGAGCATCGGCAGCAAAACAGCACTGCGCCTTCCATTAATCCAGTAGGACTCCCATTATCAGGTTCAGGCCACAGAGTCAAAAAACTGGGCATTAAGTGGAGCAAGTTGCTTGGCACAAGGACAAAGTTGACAGAAAACATAAGGCCCCCACACACCGTCTGGACAGCAGGAGTCCGTGAGCACATGGGTTGAAGAATAGACCCAGCCACAAGCACATCCACTATACAGATGAGCTGCCCCCTGCAAATTAGCACCGAGCAGAGACTGCTGCTAGTGTCTGATGAAAAGATGCACGGCTGCCACTGTTTGTGCCGCTAAGGCATTCATCAAATTAATTACTGGTGGATCCAAGCACCTCTCTGATACCTCTTTATTTTGAGTCCGGTAAATGGGGACTCAGACTAGCGCTGACAGAGAGGCCTAATACACCCAGTCCTTCGCTGCACATAATTAATTGAAATCTTTGCTAGTTTGACAAATTGGAATGATGAATCTATCTTCTATGAATAGGTTATGAAAAAAAATGCATAATCAGTCAAAAACATACTGTAGAAGCCACATCTTGCTCTCTCTGTCTCACTCACTCACTCTCTCTTTTGCTCTCTGCAGCGTTGTGTGATCCATTAGGCGGAGAAAGCATGTGGCTTGTTGGGAAGAGTTCCTTCCTTTCAGCACCTCGATTGATAACTTTGGCTTCTTGCTTTAATAGAGCGGTCAAGGTGGAGCGTTCCTTTGTGTAGTTCAATAGAATCGGGGAGAGCATAAATCAAACTGCACTATCCTTTGCCACAGGAAACAGATGTACCACAGTCTCTAATATCCTAAATAATACAAAAGAATCCTCAGTAGTTTTTCTCATCAGTAGAGATAAATCATCAAAAATTCTGTGATAAACCAGTTTTTTTTGACAATGCCTGAAACAACTGTTTCTCACGTTACATAAAAAAAAAAACTGTTAATGAGCCAATTCAACTGAGCTTTATTGCAGTGTTTCAGTTCAGTGTTTGCTTATCCTATTAACAGTGTTTTCGTTCTGAAAAGAATCACAATACTGTCCACAACTTCCCAACACCAAGTTACAGGCAGAAAAAGTTAGTAACAAGCTTGCAAGCTGGTGTTGCATTTAACAGCTAAACGACGTAGTATTTGTTTATATTTATTTATAGTTATATAATCATTAAAATCAGAAGCTAAAAGAATAAATATTAAACCTTTTTGCAAAAAACGGACAGAAACATGACGCAAAGTAAATAACAGTGTTGCATCGTGTCTGCTATATGTGTAGACACATTAACACAATAATTGAAGTGCAAGTTAAAAATCAAATAGATTCAGAGTTTTACAACTGCTCCTTCACAAACTGTTAATTATTGTAGATTTTTCTAAACGACTGTTTTTAAACATCATATCAAGTCATGGCAAAAGACTTCATATGGTTCATTACAGTGAGAAACTGTAGACAAAAGGAAAACAAAACTTCCTGTTAACATAAAGAAATGTTGGATATAACCAGACTTATGGTGGGCGGCAGGCAGTCTCGGCCAGTCGGGTGACAGAGAAGCTCAGAGAGAAAACATGAGCACTGAAATCAATAAACATACTTCGGTCGGGACACTACCAGTGAAAGGTTAGAGAAAGACTGTGGTTATGGCAGATAGGCCAAGCTCAAGAAGTTAAGTTGGAGTTAAGCTAAAATACTCAAGCATGTATTCAGCTTAAGACTTAACTCTACCTTACCTCTCTGTTTTTCTCTTGCAGCATTGGGGAAAGCAGCTAGCTGTAACTTGTGTAGCCCATGTGCTTCCTTTTGCTCATTAGTGCTGATACTCAGTCTATATGCCAATCTTAGTTATACAACATACAGTACAAAAACCATTTAACATAACAATACAGTCTTGTGTTTATCTCACTATTGTTTTGGCTAATGCTAGTTAGGGTGGTACATAGGATGACAGAAAAATGAATGAAGTTAACTGTATGGTCAACAATTTTTGGACATCACAGAGAAGGGAGCAACAACTAAGAAGTGCAAGAACATGACATAGTAATTAATTTGTAAAAAACAACATACACGGTTATTTATACTTTAGGATTATCCTTGTTGTGATACATTACAGTTTTATTTTCTTATTTCAATAAAGACAGCTGTTTAGTAAGAATAACTTTTTTTTTTTTTTTTAAATTTTAATCAAAC
Source organism: Haplochromis burtoni (assembly GCF_018398535.1). Taxonomy (NCBI): domain Eukaryota; kingdom Metazoa; phylum Chordata; class Actinopteri; order Cichliformes; family Cichlidae; genus Haplochromis; species Haplochromis burtoni. The sequence goes on along the minus strand of NW_024582525.1, from coordinate 1,144,934 downwards.
CTGTATACTGAAATGCCAAAAAAAGTTATTTGTGTTTTCTTTTTTATCATAGCATTCTGCTCTGGTCATTTCAAGGTTATGATAATGGAGTTTGCAGGGAGGACAATGCATGCGAAATGTTAAAAAAGAAGAAGAAAATAAAATGTATGCACAGCACTAGTATGTGAACACATGGTGTGCTTGTGTACATGTACATGTGCGAAGATTGAAAATACACTGAATGTGAAGGTTGCAGCTGTGAAGGACATATCTTGTCTATGGTAAGTAGTCATCCTTAATAGGTTTGGTTTGGATGTGAAATATTGGTGTGCCAAGTAGGTATGTGACATTAGTGTTGTCTCCAGGGAAAATTGCAGACTGATCTCAGTTCAGCGAGTACTGAGACAGGATAGGGGGCTAAATAAAGGCTCAGATAGATGAAACTGTACCTAAACCTTACAACCTCAAGGCAATCAGTTTCACCCACCTTCTATCATGTCCATGTTCATCATATCATGCTCAGGATTGTTGGTAGAAAATAATCCTTTTGTATGAGCAAGCATGCTTCCGTGTAGGAAGCATTGGTGGCATTATTCTGTTTTACTGTGGATTTTAATATGAAAAAAGGATATACTGTGCTTATTTGGGGCTCATTAACCTGCACAGGGTAGAAAGATCTGCTTGGTGTGTAGTTTTTTTTATAGATATTTCAAAAACTATAGTACATACCGAATGTGGAGGGGTTTCTTTCCCTCTCCAAATCATGCAGCCAATTATTAGTCATGATTGTTAAAAAAAAAAAGACTACAGGAAGCTGAGGGTTTTTCTTGTTTCAGAAAGTCTTGGTGCTGTGAATGATGTGGTCCTTTGATTGAAATCCTTGCCATGGAGCGTGACATGAGCATTTCCTCTTCGTTCTCCTATTATCAGCAAAGCCTATGGTGCACAACCTAATCCCTCTTCATCAAAGCAGTGTGGGCAGCAGTCAGTGAGATGTGACCATCAATTAATCACCCACTATCCCCCTGACCAAGCTCAGTCCCTGCACAGATGTGAGGCCTCATTGGCTTTAAACACTCTCACTGGGAGATCTCCTGCAGACGAAAGACTGCCACAAACTGGCTTTGTCAAAGGGCTTCTGTGGACAGTGAAGCTGTCCCCACTCTGAGAGTCAGGCTGCTCTGAGGTCAGTGTGAGTGAGTACTATCAGATTAACCTCTGAACTAAGCCTTAACTACTTCCTTTTTATAGTCCTTCTTTAGTATCTTAACTCTATTTTTAATTGAAAGGAATGCTCGATTTTCCCCCCTTTTGTTGTCAGCATCCCTTCTCTGCGAGTTAAGACCATCGAGTGAGCTCCTTTACTCAGTTTCACTGCGAGTTATACTGTTCTGTAGCTAAGCTGCTTTCTGGGTAGCTCATTGTCTTATTGGAAATCTTCTGAATATTGGATAAACCAATTTTCTCAAGGCCCTTATCCCCCCCCAGCTGGCCAATTCCCAACGCACAAGGCAGATAAAACACCAGCTTGCACGCATACCTTTCATTAAAACACAGGTAAATGTCATTACAAAGTGCATTTTCATTCAGCCATGTTCTATGTATTTGAAACTCCAAATGTGCTATCCTCTTTGCCACCTTGCCATATAACGTTCCATATAATTTTTAAGCATCGCTACACCAGTAGCTTAAAGCACTGCAGAACAGAAGGGTTGCAGAGTTCATAAATGAGTAAGAATCTCCAAATGAGTTTGGTGACCTCTTAAACTCCATGAAATTAATATAAGCAGACATCCTGCACGCTGCAGGCTACTGCAGAGCTGGAGAAGATCACTTAAGCTCTCTGAGTTCCATGAAACTTTTATAAGTTGACTTTCAAGACACATTGTAGCTACTTATTGGTGACGACAGGGAGCAATATGGAAGCAAACAAACCTTTACTACCTTCTCTTAACCCCTCACACAAGAACAGGGGAAATACTGGCATCAAAACATGTAACATGATCTGCTCGTGTTACACAGAAAGCTCATCCGAAAGATTTATGATTAAATCTGCGCACGAATGAGACCTGACCACGTCTGTGATTTCTTTAAAAGCCTAACTACCATAGTGAACCTTGATCACTGTCTGTGTATGTCTTTGTATTAAACTGTTGTTGTTACTTGATGATAAAAAGCATAAACTTTTTAATCAGTATAAAGATCATAAGTCTTTTGAATTGGTCTGGACATGCTCGTTGTACAAATGCTTCAAAATCAATATGACCAGCCACACGGTGTAAGTGGTATGTCAACAGAGCAGTTTCAGTCCTGCAGTTCTTTGGGCTGACTGCCCAGTATAAAATCAGCATAGTGGGTCAGAAAAAGGGTTGTTAGCTGGAAGAAAACTGACATGGAGTGTAAAAATATGCTTCTGGGTGAAGTGACGCATGTAGTAAAAACAGTGCAGCCTGTTAGTCACTCTTTTCCCTGACTGAATAGATCTGAATACAGAGGGCTTTCATGCTGTCATTAAGGTGCTCATAGCAAAGTTGTCATTGGGCAGCTATCTTTGGCTAACAAAACCAGGTTCCTAAATGGATGGGGAAGGAGCTATAATTATATCTTATTATTCAACATGCAAAATCATCTGTAATGTTTTATTTACATGACAATGTTCAAAAGGTTTGGTCATTTTATGCCCCCAAATGATATTTATAAAGGTGGGGGGAGGGGTGGTGGGGGTTGGGTGGGGTGTTGTGATGGTGTGGTGTGAAACATATTTAGTGGAATACTCCCACAGATTCAGGATTCTTTAAGTGCCTCATTATGTTGGAACATCTTCATTAAGAATGTATCACAATGTGGTTTTTCTTTGTCTTTCTATGTTTGATTTTCTCTCCCACAGGTTCACCGAATAAGCTATAAAAGTGTTATTTAATTGTCTCAGGATTTGGTAGAGACCAAAATCAGAGCTAAAAGAAAAGGAGCTTCTGAACTTACACTCATTAAATGAACACAAACACACCCAAAACTATGCTAACAGTGCACCATTCCTACTTGTTCCAACAAATTCATACCAAAAATGCTGCAAAAATACATGTTAAGCTTATTCGTATTAGTAGTGGTTCCATTGTCTTGTGGTTAACACATTTGCCTACCCTCTAGGATTGTGTGAGAAAGGACATTTGTAAAACTCTGCTAAAACAAAGATGTTGTATATATGAACAGGGTGTATCACATACAAAGGGATGAAAGAGGCAAAAAGAGAATTTATAGATATTTTAGAGTGTTTTAACTAGAACAGGTTTGAACAGAGTTTTACAAAAGCTATGTTTTACTTTCTTTGAGTGCATTTTAGAGCCTGTACTTTATTACTTTTACTTTGATAAAGAAGTTAAATTAGTACTTCAGCTTTTAGTGCAGTATTTGATAGCACAAATATCTGTACATCTACTTAAGTAAAGCATGTCTGTACTTTTGCTACCTCTGCTTATAACACAGGACCTGCTTAAACTTGCTTATAACAACACCTAAAGCTGTTAGTGAGAATTCTTAATTTCCTGGTGTAACAACAGACGTGAACAATCCCATAGTTTTGTACAAATGCTTAACAAGGTTTGAACCAGTGAGTGTGGCACTAAAAAGTCACATTTAAAGACACTCAACTCAATACTTAGAATGGCATATTTTGACAAAATTGAACTGTTTTACTTTTTGTCCCAATCCATGACTTTCTGTTTATTTCAAAGTATTTTAAAATACCAGCTTTTAAGAAACATCTCCTCCACAACTGTACTACAAGGAAATGTTAAAGTGGGACACTTAACCAACCTATGAAGGCTTTTTCATGCCTCTCTCTATATCATTATTATTATTTTTTTAATATTTTTTATTTAACCTGAAAACACACAGGAACTTCTAATTATTTTGTTAGCCTGGGAGGGTGTATGTGACCTAATTTTATGCTAAATATCTGTAGCCTCCTCCACCATTATTAATCCTAATGCTATTCTTGTGCAAGGTACTGTATTAAATCTCCAGTGTCCCAGAGTGTGACTCTGTAAGCAGTTGGTGGGATACTAATCTGAACACGCCTCTGGAAGTTAAGAGTGAGAATTGGCTGTTTAAATATGATCAAACACAGAGATGCTGAGGGTATTTGCTGGAGGTTATCTCCTGTTTCCAGGTTAAGCAGCGTGTTTTTGAAGAAAATGGGCCAGCAAGATAAATGGGCCACTGAAATGTATTTAATGAGGAAGAAACCGACTTCTCCCATAAGGATGAGCCCATGCTTAATGAGTTTTACCTCCAACCCTAAGTGTAGATTTACAGAAATGATCTGGCCAAGTAAGAACCGGCATGTGAGATGTTTCTGGTAGATTTAAGATTTGAGCAAATGAGAAGGAATTTAAGAATGCAGGAAATTCTGGTATGAATGTTCAAAACACAATAGCTGTGCATTAAAAGTCTATGGTAGAAGTTCTTAACATGTTTTGGTACTAATTATTCATGCCTGTTTGACCCCTGATTGGCCCTAAGATTCATCATATCTCACTAATCACCCACCTGTAATCCTCAACAGGCCACATACTCAAACCCAATGGAGGCTCGGACCACTGGCAACACCAGGCATTCCAAAGAAGGCTTAATTGTTGCGTTATTTGTATGTTTTTATATACTACTACATACATGATGTGTGCTGTTAGTTTGGTAAATGTTTCCTGTTACTTCATACAGGGTTTTAGGTATCATACATGTTAGATATCGGGTAATATTTTCACATCACTATCATTTCTAAAGATCTTGGAGAAACTACCAGGTTCTCTACATGTAGGATCCCTCCTGCCTGCCTATCTTTTGCTTCGTGTAATCCCAGACAGTGAATGTGGAGAAGATTTATGCCAGACTAAATTAATTCCTGATGGTACTCTATGATGAATAAGAATATAAACACATAATCTGCCTAAATATATGCAGAGTACTAGTCTTTGCTGTGGCACTGTGTTGTTAAAGTTTCCTGTAAATGATGGAGAAAGATTGCATTGTTATAACTACAGAGGTGTTCTTTAAGGTGAATTGACTGTGTTTTGAGTAAGACTACACTGTACCCTGTGTTTTACAGCACTTCTTGTTATCTCCAAAGTGACAGAGGATAAGAGATTATTTCCAGAGGTAACTAAGAGGTGACTAAATCAGATGTGCACTGGCCCAGAAGCAAGACTGTCACACTCTGACAGTTTCCATGTGACTAAACCGTGCTAATAGTGCCAGGCTTTTAATACAATGTCTCCAATGCAGAAATAATAATAAAAAAAGAAAATGATGGCATTATAGGAACAATGTTCATGTAATGTATATCAGTGTGGAATGCTGCCAGCTCAGATTTATGCAGCCTGAGCTATATTCCAAAAATAACATAGTCCTTCACATTGCCAGTATAATAAAAGATAACATAGCTAAAATCACTGTGTTCTGGAAATGGCCTCATAACTGCCGCGCTAATGCACAGTTAGACCTTAACATCGAACGGGTTTTGCAGCTGAGGCATTAACGCGTGCACATAAAGCTGTTGAGTACATGGAAGCTAAATTGCCTTGCCTTCAGTTCTCACCTGGAGGACATTTGGCACACTTGTCTTGAGCATACTGTGTTTTATTTTTACCTCTAGTGTTCGTCATGAACAGGGGGATGACCGTTATTGAAGTTCCTGTCTTTATCTCCGTTGAAAACACACAGGCCAGGCAAACAGTGAAAACTGGAGGAGTCTCTATCATATAATTCTGGAACATTAAACACATTTAAAACTTCATACACTGGATTTTACCATGGTTGTGTACATGTAGCTACTAAGTTGTGCTACAGTGACAGACTTTTCTCTTTTTTAAAATATTTATTGTGATATTTATACTCCGGCATCAGCCATAAACATATTAAATGCTGTTAAATTATATTTATTCTAAAAGCCCCAATGGCCATGGTGCATCCAATTACCTTGCCAAGTAAATAGTGAATCGGAATCAACTACCTCAACCCTGCTCCTTTAAATGCACAGTCAGTTTTACAGGCAAGATCTTCAGGTGCAAGAAAATCAAAGAAATGGCAGAACTTGTAAAAGTTGATGGAGGCTTAGAATCATGTTTGTTGCAACTGAAAAACTCCCACTTAAATCCCAGAGATGAATATTTTTATTTTAGGCATCACTTTATGAGTAGTTACACAGGGCTAAGTGCAAACACAGGCGTCACAGCTAAACAGAATATACTCTCTAAATGATTTGCAAGCAATATGATTTACATATATAGCCTAGCCTGTCTTATATAAGATCGTATATAAGTGACTAGCAACCTAAAACACAAGCAATTCCTTTACAGGTGACATGTGCAGTCTATACTATATTTTCCTTATAGATGTGACCTGGCATTTCTTGTCTTTCCACCATTATATGTAGATAATTTTTAACAGAAGAAATATAAACAAAATCATTTCAAATTAGTTTCTTTTTTCTATTTTTCCCCAAACTTGACTTTGTTTGCTCTGCCGAGCTCTGTATTAGAGTGATGTAGTGCATAGTATGATGAGATTATTAGGCATGAGTGAAAAGGCGAGGTCAGAACCAGGACACTTTAATAATCTCAGTTACATGCACCATCAGCATGGAAAATGTGTGGGTTAGAAGCTCACCTACTGTGTGTGTTTGCAAGTCTCTCTCTGTGTGTGTGCACTTGTCTGTTTGAGAGAGAAAGAGTGAGAGAAGGAGAGTGGGAGAGAAAACGAGAGAATGAGGGAGAGAAGGAGGGAGGGAGAGAGAGAGAGAGAGAGAGAGAGAGAGAGAGAGAGAGAGAGAGAGAGAGAGAGAGAGAGAGAGAGATACTGTTGGATGCTGCAATCTCCCCTGTGGGCTAATAGATTCGAGATGACATGCTCTCCGCTTCCATGCTGAATGTTCACTGAACTTTCTGGCAAAGGAGGCTGCCACTAAAGAGGGTTCAACCAGAGGTTAATATAAACAAACAGCAGAAAATGGAGAGCTAGGGATTATTAAATACAGGGATGACTGACAAATGCTTCATTGCCATTAGCCCCTGGCCTCTATATGTGCCCCTTGGCAAAAATACAGTGTCATCTTATTGTTGTCTTGATGACCTTTTGAATGAAGTCTTCACTTTGCAGGTCAATTAATCCTCATTCCTGTTTGTTTTCTGCCAAAAACATTCAGTAAATATTGTTAATAGTAGCTTGGAAATAACCATGTTCTCTCTAAGTTTAACTGTGCCTCTTATTCTTTTCTTAAAGTTCAGCACAGCGAGGGTTGATATCTGATGAAGGGGCTAATAACTGTAATTTCTTACAAAGCCAGTGTGACTTGCCTGATTACATAGTCTTGCAAAATCTCTTATAATGTCTTTTTTCCCCTTATTTGCCTCCTTATATAATCTTATGTTCATGGTGCTTAAATTGTATACTGCCCTCCAGTGGGCATTTTAATGCATTGCTCATACTGCAGCTTCAGATAATCTTCAGTATCGTTAGGAACTTCACAGTTTGTGTAACTGAATGAGAAATTTCCATTTGCAGCCATTGCTACTGTTTGACCCTTTTGCAAAGGGTCACAAAGCTCACAAAGACAACCTGGTTGTGTGCGCGTCGATTTAGTTTAGCTTTCCAAAATAGTTTTTCTAGTAAGTCATTAAGTTTTTATTTATAGCACCTAAAAAAATGAATATGTATATCCCAAAAAACAGAGAAAGTATTGTTGCTATTATCAAAGTTTCCATGTGCCATCCTTTTATTTTGACGTTGCAAAACAGGAGCAGCTTGTAAATAAGGGGTTAAATGTAGGATATGAGTTGTGCCTGCTGGGATACTGAAATTTATCACTGCCAGCAATAATGTGCAAATTTTGTGCTGTTAGCTGTGCATTGTTATAAGTGATTGTCATCTAATTAAATTGTGGTTCCTCACTAGAGATGCTTTTAATGGTGAGATAAGCGCAGGGAACCCACTGAAGCATTCCCGAGATCAATAAAGATGTTACAGTCTGGAGTATGAATTGTCTTAGGGTTACATAGGCCAGTTGAATTAATTAGTACTGTAGTTTAATATCTCAAACTTTCTGAGCAAGCAGCTTGGTTGAGGGACGTGTCCAGCCTCTGTGTTTCTGAGCTTCATTAACCTGCAGTTGTTGCTGTTTTTGTATGTATGTCTTCAGAAAACTACTCTTGGCTGCTTATTCTTTGTCTTGTTCTATTTGTAAGCCTTTCTTCTTCATTTTTTCATTTGACCTTATTCAGGAATTTATTTTGGATCAGTTTCTTCTCCCTTGTTACAGCTTTATAATCTGTCCACCAAGCATTCCTGGAAAACAAAAGCTTTCCTGTCACTGCAGGGGATCTCAGCAATAGACTGATGTTTGCCCGTGGATTCAATCAGCGAGGTCTGGGCAGTTAAAATTGAATTCCTATTTTGACTTTTCTTGTCTCAGAGGATGTTTTAGGGGCAAAATGAAAGTACTCAATACAGAAGATTTTTTTCTAGCAGCTTTTCCTTGTATGGAAGGATGCAGGGGAGGAAACAGAGGGTTGGTGGTGTCAGTCCAAGCATACTATAGCAATGTCCTGATGAAGACGTGACTGTGACTGTGTGAGCCCTGCGGTTCCTTACAGACTGTGCCTTGTGTCAGTAGAATGAGCCAGGGGCTCAACTCAGGGGCTCAGCTAAGGCCACCTAACTTGGAGTCAAATCAGAAGCGCTCAGTTGGCACCTCATGCCTGACTGGCCCATGACCCCGAGGGCCGGGACCCATGTCTGGGTCATGTACAGTCCTGTGACCCACTTACCAACTGATGGGAGCGTGACAGTTATTTTCCTATGAAGCAGTGTCAACTTTACATTCACATAATAGATCTGTTGTTGTTGTTGTTGTTTTTTAACTTGTAGTCCCATCAGATCAGAGTTGTTTTATAAGTTGTCCACATATTTTCTTGTGTGCTGTGGATGGATCCCAAATGAATTCTCATTCTGAGGGAAGTTATGATTGTATTAAAAACGTCTTTTACCTCCAGTGAAAATCCAGTTTGTGTTCAGTTTTCCCTACGTGGTGCACATGTGATCCTGTCCTCACATTCACCAAAAAATATCTAGTCTTTGCTGCCAGTGTGTCTTCTCCTGAAACTAAGACGACACTTTCAGGACTTCAGTTTTCTTTCAGTAAGAACTGAAATGTAAGGGCATGTTTTTGTTTTTCTTAAATATGAAAAAGTCGTCCACTTTAATAAGTACAATAAACCATTACTGACTTCTTCTTCATTATTTTAAGCTCTCTGTCCTCATTGAACACATCCTTACTAATATGTTCAGTTTAGCTTTGTGAACACATAAAACATTAATGAGCAGATTATAATAGCATGGATTATTCACTCGTAGAACAAGCACTTCATAAAATGTTGTCACAATACTCTCTGTATTTGGATTTCTATTTTGTACTTATGCCTGAAAAGCCACTACTGGATTTGATATGGACCTAATTTTATACTGGAATTGTGATCTGAGCCATATTTATCGGGTCTGACATCTGATATCTCTTGGGTATAGAGAAGCACACAGCAAGCTGCAAAGTGGTGGAGAGCCACTTGGAGCACATCACCTGCTTCCCTTGCTGTCACCATCTTCCATGCAGCTGTGAGGCACCATGGGGGCTGGTCACTGCTCTGTGAGCCAACCCTAATGCACACCATCCCCCTGTTTGCCCTCTTAATAGCCTGTGCACTTCTGAGCCACTCTTTTGCTCACCTATAGCGCTCAAATGCAAGAACTTGTCTCCTTAGATCCTTTTTTGTCTCTTTTTTTTTTAGCATAATGCAATAATATTCTAGTATTATTTAATAATACTATACCGTAAATTATCCAAGTATTTTTTGGCTTATACTTTTAGCTCTTAGTGATAGAATTAGAGTTTAGTTATAGTGTAAATGTGCCTACTAATAGATGTCATGCCATGGTAACTCTTAAAAATGAGGTGCTACCGAGGAGTAATGTTGCTTATGGGTGAAAGAACTGTTGCACCTCTTTAGCTTAATTTGAAAGGACAGAATGAAACTGTGGTCCCTCCTCGTGCGATGGGGTCTATTAGCTCACCGACATGTTTCACAGTATGTCATTTGAGTCCGTTACAGTGGCAAACTGCTTCGTTACCCCTTGTGCCTTGTTGTTGCAGCCTGACCAATTACTTTTGAACTAAGAGGACGTGACATTTGTAGGTTTTGCACTCTGAAATGACTGCACATGTTAAAAGATGCATCATGCCTTTTCCCTTGCAAATAATTTATAACATCCACCTCCCCCAGGGTTTTACTCTTTGAACTTAAAGGTACATGCTTAAAATATAGCTGTTACAGCTGTGCTGTTTTGTCACATTTGGAGTTTCTTACAACAAAGTGACAAATCGTATTCTTAAATTTTAATTTAAAGCAATGCTTTTCATGGCTGAATTTAAACGGATATTCATCCGGGTGATTAAACAATTTTTAAAAGCGACAGATTTCCCCTGAAACATTCTGCACACACTGTTACAACTACAGGTTGTGTCAATGAAGAGTAAATACCACAGGGCAATGCAAATACCTCTTCTGATCTGTCAACAGCCTGCATGTTTTCATCTTGTTTTTATATGGCTAACTGGTAATGGGTGATATGATGTATGACATGTCATGTTGGTGTTATTAGATACACCGAAAGACTCGGGTTTAGACATATTTTATGCTTATTCAGCCATTTGAATTGTTGCCTTTCATATCCAAATTTGCTGTGATAGATTGGAGAATATGCAAAGACTGCAAGCTTGTCTGTGAATGCTGATCAAAGATTTCCCCCCCTTTTTGATAAAGATTACAGATAAATATGGACAAATACATACAAAGACATTCAGTACATATTGCTCATCTGTTGCTAATGTGCACTAATCCCTTCCAAAGTAAATTACAGTGCAGTGTTGTGTATAGATGACCTTACTTTCTTCTACCACCCTGACCACAAACTCATGGACCATTAAAGTGAGACTTCCAGTGTAGCTGCCGGCTGTCATGATATAGCAGATTAAACACAAAGGAAAAAGTCAGGGTGGGAGGCTGGTTGTAAACCCAGTCCTATTCCCTAATTCCCTTGCTGAATACACGTGTTACCTCTACGGCAATTTGTCAAACACTGCACTGCATGCTTGATGAATCAAGTGCCCCCTGGTGGTGATGTAATGGACCAAAAAAACAGATCTTGGTTGTTCAAATTGGATGTACAAGCAGCCAAGGGCACTCTGCGTTTGAGCATTAATTTGTGCAGGAAGAAACAACTTGTAGGTCATTTATACAACCTTCAGACAACGTTTTATACTCATTTCTTTATGTTGCTGCCAGGTGGAGGGACGACAGATATACAGATATACAGGTATGTATGTATGTATATATATATATATATATATTTATATATATATATATATATATATTTTATTAATTAATATGGAAAAACACAAGAATTTAGTGAGGCACAAAGCATGGGTATTCAGCTTTTTAGTTTTATTTTCCTTCTCAGCACAATTTAGCCTTTCCGCTCTCGTGCCTCCAAATTGTTGGGAAGTCTTAACCGGATGAGTAACTCACCCCACAAACCACCACATGCACAAACAAACAACATGAAAGACATAAACAAATAAACAAGGGACATCAGTGAGTGTTCAACCAGATGGTTTTTAGCCTTTGTGTTTTTGCGGGGAGGTCAACGAATGAAAGAGAGCCAGAGCGGGGCATTTAATCCCATCAGGAGAACTGCATTCCCATAATGAGAAATTAATAACATGAGCATGCTTCAGATTAAACAGAGCAGTTAGGACCATTAGATCATTTTCATTGCTGGCATTAGGGCAGTGGATCAGTTTTTTTACCCGTATAATCCCACAAAGTAGGTCAATGTCTATTGAGTATTAGTGTGGTGGCTGTGATCCTGTTGTTTCAGCTCCAGGACATGGAATTAACACCAGAGACAGCTAAAGTGGATAGGGCAGAGGTTGCTGGAAGGGTACATACCTCTGGACATGGATGTAAACTGTGGATAGCACTTTTAAACCTCTAACAGGTCTTGACACTGTGCTCCTGCTTATTCTCAGGGTTTGAGCAGTGTTTGCGCCCCCCAGCATCCACTAAGCAACTTACATCTGTACCTTTCATTCCTGCTGACCCTTTCTTTCCTACTGCATTATGCTAAGCTCCAAACTACCTTTGACAAAGCTAACTACTCAGCCTTTCATCTTCATTATCAAATGCTATATTTAGATTATAAAAAAGAAAAAAAAATATATCAACTATGTACTTTTTGTAGAACGAGCAATATTAAAAATGGCATCAATCGAAAAACAGCTGTGTCCTCATCCACAGCTGCCCAGCGAATAATAATCAGCGAGCAAGCAGAAGGCCCTTTTAAGATCAGTGTCCTTAATAACCACACCCAAGACCTCACACCCAATGAGATGATGAGGGGAGGTCACAGATCACATCAGATTAGTGCAGCTTGTTTTGCTTTGGCGGTTGAAGCCCCCATGCCTCACATGCGCAAACACACACACACACACACACACACACACACACACACA
>NW_024582525.1:1103729-1132319 GCF_018398535.1 Haplochromis burtoni | reverse complement strand
CACACCCAAGACCTCACACCCAATGAGATGATGAGGGGAGGTCACAGATCACATCAGATTAGTGCAGCTTGTTTTGCTTTGGCGGTTGAAGCCCCCATGCCACACACACACACACACACACACACACACACACACACACACACACACACACGTACACAGAGTCTACCAGCTTGTCACTGCTGCCCTCTTAATGTGAAAGCAAGTATATTTTGACAGATAACAAATGAGTGGCAGGAGAACACAGTACAATTCCCATCATGTACTCTCGTGATGAATGTTAGATATGACAGTCAGACCACGGAAAGAAATATTTTTAAGAAGCTTTCCGGGAAGGAAAAAAAATAAAAATTGAAAATACCATATTGAAAGAGTGGGGTATCACATTTGTGGCTGATGTGCTACAGCTCAGTTGCCACCATGCTCACCCACACTCCAGTTATATACATTATATATATATATGTAAATATTACTTAAAAAAATCTTTTTAAAAAAAGCATCTTTTACATTATACAGCAGAGTTGATGTCGCCACATAAAAATATGCCTCACTGTGGGTCAGTTTTCAAAGATTTATAAAACAACGGCCTAACCCTGTCAATGGATGGCACCCCTTTTTGGGGGGGGGGGAGTGGGGGCAATAAGGCTGTTTGGGCTACTCTGTCCAGTGATGGTGCTTCTGAAGCAATCTATGACGCCATTGAAAGTGACAGCAGCTGCTATGTCTGTCCTTGTGCACAATGTCAGTAATTCCCTCTGCCACTTCTTAAAGAGCCAGATCACTTTTACCTCTTTTGACCCCCTTGCCCTTACAGTGCACCCCGGTAATGGCTTTTAGCGGCAACGTGATCGCCTGATTTTGTGAGCGTTTCTCAGAATCATTATGATGAAGCGCTTGGCAGCATAGTAAATACAGTAGGTTCTGGCCCATTATATCTGTTGACGAATTCACACAGATAATGCCATGACCTGAAGTGTCCCACTGCCGTGAATGCACTCGAAGTTAGCTGAGTTGAATCCCAAGTGAACCGTGCTGTGCTGTTAGTGTGACCTAAATAGGGCAGTTTGGCACATTTACCTCAGTTGCCCTACACCAAGACTGGAGACAAAGAGAAGTGGGAGAGAGTGCAGAGGAGATGGAGACAGGAGGAGAGAGAACACGTGAGAGAGGGATAGTGGACTCAACAGAGTGTGAGAGCACGCACATGCATACAGTCAGGAAATTGCTGTGGGGAGGTTATTCGAGGACACGTGAGACAGTATGGCTTTAAAAAATTCACCGCAAACACGACATCAGTGACTGCTTTGTGGCTCTGCGTCAAAACTCAAAATGCTTTTAATAACTGTTTACTTCTGTGATTTTCACACAGTCACCTCTTCACGCTCCCCAAACCGGGTCATTCACAATCAAACGTGTAACTTTAAGAACTGTTTTCTTCAAAGAGGCACACTTGTATCTTGTGAGAATCGTGAGACTATGTGATTATGATAGAGCAAACAGAAGCGTGGATATTTTTTACACATATCTGTACTTGTATGCTAGTCAGCTGGAATAATCAGTGTCTTCAAACTTAAATGCTCTTAGCCTCAAAAGACAATGTGCCAAAAACAAATAGGAGTAAAAGTAAAAATGGGCAAATGTCATTGCTTCCACAATAGGTAGTTATGTCTTGATTCTGGATAACACATTAATAAAAGTTAGAATAGTGTTGATGACAACTTCTGGGTGTAATGTTTTTATATGTAAGTAGCTTTTTTTTTCGCCTTTAATGTCCCGTTAAATATGCTGGTATGGTTTAAATATTAGAGGAAGCTGGGCCTGAAGGGCCAGCGGTGATTTTCTCTTTTTTGGCATTCAGCCTTTATTGAACCAACAACAAGAGTTCAAATAATCTCCTTGTTTGCAAATTTAGGAATAGATTCTGACAAACGCACAGACAGATCCAGTCTTTAGGATAAGCAGGTTTGTGCTGATTTGGGATTTGAGCGTGAGTTAATTGCTCTGCTGTTTAAGCTCTGGGCTAGGTCAATGACCTTAGCAGCAGATAATCTTACTCTGTCCTCTTTGAGAAGTTCAGCAGGTGAGTGCAGTACCTAACCCCAAGCTGACCTGCTCGCTAAGACAGGATAAAAATAATCACATTTAAATCTACGCATGATGTCGCAAGAGGACGTAAATAATTAGATATTTGTGCAGTTGCGCCCTACAGGTGTCGTTTTAAACCGCTTTGTAAAATCATATTACATCTATACTGTGTACCAGAACCTCTGTGTATGAACTAGAGGAAAGACTTGCGAGTTCTACAAAAGGTGAAGAGAGCACACAAGGACACATCATACATCACTAGGTTCATCCTGTAGAGGGCAGTGAAGACACATGGCATGGTGGAAATCTGTTGTCTGTCCTGTCCTCTCAAAGCTGCACGTGTAATGTTCTGCAAGCATGGCATCTGTCACAGAAACACAACACATATATACAGTACTGACATGTAATAAATGAAAGCTTTATAGAAGCACTGATCTGCAGCGTAAAGCTGACAGTGAGATCCTGCTATGCTGGAAAAAATCTCTACACCAGGTAAAAGTGGTAACTTTGTATTAGTAGCAGTGAAGTAAAAAAACAGCTTTTCAATTTAGTTAAAGTGTAAAAAACAATTTTTATGCTGTATTTACCTTTCATATGAAGCAGACTTACTTCTCAGTGGTCACAGGAAACAAAGTTGTAATCCAGCCTTTAAAGGGGATTTAAACATTTTAAACAGTATTGTCAAATCTAAACAACAAATCTTCTGTGATACTTGGCCCTGTATGTTTGGTTAGTCTTGCATTAAACCATCTCTTCCTGGTAAAAAAAGAAAAGAAAAGAAAAAAAAAAGCCAAAGCTCTCCATGTGTTTCAGTCTACTGGTTTCTAAAAACGTAATCAATGGTGTCTGTTCTTAGACAGGCTTTAATTTCTATCATTCAGTTAGAGACTGCTTGGACGGTTGCTGGTTACGTCTTTGCTAAAATATTTCAGGCATTGAAAGACACATTCGTTGAAGTGAAACGTGTTAAGCGGTCTTTGTTTAAGAGAAAGCTAACTTTCTCTTTCCCTTTAACATCATTTCTAATATTGGGGGTGTTCTGTTTTTGTATTGTTACGGCAGTGCAACTATTATGTTAATTTATAGCATTTATGAGTGTTTCCCATTGTACCCCACTTGCTATGCTGAAACCTTGGGCTTTTCAAAGTTTTTGCAAAGGGACATAATTGGCTAAGGACTGAGCTTTTGGATTCCTATTGTTTGGCCTCAAAACACTTGTGTTGCTGTATGTCGCACAAGCATTTGGGGTGAGTCGGTTTAATTTTCATTCTTTTTCTGTTTTTCTGAAAGGCAAAGCTATTTTAGGAAGAAGTCAGGAAAAAATGATTCGATTTCAACCCAGGACGCTATTACACTGATTATTCTCAGCTGTCGTTAGTACTGTATGTGGTCTCTGTGTTCTGATTATTTGATTTATTCCCCACATATGCATTTTGGACAATGTCAATCATTCCGGTCATCTAAGCAGAATACACATAAACAATATCTTTGTTTAACGTCAGTAAAAATCATAAAAGAAAAATACTGTTATTGTAATCTCAGCATTAGTCTACAAAAATTTGCCATCTGTATTTTCAAAGCTGCTTTCAAACCATAATGCACATAATTCAAACTCACACCATCTGCACATATAAAGACAAACAATTCTACCAGTCTTCGTTTCCGTGCACAGTGCGTGGTCAGTTTTGTCAGATGATTATAACATTGCACTCTGAGACAGAATGCCCTGGGATGAAATCCTCCTTTGGTGTTTTAGACTACCAGAGTGCAGATTCTCATCCAACATAATGTAGAGGATTAGGCGAGTCATGCCTGTGATGGCACATTAGCGGCACATGGTCCAAATTGGTTCCTGACCTGGCTGTGTGTTTGTGTGTGTGTGTGTTTTAAGAGGTAAGCGAGGCAAACAGATAAAGTAAAAACACACTGACGAAAACAGCGTTTCAGTATTTCAAGGCAATGTTTAGATCACATGCCCTTCATTTGTCGTATAATATATTTTACTCTTGTGTCTTTGCTAGCTTTATCATGCTTTTGAATCTTTGATTGATTTCTTTTGACATTTTTTTAAACCACAGAGGAATCTCCTTTTATCCCTCCCCTCTCTCTTAACCTGGATATCAGTGGTCTGAAAAAGGATGTAGTGTGTCACATTATAAGCAGCTGCGAGTAAAAGATAGGAGACAAGCCTGGGTCATCATGGCAATCTTCCAAACAGCTTTTAAACAGTGTTTCACAATTGATAAACAACCGTGCCTGTAATTAATATTGTACATTCATGGTAAAAGGCATTCTACATAATTACTCCACTGTCACCACCAGAAATATGCACATTCAGTGTTATTATAAAGCACACCAGTATATCATATTAAGTCATAAATAATGGCAGTAGAATTAATTAATTTTATAAAGCACCCCTCCCCCTTGTGTGGTACTTTACATTTAACAATGTCAGCATTTATTGACGCACTCTTTAAACAATGACATTTTACATAGCTTTTAAAGAGAGCTATTTTGCGAGGTGCTGATGGCTTCGCTAAAGATTTTCTTAAAGAAAGATGAGACGCTAGTTTTAAATTGTCCATATTTCTCAAAGCATTTCTTCCAACAAATGTTGCCAGGCACTAGATATGCTTCGAACAGCTGAGAGAGCTACTTGAGAAGTGTAATCTGTTCCTCATTACACATTACTCAGTCTACTAACTGCTCATCAGTAATTTTTTCTCTTCTGCTATAGGGTAACTGCCTAACAAGTAG
Organism: Haplochromis burtoni; assembly: GCF_018398535.1. Lineage (NCBI taxonomy): Eukaryota > Metazoa > Chordata > Actinopteri > Cichliformes > Cichlidae > Haplochromis > Haplochromis burtoni. The sequence goes on along the minus strand of NW_024582525.1, from coordinate 1,127,480 downwards.
CTAACATGTCCAAGACCAGTCAAAAAAATTTAAAACACAGTTGCAAATCACTTGCATGGAAAAAAATGCTTCAACTGTCTTTGAATTTATGATGTCAGAAAATGTTCTCTGTCTTTCTCCTTAATATCATGTAGTTTAATTGTAAAGTTAAGCGCTCCCATCACGTATAAATACGCTTGACTTTGAAAAACCAAACAATTTCACCATTATTGAATGATCTTTCCTCTGTTTGTATTTATTGTCGTGATTGTCAGTATTCAAGTGTGTATGACTTGTGAAGCTCACCCATATGAGATACTCCAAGGAAACGGTAACACCTTACATTACCATGGTGACTCCACCGTTCTGTTGTGAGCATTGTGTAAACACTGACATGTTTTCCATTTTTTAAAGCGATCCTCAATTTAGGCTACAACTAAATTGCTAACAGTTACTGCTAGCAAGCTGAAAAACATTTTTCATTCTTTTGGTCCTATTTAGATGTTTTTGCACTCCAAAAAAGTAAACAAAATAAATAAAATGAAAGACCTTGGCTTGGAAGTCACAGGGATTTGTCTAAAGCTATATTCATTTAAAAAAGCAGACTAAAAAATATATATGTGACTTTTGACAGTGTGCTCTGTTGTAACGCTTTAGCTGCTTTATAAAAGACATCCAAACCAGAATGGGCAATTCACACTGCCTTTAGTTTATATTGTGTTTAAAACATCTAAACAATGCAATGCAAAAACATGTTCTCATGCATTTGATCTAAAAGCACAACATGTTAATGAACTCATGTTTCTCTGGGGTTAAGCTTGGATACATTATGAGAAGTCCAGATAAATAGAGAAGAATGTATGACAACACGTTTTGTTGTTTCTATCCTTTTGCAGGCTTTCCTTCTTCTACTTCTTCTTTTTTTTTTTAATAAATACGAGATGTTGTCTTTGATGGCTGCTCAACAAAGAGAGAGCTGTCTTCAGCTGTAACCTCTCTGCACCAGAATCTGGAACATGACACATGTCAGGCTGTGATAAATGGTGCAGAGTCTCAGTAATTTCACCAGGAATGCCCTTGAGATGCCCAAAACCCCAATCGCAAATGCTATTGTTGAATTAAACCATAAAAAGAAATCCTTCCCTGTTGACATGATAGGAACCATGTTGAAAACGAGGGATATTTTCTTTTACTCTTCGGGATTTACCTGTAATATTTTGGCCTATGTACATCATAGTGCAATATTATAGTGCAACTATTACAATATATTTTTATTCATGAAACTCATTTAGACTTTTGCTGTTGAGAAAAATAAATACTTTTTGAAATGATTTCATAGCACAGAAAATCACAGAACTATAAAAAGGTCTCATTAAAGTATTCAATAAAGATCTAAAGATCACCAAAGAAACGGCAATTCAATGAATAATTTTCAAAAATCAAATCACTTGTTCTGCCAGCTAAGTTGCATCTTTTTCAAGTGTAAGTCACATGCATTATGTCAAGCTTCACAAGGTTGAATTTGACATAACAGGAAGAGATGTGCCTTAGCTTTGAGCAGTACGGGCACAGAAAATCACCTTAATTGAATCTCTGTAGTTGTGAAGATCGGACACTCTGGCGTGCCATTGCTAAACCTCAGAATTGCCATTAAATGATGTGTCTCTTACATCTTACATGAAGCTGATCATTTATAAACTATCCTAAAAGGCATCATATTATGGTGACCTACCTGAATATGTTGTTGTTGTAATAGGTGCCGTATCTTTATGCTGAAAGTCTTATTCTTACATTCTGAGAGTTTTGTGAGACAGTTTGTTTACTTAAATGAGGCGATAATACGGTGACATCAAAGGCATTGCATCATATGTATATTCCTGTGTAAGTTTATGAGATAAGCTGATATAATATTCTACTGACAGTGAAGTAATTGTCTTTATTTATGCTTTTCACTGTGCTTTTGACACCATCAGAATGATCAAACAGACCACACTGTTGTGGTATATTTCACTTGAACAATTCAGTCATTTTTGGAAGACTCATACACAACATAAAGTACATTAGCAAGGTTACAGAAATACAGCAAGTGATCTCTGGTATAACAAAATTACACATCTCTGTGTGGACAACAAATTAGAGCTCAATTTGAAGAACCTTTCCTTTAAGCAATGACTATAATGGCTACACACTATTAAGCATTACTTACTATTAATGTACAAGGAGAATAGGCTGTGACAGATAGTTCCCAGATCCAATTCCCATGGAGGCTTATCTATAAACGTAACAGATGAAGGAAAAAAGCAGACTTAGTCCTTCCTCAGTCTCGCTAAGCATTCTTGCGTGTGGTGAATTGCCCAGCGATTAATCCAAAACTATGGCTAAACTACCCTATGTGATATCCTTTCCATCCTATGACAAATAGAACTGTGGAATCTTAATTAGGAGGGAATATGCTGCAGATGTATTAGAGTAGCGATGGGAAAACAGATGAGGCCATCACACCACACAGCAGGGAGCTGAGGAATCTGGTCCCCCATCGCTGTGTCCTATTCATAATGCCACGAGTGTGCCACATGCCTCTGCTGTCATCTGCACAGTGCCACTGGGGCCCCCGAGGGCTGGGAAGGACCTCACTATCCACCACTTGGGTTAAGCCTGTCAAGCTTCACCATTAACCCTAAAAATCTGTTTTATATTATTTGAAAAATCAATAATCTTTACAAAATGGAGAATTACAGCTTGGCTCTTAACAGTTTCTTCTTCAAAGATAAGATTTAGTTTAGCAAATGTTTTTACAGTTCAGTTAACTGCATCTTTAAAGTAAATAGGTTTGAACTATATGTAATAAGTCACGCAACCATATCTGCATGGTCTCAGCACTTGCACTGTTTCTATTCTTCATCGTCTTCCTTTTTTTTAAACAATTTTTTTTTATTTATTTCTATGTTGGTCACTGAGGTTCCATTTTGAAAAATAGCCATAGTTTGACTATGTCTGTTCAGCTGGCTGCTTTCAATTTTATACCTGCAAAGTTTCAATCTAGGCCCTCCCTGCGTCCTTTAACATTTGGTGCCCGCACTAGCACCCTCCCCCACCTTTTTCTCCCTTTTCCAGGATTACTGGTAGACTCTGCACTTGTGCTGTTATTTTCAACCTTGGTGGACAGGGGGTTCGGTATGTATTCTGGAAATACTTCAAAGAAAAGCAAAAAGGCAGCAATTTTCTGCTTGAATATCCCTCTGACTAAATCCATTGATCATCCTTGGGGTTCCTAAGAGAGAGGGAGTGAGATGGAGAGGCATGTTTTATCCTCTAATAACTCCTACCTTCACCCCTTCCTGCCTCACTGTTGTTGTGTTGTTGTTGGTCACACTTCTGCTCTGTTCCTTGGAGAGCTGCTGAGATTGAAGTTATTTTATGCTTCGGCTCCCCGGGCCCCAATTTGAAAACTCTTGTGTGTCAGTTTTCACACACTCCTGTCATATGGCAAGAAGCACTGCAGAGTTTTGCCTTTAACTTTTTTTTTTCTATGAAGGCATCTTGTTGAGCATTTTGCTTTTTCCAACAAATAGGTCACATAAAGAAGACTGCATTGTTTGCAAGTACGCAGTCTTAATTTGAAGGTGAAAGAGGGAATCCTTTCAGCTTATATTTGATTATACATCTGCTCATTAAACCGCAATGTGAAGTAGAGCCCTTCTAGTCAGATAAAAATGGTTAGTATTTTATCATGCTTATGATATTTTAAGTATATAATTTCAGTACATATATACATATTTCGATATATGGTTATCATCCACTACTCCGCATTGTCTCTGAATATTTAAATAAAATATTGAAAGAGCCTTGTGTTCAAAACTTCAGCATATCAGTGATCAGTAAAACTTTCATGGTCAAAAAACAAGAAAACAAACAAAAGTAAAATATACTGCCTACACCACAAGCTAGCTGTGAGCCCATTTTGGTTTGGCTCTAATATTTGGTCCATATTATGGAATGATCCACATTTTTCTATTCAAATATTATGTAGACCTTTCTTTTCTTAAATACAGTCATTAGTTTTTTTGTACATGTATATAGTTTTTTTTGCATTTGAGGTCTGTTGGTCAAGGTGATTGAGGATGTTTGGGTCAAAAGTGAGCTCCGTCTAATTGTGCTAGACGGACCGAGGCATCTTTCAGGCAACGCTCTTTGCCCGCCAACGTCCTGCATCTCCGGCAGACTCAATAAACTGCAGCTAATTTGAAGGTGATGACAGACAAACCAGCCGCAATTTATTGCGGTTTGAAGACAACCTATTCGCTTCTCGTCTGTGGTTGTGAAGTTCTAGTGTTGTGGCAATGCCTTCACTCACCCCCTATGCATTTGACATCTGTAGCAGAATGTTGAAACAAACCAGACAAATTGAACGAATACAGAAAGAAAACAACTGTGAAAAAAATTAACTTTTTTTCAGGAGCATTTGCAGGTTTAAGCGTGTAAGTGCAAGTGTACTACCATAACCTGACACAACACAACGCAGAGCTGTTTCTCCGGACCATTGGTGATGTTTTGGTTGACGTTTCAGATTTCTCCACAACATGTTAGTACCAGAATTTAGAATTGTAGACAAAGGAATTTGGAAAAATGCACCAAAACACGAACGGAGTAATATTATTTATGACATGGTGTAAACTTTGTTTTCTAATGCTTGATTGCTAAAGCCCATGCCTTGACACTTGTGATGTACTCTGCCAAGAACATTAAGTATCTGAAAGTGATAAAGCTTCAATTTGCTAGACCATTAGACTAATTACTGCAATAATTAAGTAACTACTTGATTAGAACTAATGGGTACCTAATTATCCAGGAAGAAAGGATCAGGTGGTAATTTATAGAGTCAAGCTGATGTCTTCTGACTTAGCAATGCCGATTACCAAACATAAGGGACTGAATCTGGTGAGGAAAAAAAGGGAAAGGAAAAAAAAGAATTGCCTGTGTTTACCTAGCCCCTGTAGCTAAGGCAAACAGTTTGTTAGAATCACATCACATGAACGGATTGTTGATGATTGTTAATGAAACAAGATACACATCAATACATTATACAGGATGATTAGCCTGCATGTATTTTCTAATTAATCCCTGAGCAGAGGTCAATCCCAATAGTATTGATACTGATTACAGAGCTAAGGAAGTATTATGCTGAACCTGACATAACTTATTTGGATGGATGGATGGTTAGCTAAACATTTATTTTCTCTTCTACATAAGCTTTGTTTTGTATATGTGTGGATAGGGCAAAGACCATACACACCAAGAAAATGAATGGTTTGAACAAGATTTTAATCACATTTCACAATGAGCATCTCTCACAGACACAGAGAAAGATGAATAGAGACAAATCTAAAATTTATAGAATTCTACAATTTGCATAAAGTGTATTATCTAAACATATAAGTGAAAGGTAAGGGTGTTGAAATGGTCATTAAAAATTTAGTATATTGAATGTAGGATATGGACATTATCAATCCATCAATCTGCTAGTTACTCAGTGTATAATTGTTATAAGATGGGCAACAGTCAAGCCTAGTCTACATATAATATGCATGACTGTGAATGGAGGTAAAAGTGAAAGCTGACACTTTTTGATGTACAGTTCTTTTTTATATTAATGTTTGAATAATATGTGCCTGGAGGGTGGGCTATAAATTAAAACACAGAATTGAGGTATAAATTTTTATGAGTCATCCTCATCTATTTCCATTATGTATTTAAAAATGAAAGAATCACTGTTATTTGGATTTAGCTGACAAGCCTACACTCCAGACAGATTGGAGGTTAGAGGTGCATTCAGGAATCCTTAGTTTATTTAAGACGATGTTTCAGAGAATGCATCGAATTAAACGTAAAATGTCATTCAATTGGAGAATTTTTTCTCTGCTAATTTGGCTTTTTATATTTTTGATTATTTTTGTAACTGGAATATTTGTGGTTTGAACTCTGGTTGAAGAAAACAACTCACATTCTACATGGAAGTTATGATGGATGCTTATTTTCATTTTTTAGATTGTATAGATTGAACAATTAATTGAAGAAATAACTGAATAACTGGCATTAGTGAATTTAACCCCACATTTCTTTCTCTTGCCACACTTTATTTGTCCACACGCCACAGCAATTTTTTTTCTATTTTTTTTGCCTTTTGTTTGGATTCATGCCGATGTCCTGTCCTTCCGATCTGTCTGTTGTGAAAGGCTCTCTTTTAAAAATGCTCTCATCACAGCTGTGGGAATTGTCCAGGGAGTGTGCGATTACAAATGAAAGGACAGTGAAGGGGAAGGTGTGGGGTTTCCAGTTGACTGTGAGGGCCCCAGTGAGGGTTTCTAACAAGATGAACAGTGAGGCCAGAGTTACAATGCCTTGGTTCTCTGCTTCTGCATATTCCTCTGAGAAGATATCTTTTACGAATCTCAAAGAAGGATAAAAATAACATGCACTATGTGTGGTTTTGTCATGCTACGGTATTTTGAAGGTAGGTCCATGCAACTAGAAACTATGGCGTCAATTAATCAAGTGTTTTTTATAGTCTGTGTGCTGAAGAAGACATGAAAGCTGACTGTTTAAATCATAGAAATGCCCAGGACACGTGCATAAATATATATCTATCTCTCTCTCTATATATATAGAGATAGATAGATAGATAGATAGATAGATAGATAGATAGATAGATAGATAGATAGATAGATAGATAGATAGATAGATAGATAGATAGATAGATAGATAGATAGATAGATAGATAGATAGATAGAGCGAAGGGGTGCAACAATACACAAAATTCACGGTTTGGTTCGATATTTTTTCGATACAAAAAAAATGTTCATGCCTTTTTAATTTGTCATTTATTAAAATTATAAATATATATTTTAACTCAAAAGTACAGTTTTTAAATTTAATGTTGCTGAAACAACAAAGTAATAAAAAAAATCTATCTGATCGAGAAATCACTCATCTTTGGAAAAGAGAGTTTATTACAGAGAAATGGCTCTTTCCAAAATAAAAGCTATACTATACGCTTCTTCTGGGGTATATTCTCAGCAGCATATTAAACATATCAGGTCCCCATAAGGAGAATCATGTGCTAACGGCTGTCTAAATGACTCGGGTAAAGTTTGTAGCATGCGTGCTTGTTGTTTTTGTCTGCTTCCACTTGTCTTTGCACTAGGATGATGTCAGCGTAAATGTGCTGTCATATTCGTTGTGTTCCCACTAGTGCTGTCAGCGTTAATCCCGTTAAAATGACATTAACGCCACAACACGGCAAATCTCTGCCCTGTGCGTGGGGCTGGACGGCGTCAACACGTTAACAAGCTAACTGCGCTAACGCACTAGTTCACACCTAGCCTAGGCGGAGTAGTCGAATGCAGACTCACTGAGCGCTCAACACAGACAGCATCGTCAGAAGAAAAGTTGATAAAATAAATAAAAAATTTTGTATTGTTCGATACATATGCGTACCGAACCGAAAGTACTGTATCGAACGGTTCAATATCGATACAAGTATTGTTGCATCCCTAATAGATAGATATCTATATCTATATACATAGATATAGATGTATAGATATATATATATATATATAGATATATATACACACTTGAGATCTACTCAAGTGTCCAACATGCTTAAACTTTATTTACATTTACAGACCAGATATCCCAGTGCTGCAAGGTAAACTGCAGTTGTGTTTGATGGTATTGCACCAGACTATTTGTAATAAAATAAGAGCTTATAACATAGTCACTATCCACACCTCACTCTGTTCTCCAATATGGCGCTGAATTGATATGCAGTTTAATAATGTGCTAGGAGCTGATGTGATGTAAATGAAAGTAATTAGGGAAATGTCAAACACAATTAATAAAACAGGTTTAAGTTGTGAAAACACTTGTCAGTGGAATGAATGAAGATTTCGCCTCTTGTCTCCCTGTTACTGCCCTCCCTTTTTGCTGCTGTTCAATTAGGTCACAGATTGCTCCTAAGTTACTGCTCCCCTCTCACTTTCCCTTTTACCCTCTATCTCTTGTTCTCACAACCTTTCCAATTCTATGCATGAAGACCTGCGAAGAAGGAGGGGGAGCCACCATCCTGCGGAAGGGAAATAAATTTGCCTGTCCATCCACCGCCTGGATGAAATTAATTGCAGACTCCTCATGCTGTCTGGGTACAACTGGGGCATTAACATAAGCAATTTGCGTCCAACTTCTTCTGCCGGCTGTTTAATAGAGCATCGGACCTGGCCGATAAGGCTTAAGGTCCCTGACGCATTAGCATTTTCATAATATCAAAATATTATAGCACCATGATTTGCTAAAGCCCATTCATTATTGATAAGAACAAAAGGTTTTATAAATTACAAAAGGGGATCATGACCCATAATTACGGCAAGCAAATTAGGGTGTGCAGTAAAGTCAGTTACATTTTGAAGAAAAATAATGATGCCAGAGACCTTTCTCCTTCCCTCAGGATTGAAAAAAATAATAGATTCCTTCACAGCCTCACATGAGGTTGTGGAGCATGTTCACAGGTTCACGAGGGACAATGTCTGCACAAGAAAGAGTGCAAGTGTCTGTGGCCCAGACTCCATAATGCATGTGTAAAATAGCTCTTAGGCAGCTTAGTGCTATTGTAATGAACATTCTCAGACAGGATAGTCATGAAAGTAAAGATAATTCACAACATTTTCACTAAATAATGCTGAAATATGACAGGATCGTTCAACACTCAGAAATTGCAATATCGATGTGTTTCAGTACTCAAGTTTGGCCGGTAGTGCTTGTGAAGAATTTTAACTCTGTTAGTCAGGGTTGAACATTTAATTTACTTGAGATATTTTCTGGAAACATCTGGACTGGGCTTGGTGTAGGGCTGTAGTCAACCAGACAACTTGACAACTTGGAGTGTGTCACGATTTGGTCAGAGCAAATTAACCAACCAGTTGGCTCGTAAGTTACAGCATATTATACATTAATTTGTCACTAGAATTTTTAAATGAATTTGTGATCATAGAGTTATATGTTGTATAACTATATGTTGTTGTGAGTTTTTTTAAATTATTATTGCAATGATGATTATTTTAGTGCTAATAATATTACTGATGTTAACATCTTCAGAAATTGCAGATTTTTTTTTTTTGGTATAGTGATTATAACACTCCTGAGAGTGATCTTGTATATAATATTGTTAGTAATAGTAGAAAAAAAAAACATGTCCTACAGGTGGTTTTTGTTCTGCAACGCATGGACTTTTAAGCAATTCAGTTTTTCAATGTTAGTGTTATCTGAGATTCATTAGAAGTGAGCTAACTAACTAATAAAAATATTTTTAGCACAGTTTATCATAATCAGGGTGTCGTTCCTTCTATCCTGCAAACCAGCATGGTGTTATTGCTCATTACTAGTGAATTCTCATAAAAGCTGTGGACAGTTTGCTTTACTCCATGTTTATGGAGCAGTTTTATGGCATTGCTGTGTGTTTCCTTCACACATTAAAAGCAGCTGTTGCACAGAGGATTGACTCACCCTTTAGAAAAACTTGCCATTAAACATATTCATTACTTACAAAAACATTTTGACCAGTTTAGTACTTTAAGATTAAATATTAGATCATTTACTCTATATACAGTGTGACTAGTGTTTTGTTGCATATTTTATGATTAAAGCACTTGGTTTAGTAAATTTATTGTGTAAAAAAACAGCTAACTCTGTGATGTGTACAAAGATTGCCTTTCTGCTAATTCTTTTCTTTTCTTTGTCAGTGTCCAGACATTGCGCAACATTTTCAAACATGACTCTGAGAAAAAAAATTCACTGAAACTTGCTCATAGAAAACACATCTCCAAGCACAGCCGTTGCTGTCTTGTGTCACATGACCTGAAGCCTGTATATTGATTCGCTAAACAGCCCCTTTTTTACTGTGTTCAAAAATCATTTCTCTGCTGTAAAACATGACCCTTCAAAACATTACCAAGGTACTGACAAGTCACTGCAATGTTGCGATCTTGAGACTGTTTAGGGTTTTATTATTCTGTTTCAAGTTTTGAACCAAACCAATGATTTGATCGGGATCAAAAAGACAAAAGAAAAGAAAGAAAAATGAAGCCCATAACAAATTGCAAATCTTAGAGTCAATAGTGAATGAATTCCCACCTTCTTGAATTTAATCCTTTAACCTATTATAGTCTTTATGTAATTAATAATAATGTTATGTATTAATAGTTTTCTATACTTTTTGTATATTTTGTATACATTTTTGTATATTTATTAACTTTTTTTTGTATATTATTTTGTAGATTTTGTTTAAGCAACCTCCACCAATCAGAGGCTTTAATATTTCAGCGCAGGACTGAAGGAAGAATAGTTATTTTCTGAGATTTTGGGAAGGTAATTATCAAACAGACTTGTTGCTTCTACAGGAGTCCATATCATAATTTTACAGGTTGTAGTAAGTCTGCTTTGATTGGTTACAACATTACGACTGATAATTACAAACTCTATAGAGAATGAATGGGATTTACTTCCAGAATCTCAAGGCTGAGATCCACACAGCAGGCATCATGAAAGCTACAAGTCACTTGCGCTTTTGTTGTCTTTTCTACTGCTTCTTGTGTCTCTTTTGTTTAGTTTGATGTATTTTAAAGGCCCTTCTCCGATCTGCAAAAAAGCTTTTGGCTATAAATGCTTGGGTATGTGGAAATGGTTCATACATATTGTCCCTATACAAATGAACTAAATAAATAAGTAAATATAGGTAGCATGAAGCAACGTTCAGTGGCCTGTGTATCTACAGTATGTGTGTAGAGCTCACACAATAGGTGTACAGTCTTACATGAATTAGAATGGGCACAGGCGTTTAGTTTGCTATGGGTAGCTTCACTAACATTAGTTCACATTAGCTGATGCTAGCATCAGCCTGCACTGAGTTTTGCCCAAGCACTGCAGATTCCAAATATGGCTTTCTAAATGCAGTTTTCAATAATGAATGAGGTGTCCAGCATGCTTCAGTTTAAACTGCTGAGCTGTTTCCACGCTGCAAAGTTGAAAGTTCACTTTACTCAAATCAACTTCTATTTTTGGACGATTTCTTCACAAAGAAGCGCGTCAGTACCACAAGGTACATGAAGCCAACATTATACTGAGCAAGGGTGGAGCATAGTCACAAAATGTAGGTGGTAAATGTATGCTGAGTTCATTTTAAATGTTCTAGATTAGATCGGAGTGTTTTCTTCTTAAGCACTACTTTCCTTAAAGCTACAGTTAAATTTCCTGACTTATTTCATAAAATGTCTTGTTGGAATGTTGCATGTGTTGATATTTAGAGATGTTTACTCAGTGATCATGTCAATAAATCTAGGAGAAGGAAGAGAAATACAAATATGAACTCAAGGTGTCTGCCACATTTATCTTTAGGTGTTAGTGTGTAGCTAGGTGCTCAGTCTAGTTATATTTTAAAACAGCCTGTGGAAATTATTCTGTGTTATCTTATTCAGGCTTGTAAAGTGAACTCAAAGTTTGATTGTGCCCTACTGGGCCTGTCTAATCACTGCCACACTGCGTCCCACAGTGCTCCAAGCTCGTTATCATTCATTAACCTCTAGCTATGATGTCTCTCTGTCTTCCCCTTTCAGTCACACAGCATTTTCAAATCATACATATATTTTGCTGAAACAACAGTGACCACGTAGGAAGAATATATTGTGAGTCCAGGCCTTTGTTAAAGGTGACTTATTCACCACTCTCACGTCTTGTCCCCGTCTCAATTTCTCTCCATCTAATCTCCCTCCGTCTATAACAATAAGAATTAATTAGCCTGCTTATTTTTCTCTGGTTGTAGAGAGGCTCCCCATCTGGATGGGAGACAGCCCTTGTGCCTGATTAATGGTGTGGAGAGACAGTTGCCAATTTTGAAGCCTTGGTGTCTGGCCCGGGTCAGAACTTCCAGAAGGCAGCCTAATGTTAGACCAGAAAAAAAAGAAAGAAAGAAAAAAAACACCTCAGAGATTATTGTACTCTTTTTTTTTTTTTAAGAGTTGGAGCTGCTTAAGTTAGTTTCGATACTTGTGCTTAATGGCAACTGATGTAGCAGAATAAGGACATAAAACCTTTAAAGAAAAATAAACCTAGTAGTTTACACAAATTTTTATTTTGCATTGTTTTTTGGTTAAAGTTCACTTTATGTTGTTTTTATTGCTGTTTTTATTCATGACCTTAAAATGTACAATCTGTGTTTCCAGTGTCTATATTTATATAGTCTGTGGCTGTGTTCTTTCCTCCATTTATATTTACATAACTAGTTTGGCCATTTCCCCAATGACGACTTACTTCTATTAGTACTCTTTGAAAGCTCTACTTGTGCTTTTGGCCAGCTAGATTTCTGGACCAGGAAAAAGAAGGTCAAAGCTCTATTGCCACTGGAGCCTTGACACATTTGCCTCTAATGTGTCAAAGAGAAGATGACATTTACAGCCTGGTGAAGTGACTGCCTCCCTGCCCATCAGGCACCCCTGAAGTAATAAATGTTTACCTTTCGGAAGGAGGTTCAGGATTCTTTTTGTTAGATGTTTTAAGGATTTTTGGCACACTTGGGTCCTATTTTTTCACTTTCCATCTCATTTATAACTTCACTGTTGTTTACACAGAACTGAAATGGTTGTTTTTTATGTGGATTTAAAAATGTTCATTTGGTTTAACTAATGCTGAGCTAAATGCTAATGCTAAATCCGTCGTTGTCTTCTTAGCATGATGTGCACTGATTATTGAACAGTTAGTCAGTGACCGTATTACATTCTATTACTGTTGTACATATTGTGGAAAAGCAATAAAGTTTGATTATGGTTTAAAAAATATCCTATAATATACCTTCTAGTGACCTTCTATTTGCTTAATATTCAACTCTACAAATGTAATGTTGCAAGGTATGGTACATATATGTAATCCATATAATACTGTAATAACTGCAGATCCTCAGTAACCAATAATACATAAAAATAATGCATGACTATGTTGAGGCATATGTGGCTCAGCTCAGAGGTTAATTTACGAAACAACCACATCCCAGTGAAATCACACAGATCCAACTTTTACCATCTCACCATGTTTATTAGTGTTATCACTCTTGTGATCACTCTTGTGATCACACCTAACTTTGCACTTTGAAACCATTCTTATGGAAGCCCTTAGAAATCAGGAATGTGTAACGAACACGTTGAGTATGCTTAGTTTGACCTATGCTGACAAGAAATGTACTTTATAAATATTTGTATCCTTAACTGAACAGCAGACAATATGCAATACATGCTTGAACTACAGATGACTTGAGCTAGTACTGAATCGATGGCAAGCAGCAAAAATGTGAAAACCAGATGAAGAGAAAAGCGATGTCTAGGCCTTGAGGGCCATGATGCGTAACATCACACCAGACTCTTATCTCTGGACACATCTTTTCCCTAAGAGGATTCTACACTCCAGCAACCAGCAGTATTCAAAGGTATATCAGGTGCATGACCTTAGGGTTAGTGAAATCTACAACCAAGCAGAAGCAGCTTAAAAAGGCAAACACTGAACTACACATCACGTGGCCTCATAACATCTTCGTATACACATTAGGAATATACCTATTGTGAAATCATGGCTGATACCAGTAATAATTAAGGTTTGGCTGACAGTTGATTTAGATATTGATTTATTTTCTGTGTGTGTGATGGGCAGTGGGGGTATTGTTATTTATTCAGGGGTACCAAGGAAACTGTTTTAGTCTTTTAGCCATTCATCACACTATCACTGAATAAGCACAAACTCAATCATAAAAATATATAAAAATGGACCACATGAGGATCACAAAATTAATGTTACACAACAGACAAACACTGGCCACTGCCGCTGGTGAATGTCATCTTATTAGCTGATAGGTAAACCGGTGCATCCCTACCACACGTGTGCACATGCACCACACTCAGCTTACTAGGCTTTCCATTTTATTTTCACTCATACAGTAACCTACAGCAGCGGTTCCCAACTCCCGGGCCTCGGACCGGTACCGGTCCGTGAGTCGTTTGGTACCGGGCCGCAAGAGTTGAGGCTCAGGTGTGAAATGTATGGTTTTCAGGGTTTTTATCGGTTTTCAGCATTATTTTGTTATCGTTTTTATCGTTAACTCAGTTTTCCTGGGTCTTATCACGTGTGTTATGAATAAATCTTCTTTTTTTCGGTACCGGTACTAGTTTTATTTTGTTGTATTTATCTGCGACACATTAAAGGCCGGTCCGTGAAAATATTGTCGGGCATAAACTGGTCCGTGGCGCAAAAAAGGTTGGAGACCGCTGACCTACAGTACAATCTCATCAACTCAAGGTTTGCCTTTATCTGGTAGACGTATAGATCTACGCCTTTCTGTGTGTTATAAGCTTGACATATTTGAAGTTTTTCTTTTTTTCCTATGCTTTACCTTGTAATACTCCTTCACGAGTTTAAATTGAATTTGATTCAATGCTCATTGACTTTGCATTATGCTAAGCATAATTCATATTGTGCTGTAACTTTGAAAAAATATAGATTGATCATTATTCAGTTTTCCCCTCATTAACCTTTGGTTCATTGCTTAATGTGTCATAGGTCAAAGGCCATTGTAATCTCTCTCAATGGAGACACTGTTCTTGATCAATAGGCTTCTTGCTCAGCAGCTCACATTGTTTTATTTTCCTGCTTGTGTTCCAGGGTAAGGTGTGAAAGGATCATTCCAAGTCTCAAAGGAGAGACTTCTTTCAATATCCTCAAAGTAGCGGATCCCACCCACTCAATTGTTCTCTACATAATCATATAAAAAGATTCAGGAAGAGTTGTTTTTTATTGTTGTTGTGTTTTTCCTCTGCTGAACAATGCCCTTCCGCCACAGGGTCCCATAACAGGCCACCAGTCTATGCTCAGCTCACCTCCACCCCTCATCCCACCCTTGCTATCTCGTTTTCCTCATCTGGCCCGGGCCCACTTCCACATCTACATCCCATTGTCTGAGTGAAGGCAGCACGCGCAGGGCTTTGGCCAGTCCAAACATACGCATCTCTCTCTCTGGATGACTGCCAGCAATCTTTAAAAACATAAACGTTGTTTCTTTCCAAATCAATTTAGTAGTTGTGTTTTAATACTGGAACAAAGATTACAGTCACTTTGCCTGTCAGTAAGGCTCCGTCTATTCTTTTTGCGAGGCTTTTTATAAATGTGTCACGGTGTGTGTCTGGATTCATGCATGCACGTGTGTCGGAAAACCCAAATCCCAATCATTCATGTATTCCCCCAAGGTGGGCCAGAAAGTGTGTGTCTGTGTATGTGTTTGTCACTGTCCCCTGTCAGGAAAGAAGGTTGGAGCGTGTTCTCCGGACAAACCCCCTTTGGCTGAGGAAGTGCTCCTCTATATTGGCCTCTTTGTGGCTCGCTAATCGAGCTTTCCTGTCAGCAGGCAGCAGAGTCCCAGTGCAGGGTGCACTACGTGATACAGACCCACTCCGGTGCTCCAAGGGAAGTTCTGGGATCAGCAGATAACAGCACAGCTCCCTCATCTAACACGCAGAACAGTGTTACCTCTCTGTCTGTCTCTCTGTCCTTGCATGAATAAGGACAACACCAATTTTAACCATTAAAAAGATCCATTATTCCTAGCTGCTAGCTGGCAGTCTTCTCTGGAAACCCCACAATTCCCTTTTAAGCCTTTTATAGAGCAATGTATAATAACAGTACTTTCCAAATTGGGGATTAAATAAAAAACGACATCAAAGGTAACGTATCTTAAATATCATGTCTGATATAAGTTAGCAGTGTAACATGTTGTGTTACAAAGCTCTCTTAAACATTTATGCTACACTGCTTTCCCCATGTGTCTGGTTTGCTGAGTTTGTAATTAAAATAGACTATTATCCCTCACCCACCTGAATCTTGCTCCACAGTGGGCCATTGTGGAAACTAGCCCTCTTATCAAACGTAAAAGCATTCCAGTGCTATCTGAGAAGACTGGCCACAAAGCACCCATGTTCTGGTATTCACAATCAGCTATAAAATAATTGACTGTAGAAGTCACTTTTGTTTAAATTTTTGTGTTAGTCAAGCATTTACGTAGGAGGTTTCAAGGACACTTTAGAACATAGCAAATACCTTCAGAGGGACACCATGAAATTCTGATTTTAATTTGTTATCAGCAGTCTTTTTTATATTCCCCAATATAAGTTAGCTCAGAGGATTGATACAAGTGATACTGTATTTCTGTGAATATAAACAAACATGCAGAGAGATGACATCCTGTTTTGTTTTATCTGTCTGCTAAGCAAGTCCCTAATAACAATGTGAAGCATTTGAATCTTAAACCCAATTAGCCAAGCATTTTTAGTCAACTCCCTAATTCTAGTAAAGAGAAAATAGGTGTTACCAAATCCTGTATGTAACAATTATCAACTTTTAATGGATGGATGGAATAATTTATTTACAACAACAACAAGAAACCATGTTAATCCTATTAAAACCATATATAACATATATAAATATAATCCTCATATTATATAACAAATTATCTTTACTTAAGGAATTCTACATTCGTATGCACACAATATGCCTTTTTTATAATTACTCATTAATTATTAAGTAGCAAATATAATTCATTGATGCTAACTTTGTTTTCCTTTTAATCAAAAGCCAAAAGATATTATTCCCAAGTTTTGTTCAGGTTTTTATGGCTTTAGTATTTAACACATAACTCTAAAGTATAAAAGCTGGTTCCCTGTATTTCTAAACAATCACAGGAAATGCACTTCTGTTACCGGTGAATAATAATGACTTTCACTGGTGACATTTTCCAGTGGCATATGGCAGTAAGCTCATGGGAGAGCACAGCTTTTTGATGCGTACTCTGAGTCGGAACGACCAAAGGACAATTCTGGGCATGTGTTGCCTTCTGTCTTGCCTTGTGAAATGATAATGTGGCCTCAAAAAGATTCTGAAGCCGATGAGTTTTCAGGAAGATATACATGGAAAAAATAGAGGATGTGATTATTGTACATGAGTGTAAGTGGTAGTCTATATATAGTATATTTGTATCCTTGTGTTAGATGTGTGTTGTTTTACTGGTTTCTTGAGTGGCCACTTGAGATTGAATCCAAAGGCAAGTCAGTCATCATAGACTTCCATGTTAAAATGCCCAGCTAAACAGCATTAATAAGTATGATAGTAGGCTTACTGTATGGTAAGGAAAAAAACTGTAACTGAACAACGGACTCTTATTTTTAAGCACACTAGTTCAGTTTTGCTGAGATTTAAAGTTACGGCTGCTTTGACTAACAGATGTGCCAACACACAGTTATGTTTGTGTGGATCTTGCCTTATTAAAGTCTGTGGATGCAGCTTGCAAACTGAAATGCATCAGACACATTTTCTCTTCTCACTACTTTATGTTTTAGATAAAGGGCTGTGTCTAGAGCATGCAGAGAGCAGGAAATGGGGACACCCACTTGCTCACTAATGTCCTCTCTATTCTCACGCAAGCGCAAGTGGACGTCACATAGGCTCGATTGGAGAGAGCTGGCAGGATAAAGAAGGTGTAATGTCTGATTCAGACTGATAAGGATATTTCTATTCTTAAATACTAAGAATGGAAACAGTTATAAAGAAAAATCACAGCTTTAGCACATGTGTGGAAACACCTTATGTTACCAAGCAAACACTTATGTTTCTTGAGAGTTCTTTTGGATTAATCTAGTGCAATTAACATTTCATTAGACCATTAACATAAATGTACAAGGCTACTTTGTTTCTGATGTTTCTTCTTGTTGGTAGTCACGTGGAATTTAATAGGTTGTATCGCAACTGTGTTGCTGAAAACAATTGCCTACTTCAGCTGGAAACAACGCTCAAGAGTGCAGTGATAGCGACACCAAAACACTAAAGTATGTGTGTGTTTAATAAGGTGCTGGAAACAATCCTGAGAGATTTCGTTCCATATTGACATGAATGTTCATCTGATAATAAAGACCCTGCCAAATATCTCCGCCATTACCCCATCATGAGCTTTTATCTTGTTTGCATCAATTGTCATATCCGACTATCATATCAGAAATCAAGTATCATCAGACCAAGCAACATTTGCATAAATTTTCTTTTACACATTGTACCCACATTGAAGATTCCTGTTCTTAGATGTCAGGAGCAGCATCCGGTGTGGACTTCTGCTGCTGTAGTCCATCTGACTCAAGGTTCATTCAGAGATGCTCTTTTGCATATCTTGGTTATAACGAGTGGTTATTTGATTTCCTTTTGTCTTTCTATCGAATTGAAGCAGTCTGCTAATTTTCCTCTGACTTCTGACATCAGCAAAGCCTTTACCATATTTTTCAGACCATAAGGCGTACCTAATTATAAGGCGCACTGTCGATGAACGGGTCTGTTTTCATACATAAGGCGCATTAAGCGAAACAAGCATTAGCATTTTTCCTCCAGCTTCACTGTTTATGTTATGCTAACATAGATGTGTCACTACGATCACGTAGCACATCATTATATACCAGCAAGCCAAACTTCAGTAACCCTACAAATGTCACTGCTGTTTAGTTTTCTGTCTTCATTTGTGTTCAAAGTAATAGCAGAGCTGTACGTTTTAATTTTTTCAGAAATTGCTCATTCAGAAAATGGTATGTCATGTTTGGGTGGAAACTAGCGAGCTAACTTCCTGCTAACTTCTAACTCTGTTAAATGTAATAAATTCAGTTTTCATGGATGCCTGGATGTTAAACTTAATTGTTACACCTGGTAAAGCAGCAACATTTTATGAAACATGAAAGAATTTAGACAGTTTTTAACTCTCTGTGATGCCACAGTGTTCGTTTGACTTTGGGACCTGAAGCAGACAGAGTTTTGGACCCAGACCACTCTGCAAGGCTCCTGACTCATAGCCGTAATGCGGTGCGGCTTCATAGCTTACCAAAGTCGTACTAAAACATTTTTGACAGATTTCTGAGAGCCGTGTACCACATAAAATTGGTTCGAGGTCTTTAAGCACAACCAGAATTCATACATAAGGCCCACCGGATTGTAAGGCGCACTGTCGTTTGAGAAAATTAAAGGATTTTAAGGGCACCCTATAGTGCGGAAAATATGGTATATACAAATTTATTCTTATATATTTATACAGATTTCTTTCTAATGTTGAAGATGTTGGGATTTCTTGATGTGATGCTTTATTGTTACAGTGTCAAAGGATTCCCATCAGCAATTAATTTTCAAGGCACAAAACTAAGGGCATGATAAGAGCGCCAGTGGTCATTAGGGTCAATCTAAAAATAGCAGCAGAAGATGACCTTGAAGGGGAGACTGGTGAGATTTAAATCACATGGTGTTTTTGATCTTTTCATGGAAGCCCTGTAACATTTTGTTTAGTTTTATAGTTCATCTTGAATCATGTAGCTTCAGCTCTCAGGGACTGTACAGTAAGACTGTGTTTGGCTGTGACCCTCGTGACTCTGTAACTTAGGTGTGAAATTGTCATACACACAGTTGAGCAAATAAGTATCACATTTTGGCACGCATAAAAGCTCTGCTAAATTTGTGCGTAAAAAGACACACAAACATTTTCATTCTGCAGTTTCCATAAACATAATCAAACTGAAAAGGGTAAAGCCAGAAATTAATTATCCATCCAAGGCAAATGTAGTGGAAAATATAATTTATGGAACAATTATGAAAATGGTGCACTTAAGTGAAAATGCCACAATGAATTAATTAATATTTCATTGGATTACTCTTTTAATTCTTAGCCCTGGTGAGTGTGATGGAATGTACAAGGCTATTGAGTGGAGTGGTATTTTAGGCTTTAGTTAGCCTAAAAAGGGGTTTGCACGGCTTTCAATCAGATTGCACTTTTGAAAGCTTGGTGTTATTATGGTCCAAAGGGTAAATGTTCTGCTGCCGATTAAAACACTTACAAGATGAGACCTTGACTCTTGTTGCTGAGATATATTATATGATAAAGCATATTATCATATTCTGGACATTTTATAGCAGAATTAACTCTAAAATTAGGTATCAAATAAAAGTGTGTCTTTAAAGTGTCAATATATGCATATTGGCCTAATATGTAGGTAATTGTGTGCATGTGTGTCACCTCAAATGGTTCCTTTTTTCAATAATCTTCTTCACACAGAGACTCCTTTTGCAAAGAAGGGACTTGCCCTTCTTCCAGTCACCCGTCCACTGGGAACACTTCTCTATGTGCAGTCTCATTGGCATGCTAAAGAGCCCTGATATTTTTGTCTTACATTTAAAGAGGGAATTACGCTGAGCCATTGAGGGCTTAGGTCCAGGGCATTTTAACTTTTTTCGTGGTTCTTGGAAGTCGTCCAAGTAGATTGAAAAGATGGGAAGGTTAAAGAATGGATAGAGAGGTTATTGACAGTGCTGAGGTTATTACTTTGAGGGACAAGCGGAAACAGTGTGTTGACTGTTAGCCAAAGACCAGCTCTGCTGTATTGCATGGGGGGCATAAGCGCCCCGAGTGAGCTTTTTTCAGATGTTTCTTTTAGAAAGCCATTACAATGAAACCAAGTCTAAAGCAGCAATTTGTAAGTCAAGAGCCTGGCAAAGTGGGTAGTCTGGGAGAAAAAGGGAGTCGAAAGTGCATGGCGTGTAAAGTGAGAGCCTGGAGTCTGTTCAGGGCAAGTGGATCTCTGGTCTGCATTGCATGGCTTGTTGCAGCTTCTTCTACAAAGCATCAATACTGTGTTGAAGCTCTTTTTGTAGCTTTAAGTAAAGATATCACTTATTGTGATATAGCAATTAATACACTAGTAAAATATAAAATTTTGCAAGTTTTCAAATGAAAGGCAAGTGAATTTTTTTATTTAATTTGAAAATCTGTTGCTTTAAAAATGTTTATTAAGTCCACAAAACTTGGAAGTGTGTGAATGCATGTTCCAAAAAAAGACTAAGTGGTAAAAGTATGTAAATGAAAGATTTGTTCTGATTTGGTCGAAGTTTAAAAATTTCAAAGCTGAGAAAACAGTAACTTGTGCTTTTATGAAAACAGACCTCTAAGCAAATCACTCCGTGTAAGTTTTAAATGGCAATGGTCTGCCTTGCAAACTATAGCCCTTTTTCTAAACTCTGCATTTTGTTAAAAATTCTGCTTTGCTTGTCTAATTTGACGATTTAAACAATGCTAAATATTAATAGTTGTGTATTGTCAATGGCAGACCCAAATTGTGGCTCTTCTTAGCTTTGGGCAAATCACTAAAATGACAAATGGGCATGTGATAAATCCTCCTCTTTGCATTTTCTGGAAAGTTAGCTCACCAGCACATTAGTTCTGCCGCACACCCTCCTGAAAATTTACCCCTTAAATCTGACACTTCACCATCTAAAGAGCCTAAAGCCACCTCTGCTAACACTGAGGTATTAGAATACCCCAAACCCCAACCTCCCTTACCAAGAAACCCAACAATGGCTGTGGAACAAACAAACAAAAAACAAAAACAATACTGGTTATCACAAAATGCTTAGCCAGTGTTTGATTTGTGCTTTGTGGGTTATTATAGAAACATGGCAGCAAAGTGTGTTGAAGTCTGTGCAAGAAGATCTGCTTTCAGTGGATGTAAGTTTATGAGCCAGGTACCATTCCTGTACTTCATTCAAATTGAGCTCGCACTATTTCCTTTTTAATTCAACTTTAAAAATAAATGCATACATGAAACCATGAAAATAAAATATATGGTGTTCTCTGTATAAACTAATATGAAATATTAGCATTAGCTATTAGCTATTTTACATGAGACTAGTGCTGAAGAAACTGCATTGTTTTGACTGGGTCGGAGTGCTCTATGGTGAGGCAAGCTCTAATGGGATCTTAGAATTACCCTTCAGAGTAAGGCTGTAACTGGACCGGATTTAATCTCAATTTTACTGTCCAGACTCAGGCTTTCCAGCTCTTTGGGCTATTTAGCTGCATTAGACTCCACACCCTTTGGCATCTCCCCATAGGTAGCAGAACAATATGTGGAGGTATGTGAAGTGTTTTATTTAGTTGGGATGTTTAATGTATGGCTGTTTCCTTCCCATGCACCATGCACCTTCATCATGCTTTTTTTGTTATTTTTTATTGTTAAATGCTTTTGTTTACCACTGCCACTTCCTGACCACTGATCGGTGATAATATTAGTTTGTAGCCAGGACGTTGGGAATGTCACATTCAAATAGAAATACACTGATCGTTCAAATGCTAAACCCCTCTTGGCATTAGCATCATGTCCCATGTTGTCCCACACAAACATACTCTTTGTCCCACAGTTAGTTTGTTGACATCTGGTCATCCAATGCATAGTCACCCCCAAGAGAAACCCTATTCAGAAAGCACGGGATGAAACTAACATATATAATTAACGTATATAATGCCAATGATGGCAACCGTGGCTGCTACCATTGCATTCCTGTTTCATGTGAAAAATCATTATTTCTAACCTTCATAGTGTCATGACTACATTCACTGCAATGCATTTGATGTACACCACTTCTTATCAAAAGCCCTGGTGACCCTAAACGATTGATTGATCGTGTACATGTATATATTACGTATATAGTGTGAACAGAAATAAATGAAAATAATTATATTTCTGTTACACATGGTTCTCCTGAATCTATTGTAAGATGTGCTGCATGGAGTATAGACTTTAGTAATGTTTTTTCTTATTTGTAAAAGAAATGTAGTTGTGTAAATTTATAGAATCTCTGATCCTTCACTGCAACTACTGTGAGTGAAAATGCCGGCATACACTAAGCTTTCTGGGAAATTACAGAGTGACATGTTAACTGTTGCCTCTTAGGCAGGCATTTCTGATAGAGTCCCTAAAGTATCAAAACGATTATGAGAGCCATGGGCTGCCACTGGAAACAAACTCACTGACACGCTGATAAAATCCTTGCCCCGTGTTTATATGCCATTTTGCAAAGAAATCAGAAAAGGTAATCATGTATGGAAGCTGAGGTTAAGAAGCAATGTAACAGTCTATTAAGTTTAATATAGATATGTAGAATAAGCATATGTAGGGAGACATTAGCATAAATCTTGGTTACACACGAATGGTCCTGTGCACTCTATTCTCCCTGCAGTCGGGTCTAATGACAAATACTGTGAATGAGCCATGCCAGCCTGCTGACTGCTCACTTGAGCTCTCAATTAGCTCCCCAGTCTTATATACCAGTCTATTCGGAGTTACAGCAGTAATCAGAGTTTTTTTAAATGATGGTAACTCTTATTTAAACAACACTGATAACAAATAACTTTTTAATACCACTTTAAATAATCTCAAGTACTCCTGTTAAAAATAGTTTCCCAATTTCCCCCTATAACCAAAATATTTTGGTTTCAGTTTAAAACCTTTCATTTATATTTTAAAGTGTTGTTGGACACTGTTATTCAATGACTAATAAGTCATCATGGTACATGTCAGCGTCGTGTTCAAAGATGCACCGTATTTCTCTCAAATTACAAAGTGGCAAAATTGTAATTGTCTTTATCACCAAACTAAATGATGTTGCTTGGCAAAAAACTAGCTTTTGTAATGGATGGCACTCATTTCACTGAGTGATGCATACCAAGCATAGAAAATGTTAAAAAAAAAAAAATACAAACATTTAGCTTAGTAAAATAATGCTCATGTGCACACACAAGCACATGGGCTGAATAGAAGTTTCCCATAATGCATGTTTTTTGGGTGATGT
>NW_024582525.1:1069389-1103709 GCF_018398535.1 Haplochromis burtoni | reverse complement strand
GGGGGGGGGAAGCTAGCTATTTTCTTTCATGAGAAACTCCATAGTGACTATTTTCATCATTTTAATTCTGCCCCAAAACATACCAGTGTTTTTTTCTCTTGTTTTGGCACAATTACTATAAATCATCTTTTTTCTGTGTCAACATTAACAACCAATGGCAAACTGCTCTAACTGTTATTGTAAAATTGATGTATCACACAATAGAAAGCACATATTCAACCATGGTGGTGCTTAGTGTAGCGCCCTCAGGGGCTAATTGGATTGGTGTTTAGCAAGACCTGCAGATGAAGCAAGGATTACCTTCATGCATAAAACTGTCTTTGTTTTTCTCTGTTGTCTTGTCTCTCCCTTCCCTCCTTGGCTGCTTTTCCCACCGCCTCCCACATCTGCGCGGGCCATCGAAGGAGTCATGTAAGCATACCTTTGTCCCTGCATGGGAGGAAGAAGAAATGATCTGGTATTAAATTTCAATAACACGTTTTCCCAGGTCCTCCAGAGTACAAGCAATCAAGGGTTAAATTGGATCTGTAACGTATGCTCGGTGACCCACAAATCGCTTACCCATCAAACAGACTCATTACGAGCCGGCAAGCAGATGAGTGTTTGTGAGCCTTGCCTCTGAGCGGTGGGGATTGTGTGTATTACCGCTAACACGGCTGAGGTATTTAAATTTTGATTTTTTCGTAATGGGTTTTGACATGTTTCATTTCCTCTGGGGGAAGCGCTCAAGACCTCCGAAAGTAAATGTTGCTAAAAAGTCATCAAGGCAGAATATTAAAATGCCATCAAATAAGAATTTCACTAATGCGATGGGGCTTGGGCTTCAGGTACGCAGGGCTGGGGTCAGAGGGGCTTGGTTCTGGGAGAAACACTATTTGTTCCCCTTGGCTGCTTTCTTTCCCTCTTAAATAAATTATTAAACTACTTCACCCCCCCCTCTCCCTGCCTCCCTCTCCCTCTCAGGCCATCCACCTCTTGTGCCTCATAGCTTAGCCCTTGCTTTTGAATTGAAAGGCCAGCAAGAGGAGGAACTGTTAGAGTACCAAAATAGAACACCTTTGGTTAAAATGAGATTAGCTGAATATATTTACATTTTCACAGGGCCCAGCATTCAGTCATTGTTGCTCTAATGTCATGCATTAAAAAACAGCAATAATACAGATTGGTGGTATTAGACAACATTGTGTTGTGCATGTTATACTTTTGGAATTGGAGATCTATGGCCATGAGTCTCTGTATAACTAGCTCTCTGTTTTGACTGTTATTGCCAAGGTTTAATCCATTGCATCACTGGTGGTTTTTGTATTCCATGGGTACTCCTTTTGAGGCCATTACCAAGCTGACAACCCACCAGCTGTCACTAATTGCACACTAATGGGGTTTGGTGGTCTGATGGTTTGTCTGTGAGGGGCGTTCCAGTTCGACACCGGAGGTCCTTGTGACTTGCCAAATCAAAGGGGACATCTAAAAAAGCATGTCATGTTATTCTGTTATATTACCTCTAACTGCACCTCTACAATAACGACTAATTTACAGGGCAATAAACTTGGAGACAAAGATTTCTTGTGTGTATAATTAATCATGGATTATTTCATATTCACCTGACATCACCTTGTATTGTTTAAAAAAATGGGAAAGATTGCTTTGTTGGAGGCAACGGCCATTATCATGCATGATATTTTCTGTTCCTTGTCATTGAAATCTTTGCAGGAGACAAGAAGGGCTCGTCTCTACCCTCTGTGTCAGCCAGCTCGCTAATAGATGTGAGAAGGTCATCTGGCATTAGTGGCAGAAGTACGTTAGCATTTGTGCTGAGCGTCTCTTGCCAGACTGTGTGCATGTTTGAAGGCGCTTGGACAAGCAGGCCCTTTCATGGTGATGAATGGCTTTTTTCAAGCGTTCTGCTCCCTAGTTATGAGAAGGGTGACCTGGTCATTGGACGACTTTATGAAGCTATAAAAAATGTATGTCAGTCTGCAGTCTCTAATGCCATCCCTAAACGGGGGAAGGGGGTGCAGGGGTAGCTGGAATGGTAAAAAGGCCATTTACCGTCACTCTAAATAGCTCTTTGGCTGCCCTTCTCCACTTATCTGACAATGTCCTTGTCGTCAAGACAATTTTTTATTCTCTTTTTTATTTTTCCCCATTTTTTATAGGTTACATTTGAATCAGGCCGAGACAAGCCAGCACCCCCCCCAAGATTTTACAGTTCAATAAGTCAACCAAGTGGTAATTAACGTAATCTCAGGTAATGTTGTATGTTGTATTGTAAAGTGTGTTCCTCAACCTACAACTTGTGCACGTTATTAAAGTTGATCCTGTTGTCATTAAACAATGTATTATTTATCTGTTTTGTGTAAAGCTTCACAAGGGCTCCCAAGAGTGTATAACACAGCTTAAGCAGTAATTCACACTAGTCTTGGTAGTTTGGGTAGCGATACAAGAGGTACAATTTTTTTTCCCCCAATCCACATGTGACATGGCTGGATCCCATTAATCACAAATGTCTCCTGTTTTAATAAATATGCAAATTTATATTAGTCAAATGGTGTTACAGCTTTTGTGTCATTAATAAATAATGAGCTGCTTTGTTGAATAGCTAAGGTGTTTATACACAAATTCTTTACAGTGACGAGCGCCAAGCGACTGTGTCAGTTTTACATTAAAGGTTTATGCTGTGCATGTGTGAGGACGTTTTAAGTTTTATGAAGGCTAAGCACTAAGCTTAACCTTGTTCACTGTGACAGGATAATCGAAAGCATTTATACTGTATTTAACATTTAGTCAAAAGTAACCATTACGTAACTTTTGGTGCATAGTATACACTTTCTAAACCCCACAAATAAAAATAAATCCAGACAATACAGCTGACCTTATGTATACTGTGCAGCGAATGCATAGTGTTGATGCCCCTGGTGGGAGTAAGGTGCTCACATTGTGTCTCAGTTTGTTGTCAAAGTATCATATCTTGTGTCTCTTACATAGCACTTCTTTCCAATACAATTAAATTACTCATAAACAAACTGTTTATTTCAAAGAAATGCAGCTAAGCCTAGAAAGCAAAGTATTAAGTGGACCCTCTGGTATCCAAATTATAACAGAATCCAGGAAGATTAAAAATAAAGGAATGTTTCCATTATCAGACTAGAGAGGCTAAAGTGAGATGTGGGGGGCTGAACTGCCTGACTCTGTCTCTTGGTGAGCAATCAATCATGGGCCGCTCTGCAGTCTCTTTGATCTGAAAACAGCTGTAATCTGTGGTCATTGTTGCTGGAGTAGATTGTTTGCCAAACTATTACCATAACTGTCAGCCCAAATCAGAGAAATAATCTCATGGTTCTGGACAGATGTGGTTCCTCTGCATTATTGATATGGTCATCTGAGAGAGAGGTGGAATTATAAAACATAGTTCTATTTACAAAGGGAGATTGGCTTGGTCCTTGAGAGTGAGTGAGTGGGACAGGCACCTCTGGAAAGTGAGATATAGCCAAGTTCAGGAGCGAAAAAACAAATTTCCCAGCTCTTTTAGGGTCAGCTCACCCCATGGGTCTACTTCCTCTCTAAAAATGAGTCACCGGAATACACAATGGACTGATTTCTGAGAAGTGCTTACACCCATACACCTGTGTAAAGACATTAAAATATGTATGTATGTATTTTTTGTTACACTTTGCTTTTTGATAGTGTTTCATAACCCTTGTGACAAGTCCGGGCAGGCATTTACTCAAGCATTCATTGTTTAGCATAAGTGTTTCCCTCCATGTGTTTTGTGTATGCAGCCATTTTTGTCTCACTAAATGCAATTCAGGAGTGTAACAAAGAGGGAAAAAAAAGACAGCGTTTGGCACGACATTGAATGTTTCCATTAGAGCACACGGTTGTGCCTCGTGAAGAGGTTGTGAACCTGAGCAACCAATCCATGTTTATTTAGCAGCCCTGCCAACTCAGTGGGGCTGGCTAAGTTTCAGTAAGTTAATGTGGCCAATGACAAAAATCCCACTTCTTTAAGTTACAGAGCCTTAAAGAGGCTAAACAGAAGGATGAGTGAGGTTGTTCACACAAATGCCTTAAGGTGGATGGGCATCTAATACACGCCAACTTACAGAGAGAAAGTAAAACATCTCTGAAATCAGGAACAATGCTTTTTATTGTAAATGTGGTATATGGTGTTGTAATGGTATAGGAATATGTAACTTTATGTACTGAATGATAAAAAGAAGAAAAAATAAAGTCGGACAATGATATGCTTGCACTAACATGGGTGGTATCATGATTTTTTTCTACTGAAGCCAAATTACAAAATCATCTTTGCCACTTGCCAGACTTTCCTTTGTGGAAACATGTGGCCCTTGTTGGCAAAGGGCAAAATTTGGCAGGATCCCGAGAAAACGATTACAAGTACTGGCATATGGAAGAACAAATAGTTCCTCATTCAGTGCATCAGGTCTGTGCCATCTTCATGGACTAAAAAAGAGACATGATGGATGTCTAGCAGTGCACATTGGGCTGAGGCCAGGTAATGTTGATGTGTGGCAAGAGTACAATATGACCCTTCTCTGTAGTAAAAGCTAACAAAACCTGCTTACTGCCTACATACGGTTTCTGCAAATATCAATAGATAAGCAAATGTCTTAATTCAGGCTTATATTAATATAATTATTTTTTTTTAATGACTAAATCGAACAGTGTACTTTAGAATTGCCACGCATAGATCAGCTTCTAAAAGCAGCCTACGGTAATCATTTGCAGATA
This sequence comes from Haplochromis burtoni, assembly GCF_018398535.1. NCBI lineage: Eukaryota > Metazoa > Chordata > Actinopteri > Cichliformes > Cichlidae > Haplochromis > Haplochromis burtoni. The sequence continues at coordinate 1,098,957 of NW_024582525.1, read as the reverse complement.
TCACTATTGAACCTTCTTGTTCCTTTTGTTGATACGGTCAAAGTCTATATGTAATATCAAATCATGACTCGTTGCATCTGTTTCAGAAAAATAATATTTCAAACTTATTTTATAGTATGCTATTATTGCAATCTCAAAATATCCTGTTTAGTATACAGAAAGATAAAACACAGATTATCTTCAGACCTAATGCCATTAAGAATGACGATGCTTTTTTTCACTATCCATACTTCTCTGTGGATGCACAGAAAAATTACTCGGGGTCAGTTACTATTTCACAAAACTGATTACTTAAAAAAAAAAAATCAATAACTCGTGCTATCAAGCCTTAATACTACTGTGTAAAAGCAATACGATACAATCAGAAACAGTTTCAGTCGTGAACTCAGTGTCGATGCTGGACTACCTTAGAAGAACTAGGATTATATACAAGAACTGCTTTTTTTCATGGTAAACCTTTAAACATTTTTATTACTGTACATTCGATTGGCAACTGCACTGTTAACCGAGGTTTGTTACACTCATCATTATTAGTCTTCGCTGTTGTAGACTACACTAATACCACACTGTGCAGTAAATTCAGCTTCTATTTAAATAGGGACTTCTGTCTATTTCATATTCAGACCTAAATAGTTCATATCTCACCATGCCTTTTCTAAAAATCGGTCTTCAGAGTGGACTCATCCTCATCACGCTTGTTGATCTTACTTATTTCTTCATCGCTGCAAAAATATAATCACCAGTCAGTGACAGAGGTACTGTGACCTCCTTCGATCCATAAATTACACCTGTTAGTTAACTCCCCCGTCATTTGTGAGTATACTCGGGCTTAAAGGTTAACAAAAGAGAAACAGGCCAAGCTCCGCTGCTGCTACAACAGATCAATGTCAAGTAAATAACCTTTTCTACCTTATTTCCTGACTCGTATTGATCTGTCTCTCCTTTCCCCGTCTCTTTTCTGCACTCTGTTCCTTCACATGCCACCTCAGACTCGCCTTCATGTCTTTTACACCCTTTCATATTTTAAGACTTTAATATGTTTTTACACTGAAAAGCTTTGTCATCAGCTTTGTCTTCTTCCAAATATGCCTTTGTGTTCATGGAAGACACAAAGAAGATTTAGACAGCTTTTGTTCTGTGGAATTGTTTTAACGTCTTGGTAGGCAGTGTTTTAAAAGAGTAGCCTCCCTAATTAATGAAATTATTTTCTATTTATTTAATTATTTTATAGTAGAATAGTTTGTAAAATTTGAAATAAATAAAAGCATGCATAATTTATGCAAATTGATATTTTTATACACAGTGTGTCAACATATACATGTTTTGACATGTGATTTTTCACTGGGGCCTTTATAACCATAAAAATAGCCACATAGTTGTAATTTGGTTATAAGGCATATTTTATTTAATCAAAGTGATAGTGCCATAAAGCTTGTCAGTAGATGCTTTTCAAACTGACAAAAAGCTACTATCAAGGAATAGTTAAAAAAAAAAGAAAGAAGACATTGGTGATTGCAGCTTTTCAAATGTAAAGATTTGTTGCTTTGACAGTAAATGATCAACTTTTGGATTTTTTTTAAATCGAATATTATTGAACCTGTGCCATTATTGGGATCCATTGTTTTTTGGGCAAACAGCAGCTGACTCAGGAGTAGTGTGTGGTTTAAGGATTAGCAAGATGATGATGAGTCTAAAACCGCTCTAGGAGCCTGCAGTGTTCATTACACCTTGCAAAACACAAGTGTGCGACTGAACAGCGTACTGACAATTTTGCTGTTCTTAGCACTAAGCTTGGTTAAAGAGAAAAGGTCATCGGGTCATTAAAGTGAAATGGGTTAGTCCTCGTGGGAGCATATATTAGCTTCGAAAGGTCTTCCTCCAACCATTTTCATCTTTTTACAGCGCACCAAAAATCTGTGTTACAATAATCCTCTTGAAACCACAAACATAAAGGACATTTCTGTGAGATTTTACCTTTAATTTTTGATGCTGGTGAAGAATTTTTATGTAGTATTCATTAGACTGAGATATTCTAACGACATGTTGACATGTGTTTCAGCAGCCACTGGCAATTAAATAATTATGTAATTAAACAATTGTCCAATTTAATGGCTTTTCACTGTATTTGCAGTATATCACAAAAAACGTCAATGTTTCCAATATTTACAGTGAAAAAAAGAAGTTGCAATGTGACAGTTGTCATGTAAAAATGTGATTGGACAAACATAAACCCTTAAAATGATATAGCTTTAAAGATGAAGTTACCAAATTATCTTTTCAAAAAAAATTTATTACATATTTTTACCTTGTATTGGTAAAATTTGGTAAAGCTATAGGCCTAAAGAGGAGAGAACTTGCTCATGACTGGATTGTTTCGGAGACGGGCGTTTTTCTTTATCAATACACCCTAAACTGTATCTCTGAACATAGGCACTATAGGTTAATGCATTGTGCTACAAGAACTCTCGTAGCGATTTGAGAACTCAAACTCAATGGGTGATTTTGTTGTTCTGATCACTCACTCCAGTAAAGCTGTGTAGACAATTCCATTGTCCATCATATCTCTTAGGAATAAGCTTATAATATGGATTCAGTTTTTAAATATCCAGTAACTAAATATTTGTCAGCTATGATACATGACAAAAAAAAGCTTACGTAGTTACTCAGAAGACTAAGCACAAAGGACCAAAAATAAAGAGCACCTGCTAGTGTCACACAAGGAATCAGCACATTACTGGTGTTGAGTTGTTTAAAATGACTTTAGTGATGCTATATGATCCTCGTGACATAATATATCACAAAGACCACCAGTGTTGCCATTCTGTACAGTGAAACACAAGCTGCCTCTGTTATTCTGCAATGTTCAAAACATATCAGTGACTCCAGTGTTTAAAAGTGTCTAGGCAGGAACTTTTTGAATGCTTCCTAAAAGTTTCTTGAATAGGAAAATCACCTTTATGTGTGCTTTTTAAACTATTCTCAAACTGTTGACAAACAAAAACTAAATAAGCCGTTTTTAGTAGGTAATCTCCATCCTGTTGTTTCACAGAAATGTTAGTCTCCTGTACAAAGGTCAGAAAACACTTCTGAAACAAAGGTTGGAAAGTGTTTAATTTAAACAAACTGTATTCTTCTTATTAGCAAAGATCACTGTGAGGAATTCCAATATTTGCATATTGTGATGTACATCATAGATGTTTACATCTTTAATATAGCAACTTACTTAATAATTGATGCTGTTTAACGTCATACAAGAATATGTTATGTTGGTTTCATTTTCCTATACAAGTTTCAAAAACGCACCTCAGATGATGGCATTCATAAGAATACTTCAACACAACAACAATGGTTTTAGAAAATCTGACCTCATTGTAGAACTCCATTTATTGATACTCACTTTGCAGTGTTTTATATACTTGGCGAAGTATTTGTTGTTCACCAGTTTCAGCTGAAGAAGCTTTCTGCTAAGTGAAACCAGGCCCTCGGGTTTAAAAAAAAAAAAAAAGATTGAAAAAGAAAAAGAAGTTCTCTGTGGTCCAAGGTCAGTGACCTGCTCTGTAGCTGTCTCTATTCCACCTCAGGGCACCTGCTAATGTCAGCCCTCTTTTAGATTCCCCAAATCGTGGCTTGCCACTGGTTATTTTCAGCCGCGATAAGTGATCCCAGTGACCCCAGAGGTCTGACACATTGCTTTTTTTTAGCTAGAAGTCAAATGCCATAGCATTGCCTCCGGATCAAAGCCTTCAAAGTCAAACTCTACTTAGGCATCCATTGAAATAAGAGCTCCAAGCCCAGTTAAGTGTGCAAAGCCAGACCAAGCTCATGGCTTGACTTTCACTCACGCTACAGCCAAGTGGGGGGCAATAATATGTAGATGTGCAAGCACATACACTGTATTTTTTTTCCTGCCATTTTTTAACCTCTCAGTTTTTTTGCACTGGCTACAGATTGGTGGAAAATTAAAGAAAAAACCTGAACCCATGACCCCACTGTGAGAGGTCTGGTGGTTCTGGTTCACTGTTGGGTGCATTTTCACTTATTGTTTGGCTCCAATTGTTTCTTTAGAGGGAAGGGTCACTGTAAATCAATTTGAAATTACTTTGAGTGATCACCTTTATCCTGTGACAAAACATTTATGTCCTGATGCAAGTGGTCTTTGAACCCATCAGCGAGCCTGCTGACTTTTCTGCAGCCAGGAGGTATCTGGCCCAAGATTTTGCAGCTGTCGCCAGTCATTGTTTACAAATGCAGATACATTTAAAAGCAAAAATCCTGTTATTACAGATACATGACATTCCCATTCCCCTTTTGATTTCTAGAGAGACAGACAAACACAACTGATCAAAAGCCCTTGAAGCAAAGCGACTACAAACAACAACTAGAACGCTTCCAGCACCTAAAATCTGGCCCAGGGCCTACAAATTCTGCTTAAAGAGAATGAAATCAAGGATCGGCTTATAAAGTTTACGTGAGGTTGAAAATATTCACATCCATGCTGCGTGGGGACCATTAAATGATGTGATGATGACATTCCGCTATGGTGGTCACAATTACCAGATCTCAACCTAATTTAAAACCTATGGTGGATTTTGCGCCATTGTTTTCCTACAGCACTCTCTACCACTAACATAGCATGAAATGACGCACCATCTTTTGGAAGAATGATGTTCTGCGATAAATTTAAAATAAAAAAGAGAAATAAAGAAATAGAGCTAAGGTGCATCAGCAATGTACTTTTTTGACTTTTTTTCGTTTGTCCTTTCTGTTATATTTTTTTATGCTCGAACTGTTTACACCAAGTCGGTTAGTTTCTAGCTTGATGTTCTGTTTTTAAAATTGTGATACTGCCAAAAAGGTTTTTCTTTCATACTTAAATATGACAGTTGTTTATAAATTACGAAAGCAGGCGGGGATAGATATTGTAAGCTATTCTGTTCCTTCCATTCTCTCATCTTATACCAGTCATGTCCACTTCCTTTTCCTGTTCCCGACATTACTGCACAACCCTTCCACAACCTGACAGGAAGCGGAGTCTGGCCTCTCAACAGATAATGTGACGCACACGTGTGCTAGCGGAAGACGTGGCCATGAGCCACAAAGGTCCACTCTGGGTCCTGGATTATGATAACACCAGGAAGCGCAGAAAGGAAGAGGTGTCTGCAGGAAGTTGGGAGGCCTGTGAAGGCCTTAAAGAGAATTATGGTTATCTTTCTGAGATGCCTGGGTGTCAGCTTGACTCGAACATGATGATCATGGAAAACGGGTGACACGTTGTTTTTAATGGTGCAATTTTGAGTGGAAGGGTGTGGATGTGGGGGTGGTGGTCCAGTGCCGGTCAGTGTCTTGGCCTTTGCTTCTTTTTACAGTGTTTTTTATTCTAAAGCATGACCCTCTTTTATTAATCACAGACATAAAATGGACAGAGCAGAAACAACAGAAAGTGAGCCACTTGTAGTGCAGTAATACCGAAGAAAATTCTGTCCTTAAAAGCATATTCTCAGTGGAGGAAGCTCAAAATAAATGTTAGGGTTGGAAAGTCCAGATGGTCTTTAAGAGCGTATTCCCCCGCCATAAGCACTCTTGATTTATGAGATTCTCTAATGGTATCTCTGTTCTGATCTGGCTTTCTTTCACCCTGCTCTCCTCTGAAGCTTTAAACTCATCAGGTTCTCTCAGCCCTGTCGTTAATCCTGAAGTACAAAGGAAGGTATGGCTGTAGAAAATTAGGGATTTTTCCTCCTGCTTTTTTTTTTCTGTACTCAAACTCCTGCTGTCTGATGAATGATAAACTGATGAGCTGACTTAATCCAGGAGAACTGCCCCCTGCTGCTTTACTTTACATTCCCCAAACATATGTAGTCCTGGAGGAAATTTGCCATGAAATTGAGAGGCGGATGTGAAGAATTCCTCACATGGCTATGAGCATGTATACTTGACCACCACCACCACCCCCACCACCCCTCCCCAGGCCAGCAAGTGACATTTGTACTTTTTGTTATCGAGTGAAAGTGTGCTGGCAACTCAAACATTAATTAAGGTTTGTTATTGTTTCAAAGCCCTCACATCATTCTTATAAGGTTAGAAAAAAGGGTTTTGTTTTGCTTAGACACTGAAAGATGCCTTCAAGCACAAGAAATGAAAGTGCTTTTCTTGCCTAAACCTACCCACACACTCTCCTGTTGTGCAGGATAACTCCACCAACCTCTTGGTTCTGCCACAAAAACTTAAGTATGCTATAACAATATAACAAGCAATGCAAAAAATCATTCCAATCGTCGCAAGATATCCCAGACAGCAATTTCAGTTCCCCTAAAATGTATTTAGTAATAGATTAATCCTATAAATATGCATTTTGTTCAATACAAGGTTGTGTTGTCACTGCCTGGATACATTAACGTTCATACATAATACATTGTGTATAATAAACTACATCTGAGCAGAGAGCAGGCCCTGCACATTTCAGAATTCATTCTGATGCTTCAATCAGCAGTCACATCATCAATAAACACTAGTGACCTGGTTCCACTGGGAGCCATAGAGGCCCATGCCATAACATTACCTCCAGTGTTCATGATCATGACCTGTTTCTCTCCTTTTCCATATACATTCCTCCTCCTATCATTCTGGTACAAGTGAATCTTGATTTCTTCTGTCCGAAGATTTTTTTTAACAGAGTTGTGCTGGCTCTTTTGGATATTTTTGGCAAAGTTTCTGGCAAAGTCTAATCTGGGCTTCCTGTTCTTGAATGTAACCAGTGTTTTGGGTCTTCTTGTAAACACTTGAGTGTAGACTTTGGCAATGATGTGCCCATCTCCTTGAGAGTTTTGTTGACGTGGTTAGATGCTGCAAAGTTGTTTTTCTAAACCATGGAAAGAATTCTGTCATCATGCACTTTAGTTGTTTCCTGTGGACTTTTAACTTTGCTGAGCTGGCCAATGGATTCATTCTTTCCAAACATGTGCCTGACTGCTGATATTCATAAAGCTTTTGCTATCTAGTTGTATTTTGGTTTTTCAGTCTAATCATGACATTCCTCAGTTGTATCTACACCTCTTTGGTCGTCATGTTTAAAATGACAATGATAAGCTGTTAAATATAAATGGAAAACTTTGAAATTAACTTCAGATTTTATGCCCATGTATTATGAAATCACAACAGAAGAAGCCTTACGTGGTCATGAAATTGGTTGCCAGCTAATTGTCCAATTAATTTTAAGCCTCTGAAAATGGGGGACTATCTATACCACTGTAATTCATAAGCAGTTGTTTTTTTGTTGGTCAAACCCACTGAATGAAGGCTGAAAGTCTGCTGTTCGTCCACATATTGATTGTTTGATGCAAAGTTGACTGTGGTGGTCTACACAGGCAAAACTACAGAAACTACAACAAATTATGGGCCTAACTGTATAAATAGGAGAGCCAAAATAATAGGAACGGATTTGCTATTCAGTATACTGATCTCTGTGTACAGCTTTCTAGTATCTGATCTCTGGGCGCTGATATTTTTTGGAAATAAATTCACTCTTATCTTCAGGCTCATGTGTTCACAGTACAGAAGCCCTCTAAAGTGTGGCATCACTTAGCATTTCAGTCTTCCTGTGGTCTCAGCACCAGCATAGAACTTTAGCCCCTGGCGGTACAGATGACAGTTTATTATGATCTCTCTGACAGGGTTTGCACCCTTGGGGGCTAGGAGCTCATACCCTCATGAACAACCACACTCCGGCACTGCCTACCACTCATGCATGCTTTCCTCCCTCATATTTAGCTCACTCTTCATGTAATTCTCAAAGAAAAGAGATACTGTTCCCATTTGGTCCTCTGTCTCCCCCTTGATGCAATCTTTTTAGTCCAAAAAAAAAAAAAGAAAAAAGAAATACTTTTACAGATGAAGTAAATGGTGTATAATGTTTCTTAGAGCTTGGTGGGGTCTTGCTTAGTCAGTACTGTTTATTTAGCAAAGTAATGTGTCAAAGATAAAAAAAAGAAAAAAAAAGTAAGACACACTAAAGCTTATTAAGCTTTTCTGACATTTTTGTGTTGAAAAATAATTTTTGTTTGTTCATTAACACATATTCCTCTGTGTGTTTGGTCAGTGCCCTCTGCACAGCTGTTCAAAATCAACTGAAGAATTCCAAAGTGTTTGTAGATCATCAGTTAACACATTGACTTAACCTAGAGAGGTCATGGTGTTGTAGGGTCAGCCGAATATTATTGCCCTGTAATTATGTAGATTGTCCACTGCCTTTGTCTGTCTTTTCTTCTTCTTCTTCTTCTTCTTCTTCTTCTTCTTCTTCTTCTTCTTCTTCTTCTTCTTCTTCTTCTTCTTCTTCTTTTTTTTTTTACAATAACAGACCTTTGAAACCACCATGATCCTACTGTGGTTCAAATCTTTCCTAATTTGAAACAATGTAAGATACACACCTTTAACTACAGAAGCAAAAAGAAGCACTCCAGTCCAATAGGCCATTGGATTCACTGGGACATGAAAATAGAGCTAATACTACAGGAGGAATACATTTATTTAATCCCAGCACCATTAACTTTTACAACCCTTTTCGAGTAACAGATAAGGGGCATGAATGAGCATGAGTGCAGTTTGGTTTGATGGTTTTCTAAAACAGTCAGTTCACTTTTGTACAGTGAAAAACCAACTAACAATTCAAAATGTCACTGACGTACATACTATTGTAAGGTAATAGTATGTACGTCAGTACATACTATTGTAACCTTACAATAGCACCTATTGTAAGGTTTATGCAACAGTTGCCCTAAATTAACAGTATTGGTAGGTACGAAAATCATTTTTTATGTTTCTCTAATAGTTTATCCACGAGTATTTGCAAGTTCTTTAACTGCAAAAATATTTTTAATGCTAACATTTTTGTTATGCGTGAATTTTCAAAATTACTGTTTTACAAAAAAACAGAAAACGATGGTCAAGCACATTTTAGTCATTATACTTGAAATAGGGTCTAACAATGTGAATTCAGTTCAGTGAAAACAGCCATTTTTAAGTTTTTTACAGTTTCTAAAACATTAGTGTTGTTTGAGTTTCCCCCTCACTCCAACTGGTAATGATAGATGGCTACCCCTCCCCGAGCCTGGTTCTGCCAGAGGTTTCTTCCTGTTAAAAGGGAGTTTTTCCTTCCCACTGTCGCCAAAACACTTGTTCATAGGTGGTCATATAATTGTTGGGGTTTTCTCTGTTTTCTCTGTCTTATTGCATGGTCTTTACTTTAAAATACAAAGCATCTTGATACAAATGTTGTTGGGATTTGGCACTATAAAAAAAATTCAGTTGGTTGGTTTAGAAAATTGGTTAAGCACTGTATATCTAGATTTTAACATTTGTTTTATATTGTCTGTTATCTGGTGTAGGGGTTTACCCAATTGCCTAACATATGAAGCCCTTGGTTCAAGACAGAGTGGAGACACAGATCCCTTGATGATTGCATCAGGAAGGGCATTCAGAGTAAAATAAGTCAAATCAAACATGGGGAGCCACCCTCTGTGGCGACACCTTAAGAATAAGAAACCAGCTGAAAGAAGGTATCCTGTCAAACATTCTAGTTACAATATTTTTAAATGAAAAATTGTTGATGGTAGCTTATTTTGGTCGATCTAAATGATAGGTGGTTTGTAAATGTAACAGTCCTTTTATTTAGTAAGTGGTTTATTTTTGCTGTTCTTTATTGACGTCTCCAAAGGTCACAGCTATGACATACCAATCCAACTATGTGATAATGAGCTTATAAATTTGGGAAATCTCCAGAAGTAAAAGTTAAAACAAAACAAACAAAAAAAACAGTACGTCTGCTTGAGGCTTAAGTAAAATCATTCTGTAGCTATTATAATTGTTGAACACTAAATATATCGTCTATCGTCAAGATTGGGGGAAAAAAACAACAACTTCTAAGGTAGTGACCTTACACCTTATTGGTGAATTCACCACAACACTGGCAGTCGTCATTGTGTTTGTTGTTTTTGTCTAAAAACGTGTTTGCCAGTTAGACATGGCCGTGAGTTCTTGGCTTTTAATTCGATGCTCTGGTCACCTCACTGTGGTTAATATGTCAGCAATGGGGTACAAAGTATTCACAAAATAGTACACTTCACTACTTAGTAAGCCATTAGATTTAAAAAGTGCCCAAATACTTGCCATTTTGAAGATGACTACAAGGTAAGTCCAATATCTGTGCCCAGCACATTTTTCAGGTTGAGACGATTCCAGTTTCTTTTTTTCTTCCTTTTTTGTTTTCCTTTTCATGTCAATATATCTCATAGTTTTTTACGTTAGCACAAAAACAATATAGGAGGCATCATTACTTGTAGAACTTTGCAATGGTCAAATGTTAGATAGCCTGAATAAAAAGAAAACCTGCCAGATCAGGATTCAGGGTGGCTGATCTCGGCAACCATCTACTAATACCGCTGACATAAGACTTTAATACTTATGCCATAAAATTGTTACGTCCCACATGTTCAGAATTTCAGAATGTACTCTTATTACCCATAATTTTTTAAACTGCAGTTTATTGCATTATAGATGGGATTATTCCAATACACTATGTCTCTAGCACAGTCTGCAGCACTAATGCTCTGCATGACTGAAGTTCACATCAGTCTTTACTGACCGTGGTGTCACATTGTGTTACTCACAAAAAGATTTTACTCCACTGCACGTGCCAATAAGAGAGAGTGCTGGATTCTTTTTCTGAAAGAAAACAAAAGAAGACATATTTTTGTTTCTGTGTGATCATGTGATTTGTGTGATTTTCATCATTAAAATGAAATAAATAAGAGAGCATCTCCTCAGTGTGTCACCTAGCATGACAATGGACTCACTGTAGGTCGAGTACTGTGTGAAGTGTTTCTAAAGCTGGCCCATGTAGGGAGAGTCTCATCAGAAGAAATGAAAAAGCAAAACAAAACACACAGCACCTATTAGTCTACACCACAGGTGCCATGTACAACACAAGGAACCCATAAAGGTCCTAAATTGCACTTTTATTTAGCGAACAGATTCTAGTGGTCTGTCAACTTTTGCTCCTCCATCTCTCTAATATCCTTTGGGGTTTTGTTCACCTTTCATACTTTGCTGTCATTGTCTTGATGTTTTTGTCAGCTTGAGCCTGGAGGGCATCAGAGCAGCAGGTTTGTCCTGAGCCTCGAGCTTTTCATTACAACGGTATCTGGCTTACTACTTCAGCCGGGGAGACACAGAGACTAGCATGGAGGCAGAAATGGTTGTAAAAGTCAGTGCTGGTAACCTTGTCCGCCCATGGTCATGGGTCATTTGGCAAGTGCACGTTGGAATTTGCCTCAGTAGGAAACCCCTTTCCAAGGCTAGTAGAGTGAATGAGAGGAGCTGGGCAGGGAGAGACACAGAGGTGAAACAGAGAGACAAAGCATACTGTCAAAACAAAGGAAACTGAAGGGTTTGTATGTTTTTGATGGTATATCCCCATGCTGGCAGAACTTCACCAGTTGTGACATCTATACTGACACTGTTGGCTTGTGCCTAGAAAATAAATCAAAAACCACCTAAAATATGAAGCTGAAACCATAACTGATCAATGATGCACCGTTCAAGCAACAAACGTCAAATACGATGTCTATTCATTATTTGACTTATCTGATGGTAAACTGATCTTTTTTTGGTAAGACAAAAACAAGTAGTATGAAGATGTGCATGGTAGCTTTGGGTTATAAATCTTAATTTGCATTTTTTTGTACTACCTCACAAAGTATTATCAGTTACAGCTCTTTACTGTACTATAGTCTTGCTTATTCTGATGTTCACATACACTTTATGCAATCTACGAAATAGAAAAGAGAGCAGGAGTAACTAAGATCAGCCTGTAATAGCAATCTTACTCTCTGATCCCGTAACATCTCCATCAATTCAGCTAAAATGTATAAAACTTATTGTAGACAAGATACAATAACGTTATGTAAGATCCTCAGCTCGTGCTGGAACTTGGAGACAGACAATAGCTTTTTGTATTTACTCTCATTTCCTTCCCTAATTGAGTCACAGAGTAAAGTGAAGCAACACAAAGGATTTTTTGTTAGAAACACCTATCCAAACACATTGTGCAAGGGCATGCTGGAGCAATTAATAACTCTCTGAGGCCAGCTAGTCGTGGACTCCAAGTGTAGTCAGTTTGAGCCAGGAGGTCACTCCAGCCTGAAACGCCTAATACATTTTTTGATTAATGTGGAATGTAATTACAAACATATTTTTGTTATTTTACCTCTCAAAAGAAAGTTAAATCAATCACACTCATGTCTGGAAACAGTCAAATATGAAATCGTGTGTGCAATCATACGCGTCTCATTTCAAAAATTAGACGTAAATACATACGAAATCAGCTATGCTTTATAGCCAGGAATAAGCAGAGTATTAGAGGCTTATATTATGTTACATTAACCTTGTCACCAGAAAATATAATGTTCCAAACTCCCCAGTGTCAACAACTAATGCAACTGAAAGAATCCCACTCAGTTATTCAGTCCCATATGAGCGTACTTAAAGACATCTCCTCTGACACGTTCATGAGAAACGGCAGTTCTGTTGGCAGGTAGCTTGATTAACTGCTGCAGTCCTGAATGTGTTATGAAATGATATAGTTTCCCTTTCTACAGAGTTGATCTGTTGGTTCTGTAGGTGTTAGTTATTTCCCTATGTTTTCTACAGCTTCTACCCATTAACACGTAACACTTAGGAGATCGCCCAGTAAATGATCGACTCACATGACAGTTATGGGTCTCTGGCTGCAGATGACGGGGTGCTTTAAAGGCGCAGTAAATTATTTTGAAAGTAAAAGCAAAGCCGGGCGGGTGCAGGGAGTAAGCATGCCATTAACATTCTCTCTATTAGGATATACACACCACACATTTCATTTAGCTGACATTTGTGTAGGCTTCTACAATTAAGGTAATATGAGGCTTTGCACCACACATTGCAACCCATGCTTGCAGGAGCTATTTGAGGGCTTGAAAACAAGGTTTAAAATGGTTAATTGGAGCAGTGAGGGTTTTATTGAGGAGCTGTCTTTTGTTGCATGCTTTCCCAACCCTTTGACCCACAGGCATACACCTGGTATTGGGTCAAGTTACAGCCAGGCTCCAAGGCTCACAGGTCAAGACCTAGTGCGTCACAGACCTCTAATCCCTTGCATGGCAACATATTTGACTGAAAGGCTAGAACTGCATACTCCCAGACTTAATTCTTGAAAAAGTACAGCTCTCTCTAGTTTGCTCTTTTGCCCCTTTTCCTGTCTTTTCCTTCGCTCTTCCTACAAAGTGATGATTTAACACTTAAAGGATGTTAAAGAGGTTTTGTGGAGCCTTAACCTGCTGTGATTTATGAGCTTACTGAATTATGAAAAGTACTTTTTGTCTTTACATGAGTTTGTGTATGTGTGGGATGTACAGTATATGTGTGTGTAGTTGTGTGGGAAGCAGAGGGAGAGAGAGGAGAGCAAGTTTATCCGTGTTGCTTTTTTTCCCCACTTTCTGAAGTTCTGACAGAGAGATAAATTTTAATTCAAGGTTCAACACTCAAGGATTAGAAAGAAGCTTACGGGACAATATAGTGAAACTTTGACTGTGATAGCAAATATTTTAATTGAGCAGGTTATGTTGTCTTACTTGAACAATTCCTTTTTTTTGCTTTTTGTATTCAGTGAAGTCGTTGAATGCACTGCAATATTTTCTGGCTGCCAGGAAGAGGTGAAAGAAAGGCTACAGAGCTGGCGCATTATGTGAAAATGCACTCCTACAAAGTTTGTATTTTGACCCGAGGGTGCATACTAATTACGCCACAGATTATTCTCTCAGGCAGTGCAGTGATAAGCACACCAGGGGGAGCAGTTATACTGTTATTTTGAACCAGAATCCGAGAAAAGAGACGCTTGGAGTTCCCATCTTAGATCCTTTCACAAGCAACAGAATAGATATTTCTTGCATGATTACATAAATAAGCACATTTCTACTGGAGACCTGTTTCACAGTCTGCCCAATTGCCCTGCCTCAAGTGGCCCCCGCTGCTTCTGGTTCAAAGGATTTCAGAGCATAATCCTGCCTGACTCCTGAACAACATGCTCGTTCATACACTCTCCCAGCTTGCACTGTTTTGAAACGGTGCTCCGTATTTATGACTGCAATCAAAAATGATGGCAATATACTCGTGGGATGTACACAACACAAAGAAGTTCACTCGCCTCTTCGTCATGTGGATTCATTCTGCTTTCTAGGTATAAAATAATTAGTAAGCTGCCACACATAACACCCGCTTTCTATTCTATTATTATAATTCATTGTTGACTGCTTGTAAGTATTTCCATTCCACTTTTTAGCGGTCGTTGCTAGCGGCTGTACGCCCCTGTGCTGTTTATTGCAGTCAGATTACTCAGCACTTCTGCGCTGCCTGTCAGAAAAAGAAAGAAGCATAATGAGTTAAGCAACTGTGTGTTCACCTCCCCGCATCAGCAGTCTTTAACGGTTTCAGTAACACAAGTCGGTGTGTATGGTTGATGTGTGTGTGACAAGAACAACCACCGCAATGACAACAGCAATAACAAGACAAAGCACAACAAAACATTTCACACACTGGTAATATGTCGTGACAGGCAGTCATGTCAGTGGTTAAATATACAAAATCTCACTATATGTTCTTACACATGCAGTAATTTACTATATATTAATTTTTATGACATTTGCGTTACCAATACGATGTAATTTCCTTTTTTTCTACTAGTTTGTTATTAGTACAGCAACTTCACCTCTGGTCAAATTTTTTAAAAAGTACCCACAAGCACTTTCAGTTTCCTCTATATTTACTGTGACACACTACACAGCTCGTTGTGTCATTTTGCTGCCAAAAATGCAAATTCCACTTGTTAGGCACTCGGTAAGTTGTGTAAGTCTGAGTTGCAGAACATGGTCAGCATGAACACCTTCAAGCACCTATGCACACTGCATGGAGCAGCATGTTTATGGTGAAGCCACAAAATATAACATCCAAAGTCAAATAACAGTTCGGACAATTTCACCAATAATGCAGACAACATTGTTTGTTTTGCATTACAACATTCTTATATTGTATTCTACAACTCTTCACATAGAATTGTAGCCATATTTTTACTCTATTTACACTTTTTAAAAAAGAAAGAAAGACCTATTTGTTCAAACCCCCACTGTTTGTGTCACTGTGTGTGTGTGTGTGTTTATGCGAGTGCATGTGTGGCTTTAGGGGGCCAAGTCCTCTCTCTTCTTTTTTCAGGATCAGGTAAATGGCTCTATTACCACACTTCTTTAAGTTGGTTATTGCTCCATATAACTGACATACGGCACTGCCTCCATTTTTGTCCCAGACAGTTATGGGTCTGTGGTGATCATGTGAGGAATTTCTCTGGTGCCCTTGGTTTAATAGGATGTGTGTCTTACATCTCTGATAAATACACCCATTTGTGGAAAGTAGCCGGGAACGTTAGCAGCCTATACCATTTTATCCTGGTCCTTTTAACGTGCAATATAACAACTACACAGAGATCTCTGTACAAGTGTTTTAGGACATGACAACAGAACTACCATTTGTACCTCTGGCAGATGCTTTATCTGACTCGGTTATCAGAGAGAAGATAGCATTTTAACTTGTGAGGCAGAAATGCTGAGAGGCCGTAACAAGGCAGAGACACGCTGAACTTTTTCAAAAGCGATTGCTGAACTCTGACTTTCAGATTCCTTCTCCTCACCCCTGACTTCCTGTCTTAACACAGCGGAGGACGCCGCTGAAAGTCTCATTGCCATTCCTCTGCTCTTGGCCTTTCTCTTCCTGCGGGAATTACCCCGAGTTGTGTTGCAGCGAAGCAACTGTTTATTAAGTTTCCACTCTGTTAATTTTCCACTTTGTTGTGCTTCTCTAAACCTCAGACACTCAGGCGAGCCATGTCAGTTTCCTCCCCAGACTCGGCGACATGAAATACGTTATGGGTATTAAGAGGTTTTTACAGTTGAAAGTTGTTTGCTGTAGTGCTGCATATGTTAATGTGATTATGAATTCACAGTTTTAGAAGAGCCTTGTACCTGACCTGCTGGTTTCTGAAGTGCAAATTAAGTTTATGCCTTGAGTTTCAGCTTTCGTTGTCTGTGTATATTTTTTGCTATTTCACCTGCTGGACCTGCTTTTGATTACACAAAAAACAGTTTCCTTATACTTAAGGTTTGCTTACCTTATTAGTAAGATAGAAATAGCGGGCAGTTTTCCCTATTTGTATGCAAAGTATTTTATGGAAAATATATATATATATATATATTAAATATAGACATGGCCATGAGACCAGTTTTACAGACAGAGATCAGTCTAATCAGTGTCATTTATATGAACATCAACTAAATGATATGGCATATAATATTTTAAAATGAGCAACTTACAACTTACTCCAGCTGACCATTTTGTGTCTGCAGAGTGTTAGTGTTCCTACTGTATGCAAGTATCACCTATCAATTAAAGCCTAGTTATACAGTTTGACACACTAACTCCTTTTAACTCTAAGGTAAATTTAAATTGCCATGTTCAAAGGATATATTTTTTTCATGTGAATAGAATTAGATTTTTCACATTAATGACTGCAAATATATTAAAAAAAATAAATGAAAAAGCAAACATAAATTAGGATATTCAATTAATGCTTCTGTTTAGTACCAAAAGAAGAAAATTATAGTGATTATGTGAAAAAGAGGAGTATGAACCATAATTTTTGTGGATGTGCTAATGTGCTTGTTTCTTTTTCCCCCTTTTATATGTATTGTTGCTGCACATGCAGGTCCACACATGCCGAAAAAAAACCCCCTCTGATTTAAAAATGCCTGTGAACATTTCTAAGGATGGAGGTGGGGCGCAGAGCCATTTACACTTCTAATTTAAGGGTTCTTTATTCCCAAATGTTAAATACTAATGATTAGCCCCCATTTTGAGCTCAACCCCCACTGGAGGCCTGTTCAGGATCTCCACTGAGGCATTTGTGTGTGTCTACCCTGCTCCTTTCTTCTACTTTTAGCCACACAGGCTCAACTTCACAGGACAGTCGACAGCCCGTGGACAGCAGATGAAAAACTAAGGCAGCATATCCTGCGCCTGTTAAGTCCTCAACTAATTAGCAAAAATGGTGTCCTTTCTTTTCTTTTTAAGCATTTAGTCTCGGGGGGTGGTAGAGAGAGAATAAGACAGAGAGGAGGAGACGGAGAAAGGGGGGAGATAGGGAGTGCGGGAGAAAAGAGAGATGGAGAAATGCTGAGAGCGAGGCTGGAGCGAGGGAGTGACTGAGAAGGAGGAGAGGCATCTGAGCTCTCAGCTGGGCTGTTTTGAAAACACACTGTTGAAAGCCTCTCGGTTAATTCATGGCTTTTGTTTTTAGACCTTTTGTGTTTGCCAGTTTGACCATATAACATCATACATCTGGTCTATAGATTTTTGGGGGCTTTCTCGCTCAGGGACCCATAGTGTCCCCCTGGGCTCAAATTTGAGTGGTCGTGTAACATAAAAGCATCTCAAGTGTGGGCTGAGGGAGAGACACAGAGAGCCAGAAATGGGGATAGATGGCAGGGATGCATGCTGAACGTCAAGGGATAAGAGTAGAAAATGGTTTTACTCTCCTCCTCTTTGGTTTGTTGTTTTCTTAGAGTACCAGGTGAGATATTTCATGTGGCTGTTTGAAAAAGCAACTGACCATTTATAGACATTTCTTTCTGTATTTTGAAGATGTAGTGTTCTAAATTTAAACTTTAGCATGGATTTCAAAAGTCGGGACAAAAGCATCAACTTAGTGTCCTATGTTAAATCAAAAATTATTACTCATTAGTGTAATAATAGCCAAGTAATGCTAACCAGATTCTGTGCCACAACCAAATGTATATATAGAATAACCAATGCATAGTCTCCTGCAAGCATTATTACTAAATAAATCACATTACTTAAATTATGTATGTGTATTTTTTACTCCACATTGTAAGTTTTGATAATTCCATTTGCAAACAAATTAGCATTACAGCTTTGTTTTTTTCCCATATAGTGTTTTTTTTGAGTGAATTATTGTGAAACACGAACTTGCAAACAGAAGAATATAGTTTCTAAAGTTAAAAAAAAATGTATTGTTCTTAATAACGCTTTTTTAGGGATTTGTCTCTACATCTTTGACGTACCGATAAAGCCAGATTTTTCTTTAGTTGCCTAAAGCCATCATAACATATTAGAGAAAAAAATTTGAATGATATTTTAGTACTGATGATTTTCTTCAGAACTTGGCATATAGGAGAATCTTCTCAGGCTGACAGGATGAGTTGTTTTAAAGGTAAACTATGAACTAATTACTAACCCATGCAACAGTGACACTCGTGGGATGACTGACAGTGTATAGTCATCCCAACATATGATTTTTGGTCATCTGAAAAAGGCAAAACTGCAGCAGTGATTACTTGTGTCTGCACATCTTTGCATTTTCAGAATGATTACAAACAATCATGTGTTTAAACAGCTGTTTAAAATGTTGATAACTGGCAGTGATAGTTGAAGTGAATAGCGGTGATAAGCTCACTGCAATTAGTGTTCTGCTGGGAAACCTTGGGTCTTGGCCTTGGTGTAAATGTTACTTTTTAATGTAGTAGCCACCGAAACAATGTTGCAACAGCTCTCCCTAACAATGGTGACCTCCACTAGCAGAACACTGTCCCCTGCCAAACTGCAAAAACTGTTTAGGACCCAGCCTGCAGAAATACCAGATTCCAATCTGATTGGTAGAATGCACCTGAGCAAGCCCAATGTCTGAAGACATCACAGGATCCAACATAATCAGTGCTCACATTTTATTTAGCAGAGACAGACGCTTTTAAATTAGTTCATAATGACACTATAATAAGATTAAGGCTATCAATTTTGGTATCCACTCTATGCTCGTTGTCTCTCAGAGTTCATGTTGTAAAATATGTTGTAAAATGGTCTCAGTTGCAATTAAAAAGGAGTATAACACAGGAAAGATTTCAAGTGGGGAGAATAATTTCTTCAGTCAAATCGACCTCTTGTACATCAAAGTGTTAATAGAAAAAGAGGTTTAGATTTTCATTGGGACTTAACTTCACACTGGGACATCCAATAGATCAGCAGTCCCCAACCTTTTTTGCGCCACGGACCGGTTTATATCCTACAATATTTTCACGGAGCGACCTTTAAGGTGTCGCAGGTAAATACAAAAAAATAAAACCAGTACCGGTACCAAAAAAAGAAGAATTATTCATAACAGAGTTAACCGAGTTAACGATAAAAATGATAAAAAAAAATAATGCTAAAAACCAATAAAAACCCTGAAAACCATAAATTTCACACCCGAGCCTCAACTCTCCCAGCCCGGTACCAAACGACTCACGGTCCCTGGCCCGGGGGTTGGGGACCGCTGTAGTAGATGACATCAAAGCAGCCATCTATTATATGCAAACTACGGCCATACCTAGAAATAGGGTCGATCAGCTCTTAGTGTTAATTTCCTAAATTTAGCTTAAAGCATTCAGTACAAATTCCTCAAATCACTGTGTATGATTTCTAAATGTAGAAATTAGACATTTTTACTGACTTATGAGCTTTCTGATTATGTTCTCAGGATTTTACAGAACCTTACCATAAACACACATGATTAATGCCTTTGATTGGTCAGCACAGCATGCTGCTGAAGCCCTACTGCTTTGGCTTCTCCACTGTGCTGATCACTGATGTCGAAACACATTAACTTCAGGATAGAAGACTATAACATATTTCATATATGCAGAGTACAGGTGAGAGTTATTCCCATTTTTACTGCTATCACTGCATGGCTCAGATGATTTCTGAGTGCAATGTGTACTAAATATAAAGGTATGTACTAGTATTTAATACAAGTGACAAAAGGATACTGACTGACATGAGAATATTCTCTGCTAAGTCAAACGAAGTTTGATATACCGTAACCTTTGGAAAAATTACTATGGCTGAGAAGTTGACACATGACATGAGCGTGGCATATGATAGGACATTATACAATAATACATTACATAACCATAATACATTACACTGGTTAATGACATATTAATAATAATCAAATTAATAATGAATCTTAAATAAGAATAATCTTTTGGGATAAATAACATATATATTATCTCATCTTATTTTGAACTTTCCAGGGATTATGCTACACTGTTCAATAGTAATGGAGCTACATATGAGCGCACAGTATGGCTTGTATGATTTCTGAAGTTTCTAAATAGATGTGTTTTCTTATATATAATATCAGTTTGGAGTAACTCAAAGTAAGCTGTATTTTTTCACGATATGGACCTCATATTGCCCAGAGCCAAGTATCTAAGGGTCAAGGGACTACACCCAATAAATCAATATGAGATATAATAAGCGGAAAAAAATGAACAATGGTGTCTGTATTTACATGATACATGGACTGCATAGACATGCACAGGAGCAATACGAACGTGTGCGCGTCTGTTCACATGAGGATGTACATATATATGAAGATACAAAAAGATCACTACCCCCACCCCAACAATGGGAGGAAAAGAAAGAAGAAATCCCAAACATATACTTGGGTTATAAATTAGGAGCTGTCAGTATTACAATGTATATTAATAGTCACACCTCTTTTTAATGAGTTTGGCATTGGCAGCTGAGAGGAAATACAAGTCATCATAGCACAGCTCATGCGCACCCCGATGAAAGAACCTATAATAAATCTTGTGAGAGCAGGGCTCACCATAAATATGTATCGCATAAGGCATCTGTTTTACATTCTGCATATAAATCAGCCGGAGTGCTGAATAGCAATGAATCAGACACTCGACGGTTGATTTGATAACAAATCGACTCTGAACTTGGGAGGGGAGAATTTAAAGCCTTCGACAAAAGTGGGGAGTGGTGGGGTCAGTCAAGACCTGTGAGGCTCTGACATGAGTCTCTTCGAGCAGATAATGCTACAGTTTTCCCCCTGGGTCAGGTGTGGGACTAATCTTCCTTGAGTTATCCTTTTGTACACTGTACTCTTTGACATGTCACAGATGATGCCAGTACCTGCGTCTGACGTGGCCGCAGCATGAGTCTAAGGAACAGCTACTGTACAAAGGATGTGATGAGTGCACGATGATGATAGCTGCAGATTTGGATCTGAACACAATACATTCACTTGAAATTAAAATAGCACGAGAGAAAAAGTCACTTACTCGATGGCTCTGGACATACTATGCCTCTGATTCACTCCTTGTGCCTAAACTGACCAATTATCATTCCTCATAAGTCATGTGTCGACCTAATCCTCTAAAAATAACCCAATCAGAGGCACCGAAGGGTGGGCCTTAACTTCGCACATTTCCATATAGTCTTTTCAAAGTAAAAGCCTAGAGACCCAGACCTTATGACCTTACAGATGGTTATGATGACAATCTGGTGTATTCAACTCGTTACCTTTACTTCAGAAAACAGCACAGTGCATCAGTGGTTAGTGCTGTTGACTCACAGTGAAAGGATCAATGTGGGATGCATCTACGTGTAGTTTGCGTGTTCTCCCTGTATCTGTGCAGATGTTTTGTGAGAGCTCCAAATTCCCCTGTGTACTAGGTTAATGCTGGCTACGTCATCTGGGGACACTACAGCAAATGAAAATCTCAATCTCAAGAGTTTCATTTCCTGGTTAAATAACTATTGAAAACCAAGCGCACTGTATCTGCTGTCACTCTTCTGCTTTCCAATATGCACATAAACAGTGTTTGCAGATAATGTTACAGTTATTGCAGCTTTAGGGAGGATGTTACAACCTTTATGAGCTTCTAAACATGACAAGATCAATAAAATGCTATGGCTTTTGATGCCTGAGGGGTTATCAGTTTGACTCTAGTGTTGACACAGATAGGATGAGGTCACTGAAAAATCAAGAAGGCATGAAAAGTAAGGCCTTTTCTTCCTTTTCTTGTTTATTTCTTTGTCTTTACTTTTAGTTCTTGCATGAGATATAGTTGCTCGTCAAATATAAACAGCTAGATACAAAATAGAAATACGGTATGTTTGAATTTTTGAGAATAGGAAAAAACCCAGATTAATTATGTGATGGTAACTCTACTACAATTTTACCTCAAACCTGCAGAACTGTGAAATATCTGTATTAGGCAACTGTCAGCTTTTTTTTAAATGACTTCTTTGACTCAGGTGAGATTTTGGCCTATCTCTACACAATGCAATATATGTCTTAAGTGCACAAAAAACAAACAAACACACACATTTTACTTGGACAGTATATGTACACAGGGGCATTAGGTTGGGTGAGGCTGTAAAATATGCTTAACAATGTGGCTGGCTGATTCAGAAAAAGAAGACATAACCATCAACTGAGCCAAATGGGAGCTCTCTCCACAAACATACAAATTATCTTGTGATAGCAGCTGGGGTCTAACATCTGCCTGGGAAATCAAATATCCAGGGAGCAGATGTTCGTACAACCAATGGTGTTATTTTCTGTGCTTTCAATTGCCCTTAGCTGTAGGGGCAGTGCTTAAATAAAGGTGTGTCACTTGCCTAACTTGGCCCAAAAACTACCCTGGACATTCCCGCAGTTAAAAAAAAAACAGAAAGAAAGAAAGGAAAAAAAAGACTGTATGTATAAAAGTTAATCATTTAGGAACTTTTGTGTAGAAAATGCATTTAAAGACACTATGTTTGGACAGCTGATATATCATCACATCAACAAGTCAGACCTCCCAGAGGCCTGCGGATGCAGCATCTCCAAAGACAGGATGCCAGAAGGAACGTTAAAGGCAAAAGAATCAGAAGCCAAGGGAAGCTATCTGGAGAGCGTACACCTCAGCATGTTCTTTTCCCCAGTTGTTCAGAACAAGCAGATGGTCTTCAGTGAAATTCAACAGTCTTCTCTTGCTCCAGGGGTATGAAGACAATTGGGAGTGAGTTTCTCCTGATAAGAAATAAGACAAATTTACTATATGCTATGCTGACATTTTGAAGGCTGCAGACCAATTTAAGTTTAGCATTTTAACTTTTTCTGAATTCGCTATATTGGTGATGTTCTATGCAATAATTACTGAGGTATTTGTTTAACAAAACATATATTAGGGTTTCATATTGTTTGTCATCTACTCATTTCAGCATTAAATATTGAGCTGAAGTGTGGTGCTCAGAGAGAGAGAGAGAGCTTTGTGTAGCTTATTAGCTTTTAAGCTCATTACTGTTCTATATTGCCACCTCAGATATAATGTCCCCCAGCCCCCAATCAAGTACACAAGCAGTAAGCAGACCACAATCAGGTAAACCCACTTTGTGCTACATGTTAAAAATCAAGCAACAGAAAGATAACTTAGAACTGGTTGTAAATAAAAGAGCAATAAAAATAATAATGCTGCTGCATTATACTATTAATGAACAATACAAAGGTATAGTTGAGAAAACATGGATGTTGCCATCCTGACATTACCCTTTCGTCCATGAAATACATTTTTTATACACTGAAGATCTAAATGTTGACTACATCACTTGGCCGACGTCGGTCATCGTGAATGACTGAAGTCGTTGGAGATAATTATCTGCCCTGTTCGCAGATTTGTAAGGCAGCACTAAGCTAAGCAGATAATAAATCCAATGGAAAATTTTGTTAACTAGTTGGTTTTAGCAGTAATAGTGATATTATTTCTTCTGTGCAGTCTTACTTGTGTTTTGTCATCAGTGGAGTGCTCCCTATCTAGTATTAAGGCTATTAAGGCTATTAAGGCTATTCCGTGTTTGCTAACTTTTCAGACTGTGAAGCAATGTCCAATTCTTAAACCTTTATTTTGTAATTTTAGCTGTAAAAGTAGAAATTAATTTTCATCTTTAAGGACTTGAGGAACTGAGGAGTTGTAGTAATGTAAAGAACACATGTTAAAATCTAGGCAGAACTTTTATGTTTTATGTTCTAACTTTTATGTCGGCATTCAGACAGCAGTACCTTATAAATGCTTTGATCTACCATGATACGCCAAATATAATGATAAAACCCATCTTCCCATCTTTAAGAAACCCAAGCAATAACTGAGTTGTGATCATTTAAATAGGGTTTGTAAAATGGGCCCACCACCAGGCTGATGGGGAAACAAGGGTAATGCAGTCTGTGGCAGAATTGTGTCAGGGTTGTTTTTTTCTTCAATTTTTCTTCAATTTTAGTTTTTCTAATCTTTACAAAAATTGGCATAAAAGATCTTCAGACCAAATTTTTTAAACATTATGAGGATTTTTTTACTTTTAAAGCATTTGCTCATTATAATACTTAAGCAAAACTGTAAGCAGTGAGGCCATCCAGCAGGAAGTCACATCATGTCTCATTAATTCTTTGATCTCTCAAAAGTTGGTGGTCCTACTCGGGATTCTATTTTAAGGAAACACCGAATATTCAGCGTGGGGATACAAGTGAGATCATATGTTTTCAGCAGACACCAAACTTGGCCAGACACCAGACTTTGTACCCCTTTCTGAAGTTTTCCCTACAAGAAAACGTTCTTTGATCAATGGGAGACAAGCCCATAAGCAAAAAGCACATTTCTCCTAGTATTGCTTATAGCCACCCTTTTAAGATCATCAAATCAAGTTGCCATGGCGACAGCCCTGCTGAACCGTTGTCCACCTCATCCCTCCTTGCAGCTCTATATGAGATGATCTGGCACCAAACGAATATCTCTCATTCAAAAAACAGGGCAGGAGAAAGCATTAGATATGAGTTCTGTTCTGTTCAGAGATGACAAACAAAAAAGATTGAGGAAGAGACTGGCTCTGAAGTTTTTTTTTTCTTGCAGCTTGATTCACACCTGCACACCCTCCGTGGCAGCATGTTCTGCAAGGGTCGTCTGTTGCACGGCGGGAGTATTTGGGGATGATTAATTGCTCTGTCTTGTCAATGGTGTGCTCAAAACAGCGGGATCCTCTGCATATGTAAATACAAGCAGTCTCAGCACAGCAATCTAGAGCAGGATTAACACAGGTATGCTTCAAAACGCAGACCTACTCACCAATCTTTTCTGCTGTCTCTGCTATCCAACATTGGTTGAAAGAACAAAACAGCCATTTTTCTTCTCCTGATCCAATAGAATACACAATGGCATAGCAAAATTGTTAAAAAAAAAACAAGTTGAAAGATGCAACAAATTTGTATTAATTTTGTTAAGAAACACGAGTGTTGTAATGGTTTATGTTACGAGTTAATAACACAGAATAATAGTACTTTATAATGTATTTAATTAAATAGAAGTAGAGAAACAGACATTTATAATAAAAATAATTTCAAAAAAGATCTGATCACTTTTACCACCACATTAGCTAATGTAGCTTTAAGTCTAATACAGCTCTCATCAGATGAGTTCATATACTTCTTCCCTTGCACCAGTTTCCAGTTTAAAATCCAACAATTAAAGTACATTATGAGTTAAAAAAAATAGCTGGGTGATCAATGGATAATTGAACAGGCCTAAGATTAGTTTAGTTTCCTTAGTGAGCCAATACAGTAGCCTTTATTTACACTGGGTAAAAACATTAACTTTACTGCCACTTTACAACACTGAAAGTGAGACTTTTTGAGGAATATTTTGCTGTTTCACTGCTCAGTATCTAGTGAAAAGTAGTCCTGTATTGCTAAAGATACTAAAATAGAGAAATCACCTCAAAATAAGCTATTCATAAAAGGTTTCCTGGCATCTTTGATAATTAAGTGTCTAACAAGGTCTTAGACGTCTAGCAACACCACCGTTTTTATTTTTTTCACGATATGTTTCATCCTTTAATGTCATTGGCTATTACATGTGAACTCACTGGCTCATGGCAGGTAAGGAATTTATTGGCGCTCCATTATTACGGGATGGCAGAGAAAGAAGTGCAAATCGCTACGGTTTTCTGAAGATGTTATGACCTCCTCTTAGATTATGTCTTCTGACAGGTTTGTCATCCCTGTGCACTGATGTGCTCTATAGAGTGCTCTGATATCATTAGCTTCATTGCTCCTAATGTGTCCGAACCCCTCAGCAGGAGGACAGGTCATATATTGTGGCCAAAAGCCAAAAGCAAGATAGCAAGATTGCTGAATGAATGCATTCTTACTGGGTAAAATCAGCCTGATCAGAAGGAGACATAATATGAACGTAAAACCTTTGTGTTGCCAGTTTACCTGGTTATCCATCATTTTAGATGATAAAATTATTGAATATATATATATATATATATATATATATATCATTCAATTGTATTGGAGATACAAAGTAATACACTTTTATTGTAGGCTATGCAGTAGCAGAGGGGTAAGCTCATAGCTGCCTGAAAGGATTAACAACAGTCCTGCTAAAGCAAAGTGTCTCTTTTGCAGAGGCCACTGAGGTCAGGAAGCAACAATAACAGGAGTGGTGGGACGTGAAGGACACCCCTGACTTCTAGATTATGAGTCTTTGGAGCATGGGCAAGTTGTTCTATACAGCACATACTGCAACATACAGCTATGCAAGAGTGAAAATACGCTAAATATGCTGTGAGGAAATATGTAGAACTGGGAATTTCCCTTGCAGTTTGTTGACAGTTATTAAATTTGATATTGTTAATGACAGCAGATGTTGCCTGCAAGAGACCTCCCACTCCCTTATCAAGCCAAGTCTAAGAATGAGCTCTATCTACCTGACTGCCTCTTTTTATCTCTCTTTTATTAATCTTACTACTTAAAAGGCCACATCGCTAATTTTTAATCCAAATCCTGTTTCCACAGAACATGTGTCTCTGCTGCTGGATGGCACATTCATATCATCTGGCCTGTATTAGCCTCAGTCATTTAAAATTAGTTATTTGAAAGTCATTAGTCATTTTTTTCTTTTATAGCTCAGAGTGTGTGAAAGCTAATATGTAGAGGTTCTAAACAATGCCTAATATGGTCATTGAATTCTTTCTGCTAAAAGCAGCCTTTCTAACTGTTGCCCCAGGTTGCATTGGGACATGCAACTACCAAAACGGAAAAGTTGTGATTATACTCAAAACTTTGGCTTTCCAGGTCAGCTGACGGACACTTTTTTTTTTTTAAATAGAGGATGTTGAAACCAACAGTGCTGGAGGCTTGTAGCTATCAGACCAATGGTTTCAATGTTAAGGACAGCGACTGCAACAGTATAGGCTTAGTTATATTTCTGAATGGGTGTGTTTGTCAACCTGCATTCTCATAAGTTTAATTTATTATTTCTTAATGCTGCTGATCATAATGGAAGAAACAAGGTTTTATGACTATTTACTCAACATTGTTGATGATATCATCTCGCACTCTAGGGGCTGTCTGTTTGGTTGATGGAAACACTGTAATCCACTGAAGCAGGGGGGAAAGGGGGAAAAAAACAACAGCTGAAGTCTGGTGTGGGGATTTACACCAATCGAGGAAATTCCTATTTTTCTGCAACCAACAAGCGTTGCGGGCCAAAGAAAGATTGTATATTTTTGTTAGGATGGAGAGGGGAGTGAATATTGCTGAAAGAGCGTCGCTCGCATTCAGATACAGACAAAAGGTGGAAATGAAATAACTTCCTTTCTTGACAAAAACACAGCAGCTCTTGACAGAATAATAGCAGCTGAGTAGATGGAGAAGGTCTGGTACTATAAGCTTTAAAACACAGGAAACTGTTGTGCAGCCTGCCTGCTTATTAAAAGTGAACAGACACACTCCTTAAAACAAAATCACAGTTTTTGCAAGCAGTTCTAATCACTAATGACATCTTACAATCTCACATTTGCTGCTAAGTATTCTGCTGATCATGACATATGACATATTTACTTCTCCAAACAATTTCAAAGTGAATCAATAAATGAATTGAATGAAAGCTTTTTCTGTTTTTCTAAAATGTGAAAGTCAAGAGCAGAAAGTCTTTCAGTTTGGAGTCTCAAAGTTTAATAATTCATATTTTCAAATTAGAGATAAATACAAAGATCTTTTGGTAATGGCTTTTATTTGGTAAATCTGGTACATTTTTTTCTCAAAGATCTGTATGACATGCAAAAGCAAAGAATTCCACATTCCTTAGCTATTGAGTGACTTGAGTAAACTCAGCTCAATAATAAATAACATGCGTTCTTTACTTTTTCCGATAGCTATTTAACAGATTCACCTTACACTATATATATGGTTGGGGGCTTAAAGAGGGCCTATCAGGCTCATTATTAGGTACATATTTTGATTCTTTGACCTAACTATAGCAAATGTACATGATTCAAAGTTTACAGTAATCTCTCATTTATCTGAAATATCTTCTATTTAAGTGAGCTGTCAACTGATTTTAGATTCTTTTTTGTGTGAATAATTTGTAAATCTACAAGTGATATTGTTATCATATTACTGGAAACTCATGCTTGATTGGTGATTCTGCTAGTGTATAAATGAAGCTCCATTGACTACGATGCACTGCTGTTCAAAAGTTTAGAGCCATCTCTCATGTGTTTAAATTGTCCTAAAAATGAGAAATGGTTGCAATGATTTACTGAAACATGTAAACATGAATGGAAATACAATATACAGTCCTGAACAAAAGTTTAAGACCACTTGAAAAATGGCAAACAAATCATGTCTTTCATGTTTGGATCTTAACAAGGTTCTAAGTAGAGCTTCAACATGCAACAAGAAGAAATGGGAGTGAGACAAAACATTGTTTGAGCATGCAATTTATTGAAAACAACTCTTAAACTGAATCAAGCTCTTTTACAGCTGATCAAAAGTTTAGAACCGCACCTCCAACCCCCCAAAAAGAGAAATCAAAGTTCCAAACATGAACTCAGTAATGAGTAGCTCTACTGTTATTGTTGATCACTTCAAGAATTTGTTGCGGCATGCTTGATGCAAGCGTTTCCATGAGGTGAGTAGGAACATTTCTCCAAGTGGTGAAGACATGCTGAACACATGAACACATGTCCATGCTGTTGATCCCTGCATACACTCCCATTAGGAGAAGAGCCCCCCCAGTCACAAAAACTGTGAAAACCTGGCCAGAAGGTGCATCACATCAGCTGCAGGACTGTTTTGAAAACACGGACTGGAGCGTGTTCGAACATCAGGACCTTGAAGAGCACACAACATCACTGCTCTCATATATTAACTTCTGTGTCAACAGTGTCACTGTGGACAAACGTCTCCAGGTGTATTCCAACCAGAAACCCTGGATGACTAAAGAGGTCCAGGTCCTGCTGAAGCAACGTGACGCCGCTTTTAGATCCGGTGATGGTATGCAGTACAGTGCAGCCAGAGCTCAGTTGAAAAGAGGCATCAGAGAGGCCAAGGCAGCGTACAAGAGAAGGATCGAAGACCACTTCACCACCAACAACTCACGACACGTATGGCAGGGAGTTCAGCACTTAACCAACTACAAACCTGGCAATACCACGTTGACTGAGGGTAACGCGGAGCTTGCAGAGGAGCTGAACCACTTCTTCGCACGCTTTGAGGTGAAGGGACCAGAGGCAGCAGCAGCAAAAACATCGGACAGCAGCAGCCCAAGC
>NW_024582525.1:952525-1067848 GCF_018398535.1 Haplochromis burtoni | reverse complement strand
CGACGTAGGACAGTTTTTTCCAATTTCATTGTACTACTGTACTATGTATGACTGTGCAATGACAATAAAGAGTTATCTTATCTTATCTTATCTTAAGACAGCAGCAGGAAGGGCATCTACTGTTTGTAACTGTTGTCCATTTTTGTAAATCCATCCCCAAAGGTTCACAGGGAACATGCAGGATGGTCCAGCAGAGTGATGTTATTGTCCTGGATTAAGTCCCTTGGCCTGCAAGCATTGTGTATTGTAGCGTTGTCCTGTTGAAAAACCCAGTCATTACCACACAGACGAGGGCCCTCAGTTATGAGGGATTCTCTCTGAAACATCTGGACATAGCCAGCAGCTATTTGATGCCCCTGCACCTCCTGAAGCTCCATTGTTCCACTGAAGGAAAAAGCACCCCAGACCATTATGGCACCCCCTCCACTTTACCACGTAGAAAACATCTTAGGTGGGATCTGCTTGTCATGCCACTAATGTTGGAAACCATCAGGACCATCAAAGTTAAAAATTTTCTCATCAGAGAATAAAACTTTCTTCCACCATTCAATGTCCCATTTTTGGTGCTCTCTTGAAGAGTCCAAATGGTCAGTTCTGTGGAGTTCAAGGAGACGTAGCCTTTGAAGACGTTTTTTTCTTTTTGAAGCTTCAGTCTTCAGCCTTCAGTCTCTGATGCTGTACGATGGTTATGGGGCTACAGTTGGCACCAGTAACATCCCTAATTGGGGTCGAGGATCATCCAGTGTCTTGACGGACAGCCAATTGGATCCTCCGGCTCAGTGCTGGTGAGATTTTTTTGGGTCCTTCCACTTGACTATTTTGTTCCAACCCTCAGGATCATTTAAGAAATTCCAAATGACTGTGATAGTGCGTCCCACCTCAGCAGCATTAGCACCCTGCGAGAAACCCTGCTTATGCAGTTCAACAATGCGACCACGTTCAAAAACTGAAAGTTTTATTTGCCTTTTCCATCAGAATGTCATGACAATATGACTACCTGACAGGAGATGACAATGAATCCACATTTTTGCACAGATTTGACCTTTATTTGACCTTTGACCATTGATTTGACCTTTTAAAGGCATGTCGTCTTAAATGTTTGATCAGCTGTAAAACAGCCTGTTTTAGTTTAAGCCTTGTTTTCAATAAATGTTTTGTCTCACTCCCATTTGTTCTTGTTGCAGGTTGAAGCTCTACTTGGAACCTTGTTAAGATCCAACCATGCAAAATATGATTTTTTTTGCCATTTTTCAAGTGGTCTTAAACCTTTGATAGGGACTTTATAAGGTGAAAAAATAGAGTTTGCACTATTCTAATGAGCTTGAAAGTCAATGTTTGGTATGACTAGCTTATTCTTCAGCAGAGTGTGAACTTTTAGGTAAGCTTAGTTTAAACAGGGCCTAGAAATAGCTTTCCAGGCTTCTCGAAATACATTCAAAGCTCTTCTTTGGATGTTGGCTGCCTTTTATTTTATTCCCTCTCAAGATGATGCCACACTGCATCAATAATGTTGAGGTCTGGGTTTTAGGAAGACCAATCCATCACTGATAATGTTTTACTGTATATTTTTCTATCCAGATATGTCTTTAAAATGATTAACCAGGAGCACTTTAAAAGTATAAAGAAGGAGGCTTGACACTTGACTTACACAGTACTATACCTTACTTTTGCTGATACTAATATATGTGATAGCTCAAAAACAACTACAGCTGATTTAATTGAAATGAGTTATTGTTTTCAAGCTAACAACATGAATACAATCTGGTGGACAGATGATCAATTTGGGAAGAGCAAATAAATAAACCTGGAATAAACAGGGTTACTGCAAATATTTGATTAAGCTTATTTAATTATTAATTCATTTGTTAAAATGTCCTAGAAAAATTGGACTATTCTCTTTAAATCTACATCTACACACCAGTGACTACTGATTTTTAATATTTCAAGTTGACACTTCTGTTGCTTGAGTAGGAAACATCTTATGACTCTTTCATAGACAGTAGTTTGTAGGTCATTCATGATGAAAATTTAAGACCCCATTCTGGGTTGCTGGACCTCTTGACTATTTAAAAGCTATGTCCAATCAAGCAAATGATTCCTCTCGTGCAATATGGTAATGAGAGGGTGCATGTGTGTTTGTGTGTGTGTTTGAACATGCATGTCTTCGGGAGGGACTGGGGTGTTAATATATTATATTAGTGTAGTAAAAGCTAATTACCATATGTTTGGGAGTCCCATAAGCTGATGTACTTGATGTTTATAACTTGGATTAATAAAATGTCTCCACTCAATTACTTGAGACTCTGCTCTCTTAGCAGATAAACACTTGGCCTGCTAACCTGCTTTCTATCTGAAAAAATATGCCACTAGTATGTCTTTAAGGTGTAAAGAATGCATAACTTTTAAACAAAACTAAGACTTTGGATAAATATTCACTGAATCTTACATGTGGCATTTAAGGGTTTGTTTTATATTTTATGGTAAATGTAATTAGTGTAAGGAGATGTCCTCATTGCATAACATCAAGAAGTATTTCCTTACTTTTTAATAGGGAGTTTGCATGTTCTCTGCTTTTGATTGTGGTTCCTCGAATTAGTTTCCTTCACTTAGGAAACTAACTGATTTCAAACCATTGCCAGATTTGGCTATATTTATAGTTTAATTCAATTCAGTAGCGTTGAGGTACTTCGGACTGTATGGTGAAGTTTCTATAGTAGTGATATAGAAAACCCCAACAATCAAACAACCCACTATGAGCAAGCACTTAGTAACAGTAGGAAGGGAAAACTCTCTTTTCAAAGGAAGAAACCTCCGGCAGAACCAGGCTCCAGGAGGCAGAGCCATGTGCCATGACTGGTTGGGGGTTGAGAGGAAAGAGAAAAGAGAAAAGAAGGAAAAGAAGAGAAAACAGAGCATTGGGAGAAACACAGACTTATTTAATTAATGCTGCAGCAGTCTATAAATGACGTGCGAGTACTCAGAGCAGTCTGAGCATATAGTAGCAGAATGAAGCTGTGGTTGATTGTCTCCTGGTGTAGCCTTAACAATAAGCTTTATTAGATAATAATAAATTAGTGGGCTAGTTTTTTTTAGCATTACTCTGACACTGAATTTCAAATTTTAGAGATATTGTGCACATAAACAAAAAAAGCAGTCCTACATGTTTGCTCAATACACATTGAAGGATATATCAAAATGACTCAGATTGTTCACAGTGTTACTGAAGGACAAAGAAAGGCAATGAGAATAATTAGGTTGAAAGTGAAAGGAACTGAAAACAATGGGGGCCAAATATAATAACCCCACTTTTGTCTGAATTTAAGAGGAAAGAATTAAGGGACATCCAGGCCTTTGTTTTCATGATATGCCTGTAGTTTAACTTCATAGATATGAAGTGTTTTCTAATATCATTGGCTAAGAGAAGCATGTGTAATGCAAAAAGTATTGGTCTTACTGCAGAACCTGTGAAACGGTTGTGTGTGTGTGTGTGTGTGTGTGTGTGTGAAGAAGAGTCTGCATTTACATGAACTAATTGGAATATATCAGTTAGATACAACTCAAACCACTAAAGCACAGCTCCTTTAATACCAACAGTGTGTTATAATCTTTGTAGCAATGTATGGTGATCAACAGTATTGAATGTTACACTGAGTACTAACAGCACAGGCACAGAGATGAGTCCACTGTCAGAGGCCATAAGAAGGTAATTCATAGACTGTTTCAGTGCTTTGATAAATTCTGGAAACCTGATTGAAATTCTTCAGATAGACCACTTCTCTCCAAACGACAACCCAGCAGTTTGACAACTCCTTTAAAAAAATTTGAGAATGGCTCACAATTGGTCTATTATTAGCTAAGACATGTTTTTTAAACATTGGTTCAATTACACCCACCTTGAAAGCCTGTGGTACTTATCCTGCTAATAGTGATAAACTGATTGTGTTTAAAATTGTAGTATTAATTAGTGGTTAGACTTCTTCTAATAGTCTTGTAGGAAAGGGGTCTAACTAGCATGCTGATGAAGAAATATTTATAGGAAGGAATTGTTGAATCTAGTTTTGAAATAAAAATTGGAGATAAAGAGTCTAAAGAAATATCACCAGTTATTAAAAAATCTATACTTGATACATTTCCAGAAAGGCTGTGAACAATTTATTAGTAAAGAAATTCATGCAGTCATTACTAAGCTCACATTGTAATCTGACTCTTTGTCACCTTGGTTACAGGGCTGAAAAGAAAACTTGGGGTTGTCCCTGGTTTCCTCTATCAATTGTGAATAGCCAGAAGGCCTAGCTAATTTACATTTATTGGCTGATTTGTGTTTGTTGGCGTCGTTAATAACAGTGTTACAGTAATTCCTAGAAAAAAAGTGGGTGTAAAAGCAGAGTACAAGTTTATGGCACAACTTTGCATACTTTCAGTGTGTATCAGGCAGAGGAAAAAGCAAGAAGAGGTCAAAGCTGCAGCAACACTTGAAGTATAGAGAACAAGTTTATTGTTAAACCAATGTGTTTCAGTTTGTGGCCTTCATCAGAGTCAAAGTGTTGGTGTGCTTTAGATGTTTTTTTCCATAAGTTTCCCGAGCATGCTTGCGTGCCTTAAGGTCATCCCATCAAAAAGTTAGCGTACCTTTTTTTTTCTCCAAAAGTTTTCTGAGTATGCTTGCGTGCCTTAACCCAGGAGGGTGAGAACGGCTGATAAGGGACAAATTCATCATGCTGAAAGAAATTTATTTAGAAAAAAAACGTCAAAGTGTATTCAACAGTGTATTTCTTTGTTTTTATTTTAGTCTAAACTATAGTAAAGTTATGTATAAACACTACTTTTTCACTTGGCATAGCAGATAATGATAATCGCCACTGATGTGGATACTTGACCTGTACAGGTTATCATGTCTGTATACCTGGTTTCCCTCTTCCCCTGAATCAATTGTCTTTTAATCTCTTGCTGTAGGTTACAATTGTGAGAAAATTTAGCTACAGCAGAGGTAGTCCTTTAATGGCTTGACCTTGAGTGGCTTTTTCTCATGCAGACAAAAGGGTGGTAAGGAAATCGAAGAGGAGTGCATGCTGAGAACTCTCTGGTACAGTGCCTTGTAAAAAGCAACACTTCCACTGTTTTTCATTTGCGGGATTTATCGAATAATGTCTGGAAAGCTATCAAATTGCATGTTTGTTTTTCTACAGCAATTTAATAATGCAGCATTAATACCAATAAACAGTAAACTGTAAGTGATGCATTTCATCTTTATAGTCATGCACATCTTATAGGATCAGTTAAGTACATCCCAAGTCATTATCCTATGTGCAAAAGTCTGATTTATTGGAGTAGCAGTTTATTGGAACGTGGAAAAACAGTATATAAGGCTATTCTTTGGATGTTGGCTGCCTTTTATTCTGTTCTCTGTCAAATGATCTGGGTCTGGGCTTTGGAGAGACCAATCCATGATTGGGAGGGGATTCTGCTGTATGTTGAGGGGCCAGATGCATCTGTGTTAGGTCTTTGTTTGGATACTGGATTGGATTCTTTTGTGCATCACTTGTCCAGTTTCCTCAATTTGTTTAAGGACAGAGTGCACATCATGCCGAGATATACGAAAAAGGTGATTCCCAAATTTTTCACAGATTTGTTTAAAAAATTGGAACAAATGATGTGTTTTTGCAACTGCCATCTAGTAGCAAAGTGCCTAAATATATCATTTAAAATTGGTTCTGCTAAGATCATCATTGAGTTAGACTTTGTTTTAATGACTCTTAGGTCAATCTAGGTGGCTTAACAAAAAAAAGAGAAAAGAAAAAAAGTCAAAACAAAAATGATGAAAAACCTCCAGAAAGTCTGGAGAATTATTGTTCAAGGTCACTTTAAAAATTACAAGAAGCAAAACATAAAGAAATCAGCGGTAACTTAAGACTTTTGTACTGTACTATATCTGCTATCTCCCTTGATTTATTTACACAGAGGGATAACAAGTGAAAAAAGAGAGACTATTATTGTTCCAGTCTGCTACATCAGGGATTTCAGGACTAGATGCAGTAAAAGCCACTAGTGGTAATCTATCATTTGCAGAAAGCTCCTTTTGGACATGTTGGCTGCTGGTTGATTTTACGGACAACATTTACTGTAGACAACCAAACAATGGTTGCAAATTGCACATCGACACAATGACACTGACCTGAGCTAACTGATTTATTGTGGCGCAAAATTACTGAGTTCGTAGCTAGTTAAAAGGAACACTCCACTCAGTATCATACCTCTAGTGTCAAAGTTGAAAATGTAAGCAAACATTTACAGACAATACTGTTAGCTTTACCTGTCAAGACTTGAACGGCTCTACATCACCTGTACATAACCATTTTCCTCAGAATTGGTCTGTGTTCTCTAACATTAAATCAACAGTGATTAAACACTGTGGTATGTGATGTCACGATGCCATAGATAAAGTTTGGGTTCGTTTGTGCACTTGGGATTGACAGTCTCATCTCTATTTCAATTATCCCGTTGTCTTGGTGTCGCATAGATTGTACCAGCATGAGCCTCATTCACATACAATTATAAATAATTTAGCCTACCCTTGAGCATCAATTAGCATAAAGACACAGCTAAGCTGAACTGCTAAAACGGTATTAAGTCATAATAAGCTTGGTTCCTTTTAACTTAAAAAAATCTAGATGTCTTTTATGTGTGTAGAAAAAGATAATAGGAAAATAGGCTAGAGACATTAGCTAATTAGCTGGTTGTAGCTGATGTGTAAAACACATCTTAAAATGCTGCTTATTTTCTCCTATAACATTAAACCCATAGTTTAGGTGAAGCTAAATACTTTTCTTAGGTGAATTGGCGATGGCACTGTTCACAATGCAAAAATACAGCTGAAGCTGGCCTAATGGGGAACTGCCACAGAGATAAAGGTTTAGTTTTCTTTAATTGCTGTGCTTGTCAGATTCAACGGTGCACAAAGTAATATTGTTTTGTGTTTCTTAGCCTCGAATGTGATGGAAAAAAGCCCACTTTAGTCATAGAATAATGAAGCAATAAAGGCTAGATTCATAAATTCAAATACTTTCAAAACTCTCTGTCTCAGATGAGATAATGAGACAGGGGTGGTTGCTACACTTAAAAATATAAAAGGAATACATGACATGGTCAAAAAGTCATTGACATTGACATAAGCAGTAGTAATTAACCTGAATGTGAAACTGCAAAATGTTATCAACGCTAATTTAACATGTTATTTTTGTTCTGTGGAAGGACTGATGTTCTGTACTCTAAATTATTCCTCAAAGGCACATAATTAGCTCTCATGGAGACTTTTGACTCAGTGAGCTCCCTGCCTTAACCGATTGACATCATGGTCACATAGCTGATCTTTTACCTTCATTTAACATATCTGGGCTGTCTATTTCTTTTGACTTGAGGGTGAATCAGGAGTAGCGGTGTAGTCTTCTTACCTTGATATAAATCAAACAGACATTATCTCTTTTCTCTTTTTTTCATTTTAAACACAGATATCTAATTTTATGAAATCTTTTTGATGTTTGTGAGCAACAAATTATGCTTTGG
Organism: Haplochromis burtoni; assembly: GCF_018398535.1. Lineage (NCBI taxonomy): Eukaryota > Metazoa > Chordata > Actinopteri > Cichliformes > Cichlidae > Haplochromis > Haplochromis burtoni. The sequence continues at coordinate 1,060,288 of NW_024582525.1, read as the reverse complement.
TTGATGAATTTTACCCTTAGGGAAGATGTTTTTTACCATTTAGATACTATTTACAGCAATGCCATTAGTTACTTATTGTGAACAACATATCATTTATTGCTAACGTCTCCGGGACTTTAAGGAGACATTAACATGTTAGAATACATTTTTACCACTCAGGCCATAGAGTCTGAAGTTAACCTGAACTACCTTTGTCAAATTACTATAAGAATCCCTAATCGAGATGTTAAAAAACATATTTTTTTCATAACTAAAGAGTTTGGAGTTAAGATAAATTTCAGTTGTTATGAGACTTGAATGAGTGTTTAGCATCTGGATTTACCCTTCCCCACTCATCTCTATTTTTTGTCTGCTCTCACTGAGACAAATCCCCATACCTAGCCCAGTGCTTTTATTAAATTCGCCTCAATAAAAAAGCTCAGACAGGATTTATTAGGTACTCAGCATGGACGTTTAGTATTTCCCTCCGTTATTAACTGAAAATCAATAGAAAGCAAAGAAAATGGAAGTCATACAAGTGTTGTCGCCTTTATATTATGTCGGCTGTCGGGTTAGATTCATGACGGAGCTCCAGCGTCTGCAAGGTGGATTTTCTGCTTACATTGCAAGACCTAAAGTGGAAGTTATTCATTATAGTAAGCCAGCGGTCAGATACATTTCCAGGCCCTTTCACACATCTGTCTTGGTAAGAGTCGTATAGAGTGAGAAAGGATGCTGATATACCCGGATAGAGATGTCAGATGCAACACACAGCTTGCTGGATTTATGGTTATTTTCTTGTGAAGACCTTTTTTAACACCATCATAGGGCCTGTACCCTTGGAATGTAAACTGGAATAGCATTACGCTTAACCTTGTTCCCACTCCAATACATATCTTTCATTATATTATCTTGCAATTCATTTTCTTAACTTCTGCAGTTGTCTGTTGCACCTTGCAAAAAGGTGCTACCTACGGCGACAGCAGCGCTTTTGCCATACGCCATTCAATTACGAGGTTTAAAAAATGAGCCTCTGCTGGTATGTTTGAATTCTTTGACAACATCAAAATGGCATAAAAGAAATCATGCATACACAAGCACCTTGCTGTCTCATATCTTGAGGAATGCCTTAATAGGTTTACTGAAGAATATTTCGCACTGGCAAAGGTTTCAGCTACTATACACATTCAAGTTCAAAAGAGTAAAGGTGGCATACGCTTAATATGCTATAAAATAACAGTCATTCACTAAGCCTCCATGCTGTGGTTGAACTGCAAAGCAATTCCATCATGAGGAAAAGTGGCTTTGTCCACATATTAGTCTTTTCTTTCACAAAAGGCCAGAAAAATGTGGGAATAAAGAGCTTATCCACCTCACTAATTTAATTACTCTTAGGACCTCCATGACAGTAATGTAAATATTCCATCTTGAGGACCCAAGATACACAGAGTAATTACTTAAGGCTTTCCTTCACATCTCTCAAGACTTTTTTTTATTACCCAAAAGCTTTTTAACATTAGCACTCTCTTCCTGACAAATTAAATGAAATTTCATTACTCTAGCCATCCTAATGGCATGAAACTATCAGCTGTTGTATGCCTGGTCTCTCTTCCCTGGCTGCACCACCAGATTAATCAAATAGTCAGCTTCAGAGTCAAACCGAGGGGAGCATCGATCCACAAGTCTGTGTTTGTCTACGGCTCATTCGTGTTGCTGATCTGAACCTTGAGTGAAAGCCTTGCATATTGATCTCCATATGTTAAACATGTACAGTCTATCACAAAGCCATTATTCAGAGCAGAGGCAAATGGCTCTTTCTGCAAATAATAGACTACATACAAGCTGCATGTTTGAGATTGATCAAAATATAATTAATGGTGTTAATATAAATTTAATGTGTTTGAATTCTTATTTAAATATCAACTGTATACAATTAGCAAAATGAGCCTATTGTTATATGTATTTATTTATTTTCATGTTTAACTGTTTATTTAGCATATACCTCTTAATTCAAAATCTGCTTCATGTGGTACTATATAATATCGAGGCGCATACATCCATCACCTATTATAGACCTTATATTTAACACCTTCGGTTTTGTAAGGGTTAAGCTGCTTGGCCTTTGATCTCTCAGGGGTAAGGTCTTGGCAAAGTGCCCCTCCACCACCTGAAGCCCTTAAGGGACTTTCAATCCAATTGCTGGCTAAGAGTGGATGCAGATCTCAAGGTTACACCTGAGTGTTCAAGGGCAGGTCCAAGTGTAATCGGCACTTAGATCATAGATTAATCTTATTTGCTATCTATTAGGCTTGATTCTTGCTTCCTTCTCTCCCCACCCAAAGCCAGGATTACTGTGATAGTTTAAGATAATGGATTCTTATGGAAGACGAGGTCAAGAACCATTCTTGTTTCAGAACCTGCAGATAATATGATTAATCTAAAAGCCTCTTTCAAAAGAGGTCCCACCTTCAAAGGCCTAATTGGCAAAGAGGTATAGAATAATTCTCAGATGTTGGCTCTTAGGTGTTTTATTAATTACAATTTTATTCTCTCACCAAATGTGGGTGATAGGAAATAAAATTTGTATCTACTTCAGCCTCTAATTTACAAAAAGAAACAGATCAATTGTGTTTTTCATCAGCCAAATCAGCAGGGCTTTACCGATGGCTTTTATTAAATATAATGTTGGTAATCTCATTCTCCTGTGGTCAACCTTTTGGATCTTATGTATGTATTTGATTGATATATAATACATTACATTGACGTTGATGACACTGTTTTGTATGGGATAATTGACATTTCCTTAATACAAATAAGCCAGACATTTTAGTGAGATGAACACTGATTACTACTTTTAAGCCATTTACAAAATGCTCTATTAACATTTAAAAGCAAATGAAAATGTAGCATCTTTGTCCATGCATTACACAAAAGGTTATGTAGAGAAATATATTGATTTCACTAAGTACAATCTCATTTTGATTCAAAATCTCCCCTGTTTTTATTTCTGTGCTAGCCACTAGCCAAAAAGATAACAGATAAACTGATAAAATATATCCAAATGTGGCAGCCTCCCCGATAACCTCTGAAGACACGCTGGTTATCTTGTTCAGTCATCAGCAACTGAATATTTATCACAAAGAACAGACTTGTGTTCCCACCTGCATGTTTACCAGTTTATACACAAGTTAGAGGTCTTTTTCTCAACAAATATCAGCTGTTATTTGGACCCTGTTTGTATAGCAAAGATCCTATAAGCAAGAAAGATATTCAGTTTACGAGCCAAATGTATTCTGCACTGACGGCGACCCTTTCTTACGATTGTTACAACTCATACCACACCTTCAACTACAGATTGAAGTATCCAGTTCTGCATAAGAGTCTATATAACTGAAATAGTTTATGGGAAACGGTGAATGTTTACCTCTAATTATTCACAATTCGGTCAGATCTTTTAAAACACTTTTTTAGTATTTAGTTAGAGATTAAAAATCTAAATAATCGGAAAAGACTTTCAGATGAAGCTAAAACAGAGCTGAAGATGGCAACTTGCCACTCAACATTTAGTGCAGAAAAGGAGGAAATCACTTACATTTCAAAATACTGTCTGGTTGTTTGTTCTTATGAATCAGAGATACAAACTTTCCAAAGATGGATTAAGGTCTAATTTCCTTTATTACCTGATACTGTTGCACTGCTGCACTCATTAAAACTCATCTGTCAACTTGCTTTCTAACAAACAAACAGCTGTGTATTTTGTTCATGATTTCTCATTACTAGCATTGTCATTAGAATAAGAACATCTCTAAATGACTGGCACTGCAATTAATAATTTATTTAATCATTATAATTGTTTGTGATTTGCAAGAATAAAACAGTATGCCCTGTTATTTCAATTGTGATCCATCACTATTTGAAAAAAAAAAAAGACATTTACGTGAAAATACTGAGCTGCTGCATTGTTTATGTGCAATGGGTTCCATATGCTATAGTTTGCGGTTTCTCTGCTTATTGATAAATATACAAAGTAATGAAAGCACAAACATTTAACAGAAAAAAATACACATCTGGGTTTACAGAGCAATTTCTCCTTCTATTGAGGCTCAAGACATTAAAGTGCTAATGTTGCCCACATAGAAGGTAATCTACATGCATAGTACAAAACTATCAGAGGCAAAGGAGGCTGCTGCTCCTCTATTTTTGAGAGAGAAGAGGGAGGTCAAAAGAGACACATATAACAAAACGATGAAATTAAATTATTACCAGGTTACAGCATTATTTTTGGAAAGACTCCATTGCTTACAATGTAAATTTAAATGCCTCAACAGCGATATCTGAAGGCAGGAGGGGATAGGGCAGCCTGGGTTAATGTGGGAAGCAGGGCAGCCAGAACCTGCTTAAGGGTACTTATTTTATTCTGATGCACTTTTTTTTAACTCTAATCTGTTGCTGGCCAAGACAAGTAAAGTGAAGGTGCTCCAAAGTAATCACTCAACAAACACAATACAGTAATTGTATTGATTTGGTCCAACGGCTCTTAATTTCTGTTCCACAGTATTGTGGAAAAGTAGTAGCCTATTAATATGTGCAAAGTACTTTCAAACACATCACTAAAAGTTGTTTTCAGCAGAACCTAAAATAAATCCTGGGTGATTATGTTTCCAGTATTTTAGCCAATGCAACATTTAAACTGGGGTTGCAGAAAAAATTCGGACATTATATGTAAAAATAAAATTTAAGTCATTCAGCAATCCTTACCTTTAAAAAATAGTATCTTCTCCTGTCTTGGACCTCTTTCTTCATCGGTGATTTTGTTTTATCTCCCTGTGAAACAGAGCAGCTACCTGTTTAGCTAGGGAACACATTTTCTGATAAGCTGCACAGAAACAGTTGGTGATATTTGTTTGGTCTTTTAAAAAGGTGCATTTGAAATTACCTACCACTTCAAAAAAACAAAACAAACTTAATCTCTTCCTGCTTTTTCGTCTTCTGCTGACTTAGCTAGATGCTAAAGTCTCGTGACCATAACTTTATGTCAGTCTGCACCTTGAAGGCCGGAGAGTGACTGAGCAAGTACTTCATGCCATCACCGAAGGGAATTCCAGGCCTCAGCACGTGAAAAGTTAACTCATTTGACAGAAAGATTAATTAACCTGCCCATCATATTTAATTGCTCATTAAATGAAGATGTTGGAACACTGATCTGGATTGTTCAGCCCACTTCAACCCCTGTTTATCATAAAGGCTAACCTCTCTAAACATTAAAACCTAGCAACAGGCAAATTATTAATTAATTAATTAATGCTGTTACTTTTGTGTTGTGGGACATAAGGGAGGGTGTCACTCGCACTGGGATCTTTAAAGGGCAAGTTTATCCAAATGATCATAGCCAACATTGGCTTCCACTATTCTACAAATCCTTTTTTATGGGTTATGTTCTTTTAAGTGTATACTGATAATACGTTCATGATTGTCATTTCGATCAAAGTACTTAATGGTGTTTTCTTATTCTTTCTACAGTTGGTCTAATAAGAGATATTGCACTTAATAGCAACTACTTTCAGAAAATTTACAAGACAGCACTTGTCCCTTGGAAACATAATTTAATACACCATTTACACCTGTCATCATTTAATAAAAACAAAACAGTTTATTTGTTTTTTATTTCTGCAGAATTGTTCACCATTTTCTCAACAGACCAGATTTTTTTTTCCTCCTCAGACGCTCTCGTTGACTGTAATTTTCCTCCATATAAGGTTTATATTTTGTGGAGCATAATCATTGCATCAAAATGAAGTAGAATATGCTAATGACTCTAATTGGACTACTAATAGAGACTGTTTCCCCAGCTTTAAGCTTTTGGGGGGTCTGTGTAATCAGTGTAGACAGTCGTTAAGGGAATGGAGAGGCAACTAGCAATGTCAGGAGAGGGCCCAGGCGGTTCCGGCTGACACTACCCCAATCTTCCAGGACCCATTAAATGGCAGTTTCAACACATTACCAACCATAACATCCTTGAATATCACTGATTTTATTTGCAGTATCAAACATTTCATTTCACGCACCATTAATGGAAAAGTGCTGAGGTTCTAATGCTGCCAAACATTTAGTAACTACCTGGACTCAGAGAACCAATTAACTCCAGCGACAACATGGCCAATTAAACACACAAATAGGTGAGTCCAGCGCTGGTTACTGCCCTACTAATTTACTTTTGAATAAACCCAAGCAAAAATAGAAAGTCAGTCACCGAATGACCAGTTAAAGTGGAAGGAATAGCATGCAATTTGGAGGGTGAAATGTAAGATAATGTACAGTACCTAAAATTTAATAGATACAGTATGCTAGGGGAAAAAATTGAATTGTACAAATAAACATCGCAGGAATAGAAAGGAGCAGGTTTGAATAAGAAGTAAGATATCTTTAATTCAATTTGGCATGAGTAAATAAACCCCCATTCAAGTGGAACTGGTTTGGAAACAGTGAAAAATAAGATGTTTCACTGTAATATAATGATCCAACTCTGAATAACTTGTTAATTTATAAACACATTAGTGTGTTATTTGAATTTATATTGCATTCATCTCATTAGCATTCAATATACATGATCAGGTGTGCATTGTGTGCGTTTCCCTTTCTGTTTCTATCCTACAACCTATAGGTGATATAAGCTGAGGTGTGTTGCTTATGTGTTCTTACTAGAGTAACCTTACAACCTCATCTAAACTAGGTAATATTTTTTGTATTGATTTTCCAACTTTCTTGTAGTCATGCTTTCATTGGAAGCCAAAACGTGTCAATACACACCTGACAAACTCATATCACAGAGGAAGGCAAAGAAAGGATAAGTTGTGGATGTTATTTATGTGAGACATGTCATATCATAGCTTGATAATAGGGTACCAGAGCCATTTCATCTGTATGGGTTAGTGTAGTGTGAAGACAACCTCAGTTCAAGCTGACTTGATTGCCTATGGGGTTCAGCTGATGAGCAGCATAACAAAATCACTGCTGCGTGTAAATTCTTTGAAATTTTACTTAAAACACAACATAACATACTGGAGTACAATATTCATGGTTTAAGCAATCTTGAATTAAATCACTATTTTTGTTGTTTTTTTACTACAGTATGTTAAGTTGCTGACATATCCACCAGGCACGGAGCTAACTTATTCAGTTTCTAGTAAGTCATGTTATTTTCTCTTTATGTCAGTTTTCAGCCGCATTCACATTGAAATTTATTATTTCTAAGTAGCTAATGGATGCTAACTATAGATTCAACAGTGGTTAGATTTTTGCATTATCAGCAGTGGTAGCAGACTGACCCGATATAATTGCTGTTACCATCTTGGTGCACCAAAGTTGCTTTGAAGACAAGCAACTGAGTGCAAGTGGCTGCAGACCTTCTTCCTGTCATTGAAGCAAACATTTCAACAGGTTTGCAAGTTTATTGTACACCATTGCAATAACTTTGATCATGCTGTGGTCTCCAACCACTGTTTTCTCCTAGTTTGACTGTAACATAAGATTCTGCTATTCCATTAAACTCAACATGTACTCTGTTGTTCAGCACTAAAACCACCTAAATCTGAGGGAAGCCATAAACAGCCCTGGAGAGGCCTTGTGTCATTAAGACCTAATCATTATCGCTTGGCTCTTTCTTGGAATGTCAGTGTTATGTAACAAAATAAATAAATAAAAAATCAAGGGAAAAAAAGACTTTGGTATTAATGAATATCATCAGATAGTTCAATGCTAATAAGGGATATAAGCACATTATAGATAAAACAAAAAACAGCCCAAAATAGTGGGAAACAAGGTTTTAAGTACTCCATGGCCATTTGTGAATGCAGTCAAGCAGTACTGGGAGCTCTCCAGCTGTCTGTGAGTAGACATCATTAATATTATTGAATTGTTCATAATACCACAAATCGTTGCTTCAGACCTACATTCTTCAAAAAGTCATTAAGTTTCTATTTATTAAGCGGTGCCTACCAAGATGCAGCCGAGACTGCAATCTTGTTCTAATGTAACTTTTACGGTTGTCCAAACTTGATTTTTGTTATTGCTGCAGTTACATCCCATATGGAAAAGAAATAGTAAAAACCTATATGATTTACTCATGAAAGTGGCCACTTTCTCATTACTTTCATATATTGTTTTAGTAAGTATCCAAAACATACAAGTTTCATTATATAATTTTTCAAAGGATCTTATATCTGTTTTCACCCTTGTATGCTTTTCATACAAGTTTCACACAAGACAGATACAAACTTTATAAGATTTATATATATCTTTTCCATAAGCAATGAAATATTTGGTTGCATATTGGAGAGTATGTCTTACAAGGAGCTTATATGTCAAATCACCATTCACCAAGCCTGGCCTAGATTTGCTCTGTGTTTTAGAACAAATTTTTACCTCATTGGTTTATATATTTATTTTTTATTTGGCTGTTGAGCCTGGATTATATGGGAAAATGTGTTTTCATTCTGTTATGTATGCTTGAAATGCATGATAAACACTGGGATGTACGCCGTTTACCCTTGAACAGTTTCTCTGTTCCTCTGATTCTCCGCTCATTCAGTTAATTAGATCTACAATTATCTGTACAATGGCAGCATATTGTTATTCTGAATACTGCGAAATGCACGTTTTGTGGACAAGTGAAATGTTCGGATTGCAAAAACACTTCAGTGTGTATAATACTAATGAGAAGTGCTCATGTTGATGACTACCTCACAGTTATACTGAGCCTCTTCACAGAGCACAACAGCATGGCACAAAGTATGTTTCTATGTGCTTGTCACTGAAACTCATGTATGGACATTTAAGAAATAATAATAAGAAGAATCATCATATGCGCCATATGGATAATATGTTTCTTTTGTTCTCACATAATTGACATGTTGGTTACATTTTTTTTTCCAGTGGTTGAAATCATTTTTGGTGTAAAAACTTAAATGGTCCCATTCCATGGTAGCTTCATAACGTTTAGTAGTCATACCTCTGAAAGACTTTTTCAGTGCCCCACCCACCCCACCGCTCTCCCCTTCTGTCTCTTACTCGCAGTTTCCATTCTACTCTTCACCTAGACATCTAGGAATATCCTACCTTATTGTTTAGGAGCCACAGGGTAGCCAAAGGCCAGGTAACTTGGATTTGACTGGTGTATTCTCTTGTCCCAAAGGACATAAGATACAAATCAAGTTGCTCTGACCCCATTGTCCTCTCCACACTCCTAGTCCCCTAAAGGCAATACAGTGGCATGGGATCCTTCATTCCCTTTATTTATTTTTTTCCCTTTGTGTGGCTTCTGCTAAAGGCATAAGGTACATACATTTCCTTGGGTAAACCACTCGACATTTGGGTCTAGTGTCAGCCAACATTTTGATTTTAAAAGGTGTTTACCTATCCTGATAGCTTAATAATCAGATGGACACGTTCTTGGTTTGAATCTCCATATTAATGAACACATTTTTTGATATATAAACAGAAATATTTTTCTTTTGAACCATCACCTAAAGAAACTGTTCCTACCTTGCAGTTTAAGGTAAGTGACTTATACATAGGTGTAAAAAAGTATACCCAAATTCCTCTGCAATCTGCCGTCTGAGGCAGACAAGTGGCTTCCTCACACTTATGTTTGGCTTAATCTCACCACATAAGCTGAATTTCTCTTTGATGTCACACTGGCCTTTCTCCGTCTTAATGAAATCAGTCTTGACTTAGAAAACAAATAAGCACGTTTTCAGTCTGTGTTTGACAGCAGATCATGCCGGTAACCTGTGACCTTAATTTTCTATCCAAACATATATTCATAGGTGGCACCCTGTCTTTTCTTGATGGAAAGTGTCACAGGTGTTGGGGTCTGATTAAAAATATGATAATGCCAGTATCCTTGTTCAAAAGTCTTTTTACAATGCAATGAAATGAAAAAATAGAATCCTAGCAGAATCAAAAATCTTTATGAGCAATTTTATGAACCTGTTTCAGTCAAATGCAATTATCTTCTCACTATAAACACTGCATATGTCAGATATATTATATGTTTTAGAATGTATGAAGTCTTTTTATGATATTCATTAAGAGCTTAATGATATAACAGTATGAAATGTAATAAATATTGAAGAGTTTGTAAAGATTTTTAGAATATATTTTTGTAAAAAAATGCACGTGTGTGTGTTTATAGATAGATATACAGAGAGAGAGAGCTCTTGGGGCAGTGACCCCCAAGCTTGGTGACTTTCTCCAGCAAATCCCAGGAACAACATCCACGATCTCTGTGCAGAAGAGTGGAGTCCTTGGAGCAGCAACAAAACTGTGCCGAACCCTCAATCTCCCAGGCCTCTGATAGGGACCTGAGCTTTAAGCATAACAACCACACACCGTGGGGAATTGTTTTTTATATCCGAACACGGTTACACCACTAGCACCAGCTTGTAAATGTTGATACAAGGCAAAATGGATTCGTACTTTCACATTGTTTCCACCAACTTCTGATCCTACCATCTGAATATCACAAATCGAGATGCATCAGACCAGGCAACATTTTTCCACTCTTCTATTGTCCAATTTGGTGAGTCCGTGTAAATTGTAGCCTCAGTGTTTACTATTCTAAACTGACTTTAATCTGGTGTGGTCTTCTGCTGCTGTAGTCAGTCTGCTTCAAGGTTCAACATGTTTTGCATTCTAAGATGCTCTTCTGCACAATTTGGTTGTAATGGGCAGAGCAGTCTGCCTATTCTTCTCTGACATCTGACATTTTCAGCCAGTGAAAATGCAGTGACTGCCACTCACTATATTATATTATATTTTTTTTATTTCAGGTTATTCTCTGTAAACGATCTTTGTGTGGGGAAATCTCAGTATATCAGTAGTTTATTTAAATTCAAACTAGCCCTAAATCACCTTTCTTCCATATTCTGATACTCATTTTGAGCTACAGCATGTTGTCTTGTCCACGTCTACATCCTGAATTGCAGTTAGTTAGTGCCATGTGATTGTCTGATGATATATTTACATTAACAAGCCGTTGAACAGGTGTACCTAACAAAGTAGCCAGTGTATATTGCCACTGTGTTTGTTTGTCAGCCCAGTGGGTGGAACATTACTGTCTAATTTCCACCAGCTGTATTCCCTCAGTGTGTCCTCTCATACTGATACCTTAGTTTTACTGGGGTATTGATCTTAATGAAGGTCTGCGGGCCGAACTTTGAAAAAGGGATTCATATGGAACCAGAATGAGTGACACCTGTTCCCTCCTCTTAAATCTGCATCCAGAGTTTCACTTCAAATCCTTGTTGGGCAATAAAAGCCATGTTTTTATGCCACGATGTCTGTGCCCTGCTGGACTGCTTGACCTCTTTATCACTGCTTTGCACTGCACTCATTTTTATTTTTTAAATGTAGCAGTATATTGTTTTCTTTCCCAACATATAGACTGTCATTTTCCCCCATTGATTTCTGTACTATAAGTAAAATATTGCAGTGGCTTAAAGCTTGCTTTAAGTATCTCATCGATCATCTTGACCATAAGTTTTATTAATGCCAAAATTACATATTACGAATATAGTAGTTCAGTTGGTTAATTAATAAGTTGCTACCTGGGAGCAATTTGTTACCCTTTTTGTAAGTTTAAAGCATGTTTTTTCTTTTAGATTTCTGTTTATAAAAGGGGGATTAGTCATTGTTTTCACTGACTAAATATCTCTTTTAAGGTAGGTTAGAAGATGCAACAGACTATAGGTCTTTCTACTCTGATAGAAGATCTATAAAAGATGTGTTTTTGACTGTCTTGGGGATACTTGAGAGAGTAGGTCTGTTTAAATTGTAATTGTTGGAGCTGTCTACATGAACAACAATTACTCCATATTTGTAAATTGGAGCTGCTTAGTGCTGGACTGAAGCAGCTCCACTGCTGTCAATCAGCCTGTGGCTCACTGACAGCAAGGGAAAACTATTAAAATGCGAATAATATCTGGGGTTAAGTGCAACTTAATGTCTCAACTTTTAGATAATTAAAATTGTTCCCAAAATGTAGTTTTTAGGAAAAACAAACACTAACTTCCAGGTCCTCCTCCTTTCCTCGCCATTAGGTCGATGGCCATTAATTAAGGCATGAACCTGCATGGTTCATGTGGTGCCGTATTGCAATTTAATTTTTCTGCATTCTACACAATTTTTTGCAAGTTCTAAATGTTAACGTGTAGACAATTTTAGCCACTTTGACAAAGTTTTGTGCATAATGGAAGTATCTGAAGCTGAACAGTGAATGGCATACTTAAAGTATCACACAGATAATTACAATATCTGCCCCAAATCACTGTATTTAGGAAGCGGCATTCAGGTTGAGCATCTGATTCTCGTCAGACGAGGTAAATACGAGGCAATACAGCCCTTTACCCCACCTTCCACGACCATCCTTATCAGCACATTTCCTACAAAGGGTTAATTCAATCATGTCAAGGTTCTCTGCTCTGTTGCTTGCCTCTGCCATCATACTTTAGGCGCAGTGGAGCGTCTCTTCATTGATGGCACCTTTGGCTTCACAATAGAAGCTAATTTGTTAGAATCTTTCACAGGTCAGAGGCTGCTTAAAGGCGAGGAGGGCGCCTTGGCCACCGGAAAAATAAAGCCATCCACTGAGTTGGAGGGGGCAAATTAAATGCCTGGTCATTTTATGATGGTAGACATACAAAACATAAATATCCATTTTCTTTACTTCAATAAAGTCCATGGGATCTCGCCAGCCATCCCAGTTAACACAGGTTAATAGATTGATTCCAGTGACATGGATCATAATGAACAGTAAATTGTTTTATCTCTTAAGTCTTATTTGGTCAGCCAGGAAAACATATGAGGTAATATGGCTGAGGCTAAATGGAGCGTATAATAGATCTCTCGCTAAGGCATAAGGATAGGTTGATGGCAGGGCTATGATTAATGAAAATAATAATGCTCTTGAAATTGAAAATTTTCTCTCTCTCTTTTTTGGCCTTTTCAACTCTTTCCTGCTATGGTCATTCTGACTGTTCATGCACAGAGTGACTGATGTGTGGTCGCTAGTGTCTTTATTTATGTTTATTAGGTCATTTTCACAGGAAAGTCTGGCCATGATAAAGACTCTAGCTTTCTGTGAACTCTTAATGGCCAGATGTATGAGGCTCTAACAGGGTGGTCTTTTTGAAATTCAATTTCTATGTTAAAGTATTGACATAAATGTAATGATGACACTTCTTTTTTTTTCTAATATTATGTATTATACTACTGATAAAGCTTACATTGCATTTATTTTAGTATATTTTAAAACAGAATTCTCAATTTTTCAATCTCACCTTGCGTTTACTCATTTAAAGACATCAGTTCAGTACTACAGCTCCTGCTACCTTCTATTCACCAGAGGCAAAAAAAAACCCAAACTTGCAAAAAATCAATGACTTTTAATTCTGCACTATTGATATGCTTAGATAATGCAGCAATTGAACTGTGCCTCTGCCAGTGGTGATGAGGAGTAGTAGATGAAGAGTAATTGGGCCCTGACCCTTGTGTGCCTCGGCCACCGTATCACCCAAGCTTCCCCTAGCATATTCTCTCCTACAAGCAGGAGGGCTCATTTCGCAAACCCTCAGTGGTGGCAAGGTGATAAATTACAGTTCTTAACTATCATTGATTACTCAGTGTTTCTCCACTTTCTGTGACAACTGTTCAGTCACTCTGAATGGCTCTTAATGGCACATTAGAGAGAAGAAAGCATATAGTTTCCCTAGCATTGATTAAACTTGCTTGTTGCTTAATAAAGACAAACTGACACTTGGGTAGCCTGTGACCAAGTTGAGACATAAGACCCATATCATGTACAGCAATGGGATAACACATGGGCTGCCCCCCGAAAGTCGAAGTATCAGTCGAAGATCCCTGATTCTACTCAGATGCCTCAAGTTGAGCATTTGTTTATCCATTTGACAACAAGCGCTGTGCTTACTGTTAACTGATGAAAGAAATAGGAGATTGAGGGCAGTGATTCCAGGTGGGACTTTGCCTTTAAGGAACATGGCCTTGTGGGTAACTTGTAGGGGTGCAACGATACACAAAATTCACGGTTCGGTTCGATACTTTGGTGTCACGGTTCGATATTTTTTCAATACAAAAAAATGTTCATGCCTTTATAATTTGTCATTTATTAAAATTATAAATATATATTTTAACTCAGAAGTACAGTTTTTAAATTTAATGTTGCTGAAACAACAAAATAATAAAAAGAAAATATCTAATCGAGAAATCACTCATCTTTGGAAAAGAGAGTTTATTACAGAGAAATGGCTCTTTCCATTTCTTGAAATTTGAATTGAGCATTGCGTGCCACATCCGACATACTGTTTTACTTTTGTCCATGACGCGCTTACCTTCAGGGTCGTACTTCACATGAAAACCAAGATAGTTCCAAACACCAGATCTGAATGAGGGTGGGGGAGGTTCAATTTCGGGTAGCGTTGAGGCAGTTGCCATGTTGCAACGAGCTTAGCATCTGTCTCGACAGTGCAGCCTAGGAGAAGTAGTCGAACGCAGATCCACTGAGCACTCAACACAGACAGCATCGTCAGAAGAAAAGTTGATCAAATAAATAAAAAAGTTTGTATTGTTCGATACATATGCGTATACAGCAAATCCAGCATGTCCAAATCAACACTGTCGGATTTGATTTCAACACTATTAAAGTGTCTATATGGGTCCACACCAGAGAGTGTTAATTTAACTCTTTTTGGAGAGTTGGTACGTTAACTCTGATTTAGTGTTAAACACCAAATCTGTCTGGAGTTGATAATTTAACACTTGGTGTTAAGAGTTTATATATTAACTCTCAAAGAGTATTTTAGTTTAACTACGTAAGAGTTATCTTCTAATTCATTCTAAAAAGCGGGAATTTTACTGTTCTGAACTTCTAGAAATTTCTTTTGGAAATAAACATTTACTAAAAAGATGCAATGGTTTTTGAAAAACATTTATTCTGAACTGTGCACCACAATTTCAAAACATTTTCTGAAAGATGTAACAGTGTACATGTTCTCACTTTCATTAGAATTTTGTTTATCAAAAGGTCTGACATGGTAAATGCAAATAACAGCATTCTCATCACTTATTTCTTCAATACAATATGCATGTCCTTCATTCATCCCTTTGTGGAACTTCAACGCACTTCTGCTCTCCCCCATATTCCATCTTCACAAGCATATCCTGTGTGGAGATTGACCTAAACCGTGTGCACAAAACTCTGGAGGGATCTATGCTAACGTAGAATCCAGTCAGGACGTCTGCTACTGCTGTTTGCTCGTTTTTTTTTTTTTTTATGGGCGATCGTTTTCAGGCTTCAAGTAGCACCATTATACCAACATTTCACATTCTAGACATTGTTTTAGGTGTATTTGACCAAAAGTTTGACTGAAAATTCACATGCAAGCTTTTTTTCAAGGCTGTGGTATTTGCCCGCAAACAATACCTTTCAGCTAGCTAAAACAGAATATTATGCTATCACCGAGCAACATGGCTAATGCCTTTCACACAGCTTTGTCTCAACTCCAAAGAGCCACAGAAGTAAAAGCTAATAACAATAATTGAAACAATCTTTGAAAAAATGACTTACCAAGCATGGCAAACAACTCAAATATGTAGAGCAAAATGTTCTGAAACGGCTTCACTTCAGCTTCGATTGGAGCCTATGGTGCTGGGGGCGGAGTCTGTGAATTTACTCTATCCGGTTGTTCAGTCTGACGTCACTAGCCGTGTCTGGGTCTAAACTCCGCTGCAGGTCCATATATCAAACGATCACTATGGCATTACTGAGAGTTGAAAAACTGTCTAAAGTCTTTCATCTTTAATAAAATGATCAGCGTTCTGCTCTACCAGGTGTAACAATTGAGTTTAACATCCAGGCATCCATGAAAACGGAATTTATGACATTTAACGGAGTTAGAAGTTAGCAGGGAGTTAGCTCGCTAGCTTCTATCTAAATACAATATAGCATGTCCTGACTGCGGGGTTTTGGAAACAAATTAAAACGTACAGCTCTGTTATCACTTCCAACATAAATGAAGACAGAAAACTAAACAGCAGTGACGTTTGTAGGGTTACTGAAGTTGGGCTAGCTGGTATATAATGATGTGCTACGTGACCGCTAGCGACACAGCTTGCTAGCTGGTATATAATGATGTGCTACGTGACCGCTAGCGACACAGCTATGTTAGCATAATATAAACAAGCTAACTTTTTTTCCACTCGATAAAAGTTAACGTGAGTGTTCTCGGTGGTCAGGAACAAATGTAATCGCATGGCAGGATGCTGTAAAAGGACCAAACTTCAGCCAGGAGAACAACTGAGATAATCCATCCACAATACGAGGTTAGTCATTCATATACTGCTGCATGGGCTGGGCTGTAGTTACATCCTAAGGTTTTAAAAACTGAGCTTAAATAAATGATTAGCGGTAATAAAAGCCGAGGGAGGTCAACAGTGATCACTGACTGTTTTAGGAGCTTTTTGAGATCAAATAGAAGAAAATACATAACATTAAACATGTTAACAACACAAAAGCCATATTAAACGCAGACTACTTTAGGCCCGGAAGTAGGATTCGTCATCAACTCATAACAGATGTTGGTGCATAACTGGAGTTCAGAGTTAAGAGGTCAAGAGTTAATGTTTCCATTGTAACACCTCCAGATTTGACAGAGAAACACTCATTTTTAACACTCGATTTTAACTACTATCATTTTACACCTCAGAGTTACATTAAAAGAATGTGACTCTACTTAGAGTAAAATTAACTCTACTTTTGCAAGAAGACTATTAACACCAAAACATTTAACACTTTTGAATTTGCTGTGTACCAAACCGAAAGCACTGTATCGAACGGTTCAATATCGATACGAGTATCGTTGCACCCCTAGTAATTTGTGTGTGACACTGGTCCTAGATTATAAAAAGTGAGATTCTAGTCTAGAACTCTTATTTAATAGATATGTATGTTTTTGAGTTGCTGCAGTACAGTTTATGGATGTAACTTACTAACCAAAGTTGTGAGTGACAAACAAACACCATTAACAGTGTTAGAAGCAAACGGGAAGTTTGTTTGCTAGTTTCCATTTTAAGATGTTTTATCTTTGTATGTATGTTCTAACTGAGGGATTTCTTAAAAAAAAAAAAGAGAGAGAGAGAGAAGCAATTGTTGTTGTGCATCTCTCTTGGAAGGATTCTATGACCATTTCCAAACAGAATGAAGTCTGTCAGTGAGAAAGAGCACTCAAAAGTCTTCCTTAGTTCTGAGAAATCACACACAAAAAACACCTGAGCGCTATCTCAGATGTTACCGGTCACTTAGGATGTTAAATGTTGCAATATTGCATCTGAAAAAACCACAAGAGTCATGAAACAACTGGAGATGTCTGGTTAGAAGTCACTGTGCCACAACTGGCGAAAACCAAACGCACCCTACAACAAGCGCCACCACCATCAAGCACAGTGGTGGCAATGTGAAGATTTGGATTTGCCTTGCAGGACTTTGCAGCACCTTGCAATCATTTACTTGACCATGAACTCCTCTGTATACTAAGGTATTCAAGAGTCAAGTAAAGCCATCTCTCCAAAACTGGGTCATGCAACAGAAGTGATCCCAAGCACAGCAGCATTGCTATGGTGGGACTGTAACAGAGTTGTGTATAAACAAATGGTCACAAATCTCAGTTCAAAAAAATACACGCACATCCTCAATGCCATATAAACATTAGTTAGGCAAATGCCAGTCTTTCACTTTATTTAGTAGGTCATAACTTATTTGTCTATAGGCAGACCTTGTTCCTCATTTGAAGGTAATCAGTGCTTTTAAATCGTTTTCATTTAATTTCATTGTAACTCAGTCAATTTTCCTGCCCATATAAATGATCTGAAATCACAGTTATTCTAAAATTCTTATTTTGTTTTGACTGAACAGTGTTTTTTATTTTTAAATGATATAACATTCAGAAATCACTCTTTCTTTCCCTTGCATGATGACATGAGGCTTTAAAAGAACAGAATGAAAGAGTAAAGCTTCATCTGTCTCTAATGTGAAGACGTCTGTGATAAAACAATCTCAAGATCCAGTGGTAAGATGCTGACAAGAGCATGAGGTCTACATACCTAAATCCAGCCTAAGAAGATAGATGGTGATGGGTTTTGCTAGCAGAGATAGGCTTTACCATTGTGACATTCTTCTTGCTTGGTGATGTGATGCTAAACGCTTCGTTGTATTCTCAAGCACAACAAGCTGAAAAACTAAGAAAAACAAATCCTTATCCCTGCAAAGCTCTACTGAAGACAGACATTAGTGCATGAAACTTTAAAACTGCTGTTGTTTCAAAGCACTAAATAAGATAAGGAACATAAGAAGCTGAGAGAAGAACTGTGTCAGCATTTTATACAGTAAATGTATCCGCAGCTAACGGTGGGACCTCCCGTGATGTATGAATGCTTATTGACCTAACGGGTGTGACGGTAGTGACTTCCTGTTGAGCTTATGAGGTTTCCAGATCCCCCGAGATGAATTTGTACAAGACTGACTGAAAGAAAACAAGATAGTAATCCTTGGCTTAGACTATTAAACAAAGGGAAGGACTAAAACCGTGTTTAATTCTGTGCTGAAATTAATATTTCTGATGTATTTTCTTTTTATTCAGCCACAGCTTTTATAACACTAAGTAATGTTTGCACTAAGCATGTCATCTATGAGACATCAGCAAGTTTGTATATTAGTGTTATGCCTAGGAAATCTAACCTAGATATAAAGCCATATCAAATTTGAGCATTTTGGTCACTTATCTGTCTCTTAGATTAAGCAAACAGGCATGCTGTGTGTTTATCTCTGAACAGCCAAGAAAACCAGTTTTGACTTTTTTGTCAGCTTGTGACCCACTACTCATCAGACTGACCCAGTCCATCAACAAAATGTCACCAAAGACAAATAAAAAAACAAAAGAAATGAACCCTCATTTGAATAAGGATAATATCATAATAGTGGAAGGCTGAGTAGTCTATAAGATTCTGTTGGAGAGATTTCTATTGTAGCTGAACCTGATGTCAAAATGCCATGAGAGGTGTGCCCCTACCAGGTCAGTATGCTTCTGAGGTCGGGGCTTTTGCCCCGGCCTGGGCTCCAGGCCACACTGACTCTAGAGTGGGCCTGGCACTGCTGTCAAGCACACATCATGTGAAACTGCAAAGCTGAACCAGTATAACAGGGTTAAACTGATTAGCAATGCACTTGTGTTCAGTGGGTCACAGTTTGAAGAACAAAAGTGACATTAAAGGATCTATATTTCTCTCTTGGTTCCCTAATGCCATCACTTCTCTTATCATACAAAAGTCTGCTCGGCATCCCTGACAGATAGGTGCCATTTTTCTATTCAGTTTAGCCTTTTCTTTCCCTTTTCTGTGAATATCCCAAATCCCCTGCAACCCTGAGCCCGGTCTTCAAATTCTTAACCTCATGTCTTCCCCCTGTCAATACACGGACTCTTCTTTTCACTTTTAACTCGCGCTTTCTGGCTTGTACTCAAACTTCTGCTCTGTCTTTCAGTTTCCTTCTCACTTTCACCCACACTCATCCCTGGGAAATGTAGATCTTTTCCTGACAAGTTCCTCGAGAAGCAAAGCCTCTGGAGATCATCAGCAGAGCTCTGCCAAAAAAATGCGTGGGAATAGCCGGGATGGGAAGGGGAAGGGACTTTTAATTGTTTTTCTTTTTTCTTTTTTTCGTCTTCTTCTTCTTCTTCTGGAATTAGTCACTGGGAAAAAAATCTGTGATTGTTCCTTTATTTACTTTACAGTGAGTAAGGATTTAAACTGTGGGTGGCAGCAACTGCTTAAATGGGAAACTCAATAAAATAATACTCCAAGGTAACTCTAGCACTAATGTTTGGAAATTTTCTGCATGTGATACAAATTATGCATATTAATTCTGTTTTGTATGATATAAATCAAGCTACTTTGAAGAGTGAAAATTATGTACTGCCTTTGTTTATGCACTCAGTAACCTCTCTGTATCAACAGCTGGAATAACAAGTGCTGTATTTTGGTGTTCATTAAGAGCTCACTCAGATGATTTCCTGACTGGAGGCATTTGGAAGTTCAGCTCTGGGGTTGAGGGCGGGAGAGTACTAAAAAAGGAGCACATACATCTAGAAACCTGGATGCAATTTTTATCCAGAGAAAGGCTAAAATATTATTAATTATTGTCAACACTGCATTCAGATCTGTGTTAGTAAACAATATGGTATTAGTGGCATTCATAATAAATTGCGAGTAAGTGAATTTAATTTTAATCTGCTCTTGTCTACTGTACTGCGGGTTGGTTTTGGTTCAGTTCAGTTAAATGTTACCTCTTATAGCGTGTAGGGGTGAAGAACTGATGCGTATCTGCAAAGAAAAGGCAGTGCAATATTGACACAATTGACTGTTACAAAAACCGGGGGAAAACTGGCATCACATGGCGAAAACAGCTCAGGGCCATTTCTTTGTAGACTGACAATAAAATGTGGTTTTAAGCCTTTTGTTACACATAAATACAAAATATTGTTTATAATACTAATAAGAACATTTTAAGTTTAAAAATTGGGCTTGTTTGTGAAGAAATCACAAATGTTGAAGATGATATCAAACCTGCAAAGACTTTGGAAAATAGTTTGTTTGCTGAGCTGTTGCACAATGTCAGTTACCATCTTTCCTCACTGATGGACATAAGAAGGCTTCCATTGTTCAAGCACAATAAGCCGCCTTTCTTAAAGCAGATAAGCATAACAAAGTAAAAGTAGGGGGCCGTCAAACGTCCAATACCAGAAGTGTCCAAGTGACACTATTTGCATATTAGCCATTCTCATACAGAGAACAGCTGAATAAGTTGTATTGATTAAAGTGGTCTTCTGACAGTTACTTGGATTTACCCTTTTGTGATGCTGTATTATTGCAAATTAAAATAATTTAAAGAATAATAATAGTAATGGAACTGCTTAGCAATGAAAGCAAGGATTCAATGTTTGGACTGAAGTGTTCATCTCCTCATTTTGTTATGAAAGTATTAAATGACCATGTCAGGATTAGCTCCTTGTTGGTAGAGCTCTACGTTTCCATCAGGACTATTTATGTTTCAATAAATCACAAGCAAATCAGGGTGTGCACATTTGCCTCATTAAGTTACTCACTTTATTGTCTTTACATTGCATGAGGAGTTGCAATTGGCTGGATTGGTATTTCTATTACTGAAACGCTACAGGGGGCTGATTGCCAGCAGTGCTCCAAAGCTAACAAGTGGCTAATGTAAAACAAAGTAAGTGATGTAAACCGCACAACTAGATATTCTTACAGTATTTTCAATTGTACGTGGAGGAGGAGTGGGGGTGGGTTGGCGGTGGGGGTGGGGGTGGGGAGTCCACATGTGGATGGTGGCAGGCTGCAGGGTGCAGACGTCTAAACTAGTGTCTGGGATATGAATTGCTGCTCCACAGGAAGCAGGCTGGCTGGTTTGTTTAGCTGGATGTGATTTCGAGTGGCAGGAGGGGGTGTTGCCTGATCATATGAAACACAATGGGGCATACTTTCTGAACACGACCATTAGGCAATAATGACGTGGCTCAAGTCCAAGCCATTTGCTGTCCGTGTCTGCAGATTAAGATATGCCCCTCCATGTATTAATCAAATAGTGGCCTCTGTGTGAGGGCAGTATGTGAGTACATGTTTCTGAAGAAATTTTTCTTGATTTTAACCAGAGAGAAAAACAGAAAATACTCATTTAAAATTGTGCAATTGAAAGACATTAACTGTAAATTGTTGCTGCTAATGATTACTTCGGTTTAGGAGGGTTTTTTGTTGTTGTTGCTTTTTCCATAAAAGTCCCGATTCATTTTTGCACAAGCGACCATTGCCCTCAGCCTAACTTGCACCATAATAACGTCCCTCGTGTGCAGTCCTATAAACATTTGACTAAATACTCTATTAACATATTGAACAAACAGAAAAAAAGACAAAGAAACCCAGGAGTATCCTATTGCAGGAAATAACTAGTCTCATTTTCTCTGTAACTGATTCCAGGAAAGGAGCTACATGAGAGAAAGAAGTCAAGCAGTGGGATTTAGAACACTGAACAAGATGGATTCTTCCAAATTCTAATTGGAGAACAGTTGATTTAATTGGTATCCATTTGGCTGACAAAAGAAAGCAAGAGTAGTGGGCAGGAAGGAATGCCTCTGGGGCCGATGTGAACATGAAGTGGCTCTGCTCAACGCTCAGGGACGGATCACTTCCAAAGACAAACCGTGGGAGCTGGCAGGACAGATTGCAGTGGGAGGGAAGGAGGGATAGAGGGACGGAGGGAGGTGGGGGGGACCAAAATTCATGGTAGACTGAGGAGCTTTCAATGGAGAAGCATCTTTATTTGGAGAGGGAGGCATTTTAGACACAAAACTGAACTCCCACTATGGGCAGTAATGTGTAATGTGACACTCACCCCGAGCTGAGAGAAGTGGATGTGTTTCAGCAGGTCTTGTAAACGCAAGCCTCGGTGACAGACACGTCTAAATTATAGTGACCAAAACAAACTGTTTGATTCACAATGGCATGAACGTGGCAATATTTGCAACCCTAATTAATTGGAGATGGATAAAAGGATGTAAATCATTTCTAAAAGTTTGGATTAAAGCCCCGTAGCCTTGTGGTCTTCAAATTAAAGCCATGAATTACATCATATTTCTGGAATGTTTGAAGGTCAGTCAATAATAATCTCTTTACAGATGTTGTAATGGGAGTCATTATAGGACAAGGGTGGCCTTCACAATAACCTATCAGAAACGCGGTTTTGTTTTTATGTCAAGACCTAATCATTAAGCCCCCTTGCTTTGTGTGTTGTCTGCGGAGAGAGAGAGGGAAAAAATGAAGTCCGAGGTGTGTTGTACTGTAGCTTGCACAGAGCACAGGGGGAACCCAGGTGTTGGAGTGTTTTTACTGCCTCTGTAGAGAGGAAGGGTGGGAGAGCAAGGGCAGATGACCTGGAGGGGGTTCAGAGGCAGGGGCTGTGCTTAGGAGACCTTCACAGCCTGCCTCAGGGGGATACAGCCACTGCTTATCTCTTCCTACACTTTTACTTCTTTTTTATCCTCTTCCACAGTACTGCTTTCATTTCCCTTTCCTCTCAGTTTAGGAGGATGGCTACGCCGGCATTATTTCCTACCAACGCCAGCCATTGTATTATCTGCTGACAAGCATTTTCTAAGAGTGGAAATGCTGCTTTCTTCTCTTCTACAGCAAATATTTGAACCTGGCTTGATTGTAAATGTAGCTGTGAAGTGCTCCGGGATTAGCATGTCTTTAATCATTTATTGAGGGTTGGCCAATTTGGAGCACAACACACACGTATACACCCACAGACAAGACACCTCTACAAAGACACCGTATTATCACGATGACATTAATGGTTCCATACAAGACTTCTTTTCTTGTATTTAGTTTGAAAGCCCGGTTACAGCGGCCCTTTCCCCGTTGTGACTACAGTATGTTTTAATCCTCCTACAGTATATGACAGGCTTGCCCTCACCTTGCCCAGCACTTAAAGAAGCAATCTTTCAAAAAGTCCCCCTTAAAGCCTATGTGAATGTGCGTCCGTTCAGAGGAGAGTGCAGTATGCTGATGGGGAATGGGCCCATTCCTGATGTAAATGAAGAGATGCATATCAGTGTTAATCCATTGCTTTGTAGTCACAGCCATACCCAAAGTCTGTCTAATTTCCCTCACACTCCCTTTTGCAGCCAGAAGTGTATCGATCGGCAGTAATTGAAGTGTACTTGATAATCCGTAAGGCAACAGGGGAGAGGGAGACCCTCAACTCTCACATCGATGCACACAGAATGGGGCTGTGGGGTTGTGTGTATTTGAGTGTGAGTGTGTGGTGCAAGGGGGGCTCTCTAATGTATGGGCGGGTAAGGCAACACCCCCCTCGCGGCTTCTTCTCAGCTGATTAAACTCATTGAGAGCCAGACAAGTGGAACAAATAGATATAAAGGTTTGCCTGGCAGCTTACAGCCATTCAGATTTCTTCATTGAAATGGCAAGCACCACATCTACATGGCCTGCTTTATGCCAACATTAAGGAACTGGAGAGCTTGTTTTTAAAATGAACCCTACATTACGGACTGCACTCACTAAGACGTCTCAGGTGGAAACTTTAAGAACATGAACAGACACATTTACTTTTGGGCCAATTAAAAGTGCAGTGCACAATCAAGTATAATGCTGATGATTTCTCTTTTAGAAGAAACAACAGGCTGAAAGCACCGTGTGCTATTGCGACATTAGCCAGTCAGGCTTTTCTTTTAGAATCTTGGTTTGGTTTAACTAGGACCAAATCTTAATTTGCTTTAGCAATCAATTAAAAAAAATATTAATGCAAAAATATACTTCTTGCTTTAAATTATCATAAAATTTCTTAATGTTACATATTTGCCTGTTTTTCTGTGCTTATTTTCTTTGTTTGTTATCTGAAGGAACATCTGGTGTTACATTTGAAGAATCGATGAAAGGCAATAAACATTGTTTTCTTATAATTTTTGAAAGCTACATTCAGATTCAGGCCCATTTTGGTTTTAAGCTCCAATCTAACTTGTTATATTAACACTTTTGAAATAATCTGCAAAAGTATTATTATGACACATATATCGTGTGGCCTAATTCAACATCATATGATGCAAAAATGTTAATGCTGCGCAATTCTTTTTGTTTCCAAGTTGTGATGCAAGTGGAACACAACTACATTAGTAGCAACCCTTGACACCAAGAAAAACAGCTCCCGAGACTGATGAGTGATGATGATCTCGGAGCGGCTGGGGAAAGATGGTTGGTGGGACAATAAAGGGCATGCAGATTAAAGATGATTAAGAAAATGTGTCATCTGTAAATGTTATGAGATGATTCTGAGATATTGAGGGTTGTTATATTTTTACAGTGATGATTATAACTATGATGTCTGGTTACATAATGATGGTTTTCCTCTCTATAATTATCTTAATTGAGGCTACAGGAAAATACAGTATATGTGGAGAACGCTAGGTTTTCCACAGTGTTGTGATATACAGCTCCTACATAAGCACATCAAGTGTATGGTATAAAAGATGCAAAATAGCAGATATTTAATTGCTATAAGATGGGTGACGGGAGGATGTGAAAGAAAAGGGCTGAAGCTTTTGTCGAAAGCTTGTTTATAACTTATCGATAGCACCTGTTCAGTCACACAAGGATGTCTTCCTGGTTCCTGGTTTTAAAATGTCATCGCTCTTTTTATAGACAGGAGAGAAAATACCACATTATACTGTACCAGTTTTATTACAAAAAATATATAATTATAATCCAAAAAAATATCATTTAAAAATATCTGCATGGAAATTTAAATTGTCAGCCATGTTTTACCTTTAGCATTATAGTGATGAAACTATAACATGACAGTCATAGTTTGGACATTCATTATTAATGAAAGAATGTGTTTGGACTTAACCTTTCTGAGGCTAGGGTTATACTTTCTCCATTTGTATGCAATGGTCCACTAGGGTCCAAGTGACTTGAATTTCCTCACCAGAGGGTATACATGGGGCTCTGTTCTGATGTCCTTGTACCCTCTAATTTGTTTTGACCCTGTGGACTTGTGTGTAGCCCACTACGCTACAAATGCACAAACTGCGCATGCGCTAAACAACCAAAATGGTCAGGGATGTTAAAGCGAGGCTGCTACCCACATCTGTTAAGATCAGATCAATTAACAATCAACTGTAGAATAATTGGGGAAGAGAAAATAGACAGACTTTGGACTTAGGAGAATTCATGTTTTTGTAGTCACTAACGTGCCGTTTATGATCTGAATGTACCCTCCATGTCATCTAGAAAGCAATAAGATAACTACATGTCTGTAGTGTCCGCACTTGTCTGCAGCTATCTGTGTATACACCCGCAAGGGAGTAAAAATCCCAGCCAAAGCCTTTACACCCAAACCTCACACAACTGAACCTCTGTGCCCTGCATGACATACACACACCTGGTTGCACACACACACACACACACACACACACCCACACACACACCTATACACAGAGGGAGAGGGAGAGAAATGTTTCACCGAGTGTCTCACCCTGCAGAGAAAATAAGAAATAACCATAACTCCTTCCACTGCCAACCTGCCCTGCATGACCCCTGTTTTAAGTGGGTAGCAGGTAATTGCTGAGGCGGTGTTACCCATCAGCCTACAAGTCCATGTGTGCCTTATGTGTCATCTCTATTTATTATATTCTGCACGCTCCCTGGGCCTTGGTAATCAATTTCACAAGGATACAGGGCTGATATCAGCTGCCGCGCACATTATGAGGCGAGCCCTCCTCTTATCAAGTGCAGAATTGCCGGCTAGAGGTCATGAACAGATAAACAGGGATGTAACACAACTCCCCCACTCACCTGCCCCCCAGTGAACACGAAGGTGGGAAGGTGATGTTGTGAGGGGGGCACAAAGAACAAAACACCCAGCAAGGAAGAGGTTGTGACCCTTGTAAGGTGCCTCTTGTTACGCCCGACCTTCAGAATTTCATCATCAGTGCCTCTGTCTGCTTAATAATTCGGAAGCTCCCGTCTCATCTCTCTCTTGAGTCAGCGTATGTGGGTGTGTGCATGTTTGTGTGCGTTGGGGTTATGAGGCCCGCAGACACCTTCTCTCTGATTATCTCCAAGCACTCTTTCCAGACCTTTATAGACCAACCACAACTCCATCAATCATTTGCCCTGCTGTCTTACTCTTCAGCCTGACCCATGTCCCACCTCACCACTGCTGGGCTAATATTATCTAAAGCTGTGGCTGTGGTGGTATGCACCCAAAAAATAAAATAAATAAATAAATCCTTCCAAAAATTTGGGGTTTAAAATATACAAATGTTCAAAAGGAAAAGAATCAGAGGCAATCAAATTGAATTTAGTATTGCATTACATCCTTTTCCCTTCATAATGTCAAACTGGCTGTTGAAGAATTAGGCACCCAGAGTTGCTGAGAGAATTAAGAATCTATGTTTAAACATGCTTTCAGCTCTAAAGGAGAGATGTCAGACTAAGAAAGTGTTTATAGAGATCATTTGTGGTCAGTGGACAAGGCGTGCAGCAGTAGAAATGTCATGCAGTTGCATCAGCCTTAGTAAACATTAATTATGAGTCCATCTTTGTTTACTCATCCCCACACCCCTCTCTGGCAGCTGTGCATATTTGCCAAGAGGATTGGATCTCCATGTCACTATTTTGGAGATATGCCTTTACTATCGACCTTGTGTATTTGAGAAAAGATGTTATTATTAATCGCTAAACGGGTCAGCACTGCGATTTTTAGAGCTGACATAGTAAGTAAGGGAAACTTGCTGATAAAATATTTTATTGTTCACTCTTGTGTTTTCCATGACAAAGTTGCACTCTGGTCACCTGCCTTTTGTTGTAGACATGTGTCTGGTTCCCTCAACCTGCCCCCGCTGCACAGCTGACCTTGTGCAGCCTTTCCAGGCCAAAGACTTGATGAGTGTTTTTTTTAGCCCATCCCCCAACATCCCTCGGCATGTGCACTGCACATCCGCTCTGTCATTAAACCCTCCACCCGTGGCTTTAGGACCCACCATATGGTGCAGCTAGTAGAGTGTTGCAAGAAAGGCTCGGCTTTGGTCATAATCTGATGAATCTTTCACAGAAAAGAGGTTTTCTATGATGACATCACAACCAATCGCCTGGATAGCTATCTGCCCTGGTGTGTTTGTGTGTGTATATTATCTCAGTGTGTGTGTGTGTGTGTGTGTGTGTGTGTGTGTGTGTGTGTGTGTGTTGACATGTGTATGCACATGTGTGCAACTTGCATACTTTGCTTGTTGTGCACTCTTATCACACAGTGAAAGTGACAAATTAAGATGAGTGACAGAAAACCTTAAGAAACATGTTTATTACTGCATACTTACTAAGTACTTACTATGAATAAGTTGCAATACATTTATTTACGCTATTTGGTTTAAAATATAAATATATATTTTCAATAATTTCTCATGTGACCACATATTTATACATTTATATTTGTTGTAACTTTAAAAACTTTAAAATATACTAAATATTTTTAAAGTCCTGGTACCTTGTGCAAGATGAAAGGTTGCCCTTGGAGTCGTTAGAGGCATGTTCAATAGCAGCGCGAACAATAGTTGCCAGTTTCACAGTTAAGACATGACCAGTTGTCTGGCAACATGTTTAGTATGCAGCAAGCAGAGCGTATCACACACAAAGATGGAAGAGATTTTCTGTGGTTCACACAATCCAAAACAAGCTATCAATTCCCTGACATAAGAGTGAATGGATATCGTTGGTGTTCAGGCGATGCTATCGACGCACACATACTAAATCCACGAAGGAAGCAAGACGGTGAGGTTTCTGGTCATCTAGCCTTAGAGAAAACTGTGTAAATGAAAATCGTGATTGTCGTCAAGTTATCGTGTGTCAGAGATGTGTGTATGTGTCTGAAAAGCGAGAGGTGTTTGTTATATAATGTGTCTAGTTTTGGGAAGGTCACATAGTGACATCCCTAGACTGACAGATGTGCACATTAGAAAAAAAAAACCTGTTCAAATTCAGTAAATCTGGTATTTTATAGGCCATGGTGCTGTGTTATCCAGTTGATGTCAGGTCATGTCGGTTATTATCTGGGCGGTGTTTTGTCATTATTATTACTGTTTATAGCGACCTACTGACCTAAAAAGGCAGAAAACCAAATGTGGTCACAAAGCATAAGCTCATTTCCCCTCGGAAATTTGAATGAGTGTAATATCAGAGGAAGCTTAAGGACAGAGAAACGTTCCCTCGTAATTTGAAAGTGTACAATTAATCCGAATTCCATCAGACTGCATTGCTAACTGAAACATTAAGCTATGAAAATATATGTGCTTTACCATTTCCTAAAGATTGCTAATGATTTCATGCGTTGTAGTTTCAAGTTTGCCTTTGGATAAAGTTCATAGAGTCCATCCACATGTTTAAAAAAAAACAAAAAACATACTAGCATTTAGTCTAATAGGCCTAGAGACCTCTTGGCTTTCTCATTTAGCTGTTCTGTGTATGCCAGAGTAAGGGGCAAAAGGGTAACATGGGGCCTTAAGCAGTAATTTCACCAGCCTGAAGTGTAATGCAGATGGGAATTATTAATTTGTATCTGCTTTGCTTCACTTTTACCACTTACTGAAGAGGGGAAAAGTGTCATTCTATTCAATTTTTGTGTTTCTGAAGTCTCTGGTCTCGAGCAAAGCCTTGTCCAGGGTCGTGAGTGTTAAATGTCAAGCCTTGTAGTGAGCTGTCAAAGAACAGAATAGGCCTGGGATGATTGATGACTAGAGAGTCTGAAACCAAAACCTCCCAATTGCAAATGCTACCTTGCGTCAGTCTTCTTACCCCCCCCCCCCCCCCCCCCCTCTTTTTTTTTCTCACTCCTAATAGTTGCTTGCTACTGGGCCGGCTCCCACATGCACGCACATTCACATACCAAAAGTGTCTTCTCTGTGCACAGCCAGGTTGCTTTGTATGTATGTGGGTACGTCTCTTGCCAAGTCTCTAAATGTTTAATCCCGCAAAAGAAAAGTAAACCACTGCTTTCCTTTCAGCAGGTTTCCGTTTTTTTCTTAACTTAGACTCTGACATTTGTAGCAATGGGAAGTTGGCAGAATTCGGAGGGAAGTAAGTTAGACAATAACTGAATGTACTGGAGAACTATGATGACAAGATTATTAATGGCTCAGGCTACACCATATTTAGCCCCATGCATATTCAGTGGAACCATACAGATGGGCTTCTGGCTGTGAAAAGTTTTCTGATCTCTGCTATAGGGTCAAATAGTCTATACTTCAACATTGCAGTGATATACATACTGCAGATAAGTTAGATTAACACACATGTAAAATAATGTTACTTTGAGTGATATAGCAAATGATTCTCCTCATGTGCCATTTACATTCAAATTATATTTAAACACCGCTCACTGGATCTTAAAAAGCTTAATAAAATTAAATCTAATCAAATAGAAAGACAAATCATGCGCTTTAATGCCAATCATTGCCTGAGGATACTCACATGTTCAGTGCAATTATTCTATATTAATAGCACATGGAATCTAATACAGCGCAAATATTTAGGCCTGTTAGTGTGTGACAGCTTTAACAAGGAGCACTTCTGATGAAGATATCTCCCTGAACACAGAAATGATCAAGGACTGTCATAGCATTACAATAGTTCCATTTGTCTGCCTTGGCAGGGACATACATCCTGCT
This sequence comes from Haplochromis burtoni, assembly GCF_018398535.1. Classification (NCBI taxonomy): domain Eukaryota; kingdom Metazoa; phylum Chordata; class Actinopteri; order Cichliformes; family Cichlidae; genus Haplochromis; species Haplochromis burtoni. Next base: position 1,029,935 of record NW_024582525.1, on the reverse strand, counting down.
TACCGGATGGTTAATCAGAGACTCCCTCTATCATCTTCATCAGGATTGCCTGTGGTTTCGGACAATGTGTAAAAATGTGCTCACATTTCTTCATCTGCCACTCTGCCTCTGCCACTCACTTGTCCCCCAGATGCTATCTCTTCTCAAAGCACTGTCTATTATTTAGCACATCAACAAATTATCTTCTTCTCTTTTTTTTTATTTCAAACCTCAGCACACTAATTACAATTTATCAAAGCTTTATTCTCTGTGGGGGGAAATGCAGGAAGTATAAAGCACCGATTCCGACGTGGCAATTGTTGTCGTGGAGGCATATGTTACTCCTACACATGCCAGTCGCAAGTCCCCTATTAAAGCAAGCATCATTTCACTCACCTGAAGCAGAGAGCAAAGAGGCTGTGAAATCACAGCATCTGAAGAGCTCAGCACCTGCCAGTCTGACCCGCAGTGACAGGCCACGCTCCTCTTGCCCACATTAATAACACAGATAAACATAAAGCTAAATACCAGGCCATGCTCTGTTAACTTTTATGTGGTTAAGAATGATTGGCTTTTTGCTTCACTACACCACAGGGATCAAAGTACCCTGGAAGGATATCAGAGCGTTAGTCTCCCAGTAGAAATCCAGCTCTGTTCCTTTTACCTTCCATGCATATATAATTGTCAGTGTTCCACCTCAGCACTGCCTACAACCTCTGTGGACATGTCACACACAATATTGTGTGATATGTACTTAGCTAGCTTGGCAAGGCTCTGCAGTGGGACTGTTTGACTAAGCATGCAGCACGTATATAAATGAGTTCTAGGTGTAGACCTACTATAGCTTTGCAAGATATAATCAATACTTGCCCTTTTTAATGACAAATGCTGCAATAACTTTTCATAGCAGCTAAGCTAGAGTTGAAATAACTCTCTTATATTGCTGTGCAGTTATTATATCTTTGATATTATTTCAGTCTCCCATATGATTAAATGGTTTTTATGTTTTGTTTTCAAAATTACAGTAGCCTGTAGAAACACTTACCTCACTAATATTAATCCATGTTTGCTTGAAAGCATAATTCACAAATAATTTTGTCTGTTAATGCAGCATTATTTATTTATTTTTCCCACAAATAGTTCTACCAAATCACCATATTTCAGAGCTTGACATTTAAAAGGGTGGAATTGAAGGTCGTTAAGAGGCAGGGGATGCGGGCAGACGTCTGCAACTGTTTGTTTACCATACCACTCATTGGTGTCGGACTTCCTGACATTCTTGTACCTTATCTTCACTATTCTGAAGTCTGCAAACTGGTGCCAGTTAACATGGGGGATGTGTGTGGGGTCTGCTTCCGTGGCACTGTGTTGCACTCGCACCGGGACTGAATCCAAAAGAGCCAGGCTTGTGCTTTTGAGGAGTCGGGGTCAGGAGAGATTAACCCACGTGATCTGGCAGTGCTAGGAGAAATCTGACTTGAGTTTGGAGCAGAGGTGCTGCAGAGGGCAGTGCAGGCCGGAACAGGTTCAGCCCTTGCTCTCTTATCTCCGGGCCCCACTGTCGACAAAACTGCCATGGTCAAAGAGTGCTGAGAGTGGTGTAAAAAACCTGTTTACATTTCAAGGAGGTCAAGGACTTGAGGACAGATAACTATTAACAGCGTAATGCCACCGTCATTCAAAAGGCTGCTTGGATGCTGGGGTCCAAGCAGACTTTGTTAAGTCGAGCAACGAATTGAAAAGTGAAACTTTGGCAAAAAGTCATTTAATATGTCAGATAATGAGAAACAGAAACACACGTACAATTTGAGAGTGGGAGCACACACAGTTTTTGCAGTATGCTTAGGCTTCTGCTACCTATGTATACATATTTTTAATGTCTATAGATATAGATATTAAACACATGTGATGTATAGCATGGTGATCTTAAGGCCTTAAAGTATGCTTTTATACACCCACTGAACCAAAATGAGGAAATGAATTTTGTAAAACAAGCAAACAAAACGTACATAACAAAGTAATGACTCATAGTTCATCCCAAATAGCTAGAAGAAATTAAAAATGCATCCCAAACAAGCTCTCAGGTCTCAGGAGGATATTTAAGACCTGTGATCAGACCTTTATTTCTGCATTTCCCTGCAAGTAACATCACTGACAGGTTTCCTGCCTCCTCCGGAGTGAATTGGATCTCTGTAACAAACTCACTGAGGAAATTAACAGCAGTCACAGCGAGGAAATTGTCATTTCTCCAGATCTTTCTTATATTAACCTGCAGGATTAGAGCAGAGTAAAACTGCAGTAGATGGCAGCGAGGACTAATATTTTTTCATCGTGTTTCCAGTGGCTGACAGCTAGGACTGACATCTCCCCTAAAGATTTGGTGACCTCTATTCTTGCCCAAACCTGTCTAAACATACTATCTTCACATTGTTCCAGGGGATAGCAATGTGAAGCAGCTGTTTCCCTGTATATGTATTCAGTCTGAGCTTCTCCCTACAACAATGCCGCACTCCCCTTTTTCCTTTCTCCCTCTACTTCTTACTCACACAGATAGAAACCCATGCTTACGTCCTCCTTTCAATCAGAATGCGTTGTTTGCTGACGTATGGCCACTAGAGAAAAATTGCTTCAGTCAGATGTAATTATGGCCCGGTCATTGAAGCGTGTTTATAAATGTAAAAGAGTGAAGGGAACTGAAATGTTAGGATGAAACCCATATCTTACAAGATATTTATGGCTTATCTATCCATTTATTATATCAGTTTACATCCATATAGTTATATATGGTTACCTATATGGATGTAACAATAACCATAATAACACCTCTTATAGTTGTTCTTTGTGCTAAATACGTTTACCATGTTTTGCTACATTGTGTTTCACACTGTGTGGTTTTTATTTTCTGTTGCAATCCAGCATGAATTCATATTAAATGCGACTGCATCCATCAGCACCTCCCTGGCAGCGTGGTTGTCTGGCTCTCGATGTTTAATCTATTAAAGTGCACCCTTGCCTTTTTTTCCCCTGACATTGAGAATCTGAAAACTGGCTTTGAGCGGACATCATGTTTGAGCATCAGACTTCCATTGACACAGGCATATTCATATCATCCTGTCTTATTGATGGCATGACTTTACAGTTATTGAACTGTTGTTGCTGTTTGCTGGGGTTTTTTTTTAATCTCTCTCTGTTAAAATAACACTGGCACTGTTAACAGTTGAGTGGTAACAGTGAGACGCCGCTGCCCAACACCAGAACATGAGCTTGTATTTATTGCATACAGTAGTAAAAGTAGAGGTAATATTCTGCAAATGTTTGCCAAGGCAATTATCTATTGTGTTTTATCAGTGATGTTGTTAAAAAGGTTTGGAGCTAAATGCAGTCAGAAAATTACATGCGCACCACTACAATCAAGCTCATGATTGTGAATACATAGATACAATAATGTAAATTACGAGAAGGAGATAAAACTTAATTCCCTAACACGTAGTTCTCACATGGGTTCATGCAACTGAGGATGATCACACTAATAATAATAATGACGGAATGCTTTTCATATAGCTAGGGCATATTATACATACTGACCTTGTACTCACCTCAGAAAAAGACTATTCTCTGTTATTTAAGGTGATTGATACTCTTAACTTTCTCAAAAATATCTTGTGCTGTCTAATGATAATGGTGATGATGACATCTAATCACCAAAAAGTTTAAAAGAAACTTGACCTTTTCTATTTAGCCATCTGTTTAACGTATAATTGCAAACACGGGACATTTAAAACTCAAAACTCTCCTGATTCCTCTTTGCCTTATGCTACTTTTGAACCCTTTCCATCTTGAGTAAGAAGGAACAACTGCAAGTGACGTGATTAGCCTAAGCAATGCTGTAACAAGAAGTGAAAAGAAAGCGGCAGTAGCTGGTACTTTAAAGTGTCAGAGTCTTTGTAGCAATGACTAGTTTATGATGCTGATGTCAAGCATCACACTCAATGAGGCCTTTGTCCTAGGCTGAGACCAGGGCAGTGGGAAAACTGCCCACTCTTAGTCGGCAGGCCCATCCATCTTTCCATGAGGCCTTGCCGTCCCCTTTGCACCAAAACTCTTGTGTATTAAAGATCTCTTGGGTTAATGCGCTGGAAAATTGGCTTGCATTTTTATTGGTGGAGTCCAGCTAAATGAAAGAAAAACAACTCATGGAGGGTAGAGAAGGACGAGAAAAATATCTGGAGGAATCATTGTAGAGGGCAGAGCCTCAAGACTTGTTTCCTGCGACTTCGATAAAAGAGAACCTTGTGTCTGACATGCCAGAGATGATATTGAGCTCGGGCCGAGTATAGCTCCATCCATTTATCATTACCGTCATAACCAGTGGTTGTTACTGCTGAAGTATTGACCTGGGCCCAATGTGTGTAATAGGTCATTAGAGATAAATCTGAAGAGAACACCAGTGATGACTGAGACTATAGAACACACATTTTGCGATTGGGGAGTCTGGAACATTTGTGTAATCATAAAGCATCTGTAAAAGATTTGAAAACTATTATCAAATTAGCTTATTTTCATAGTATGACTGAGTATCAAGATAGGCTTTGTCTTTCAGAAGTGAAGTAGTGGTTCACCACTTATTGTTGTGTAGAAATCTTTGTATGCAAAACACAAAAACCCTCAGGTAGTGGAAATTATTGCATGGGACCTCGAAAAGTCATTCTCTGTGAACAGTGTTTATCATTGCATTCACAAATACAAGTTAAAGCCTAACGATGCAAAGAAATATTGCTCTGTGGTTGGATGAATGAAAATTTCATAATCTTCCTGGAAATCATAAACCTGCCTTCCTTGAGGTTAAAGATCAGCGGGACCATCCAGCCAGTTATCAGCACACACAAACCACACACTTTGTGAAGGGACTAAAGATGCTGAATGACATATGCATCCAGCCAAAGTCTTATTGGACTGGTTTTTCTTAGCACTCAAAGCACTCTTTTGTGTATTCATATAGCACTTTATACGCTTGTAGTACTTTTGTCTGTTATCACATACTCACACACCAATGGATGCACCTGGGAGGTTCAGCGTCTTATCCAAGGACAAGCAGGGGATTGAACCACTGACTTTCTGATTAATACACAGCCTGCTCCCACCTAATGAGCACTGCACTCTTTTAAGAAGATGCTTTGCTTATTTCAGCAAGTTAGTGCCTAAGACAAATTCTGTACACATTCCAGTCTCTTGGTTCTGAAGTAAAACAGTCAGTTAGGTGCATTATGAAACAGAAAGCACAACAAAGGTGTGTTGCAGCTGTTGCACAGCTGAAATCATTTATCAAGAAAAAACCTACAGAAATTAATCTCTTTAATTAATAACTGATTACAGTGACGCAACACAAATGAAAATGTGCCTTGTTCCCACCCTCATTAAATTCAACACAGTGGAAGTTATTGCATTCAAAAGCCATTTCAGTAAAAGAAATATTGCAAAAAAATATCTGTTCTATTTTGAATGTAATAAATATAAAATTATAAATTTAATATATGTTTAAAATTATTGTCATATCTATTTTTGCACAACATCACAACTTTTTTATTGCTTTCTGTCTTTCTTTGTTTTTTTTTTTTTTACCCCAGTAATAAGTTTTCCTCTGTGGGTCTTACTGACACATGCAGGCTGCCTGTGTCACCCGCTCATTCTTTTTGATGACAGAGCTTAAGTTAAACCTCAGCATGGAACACATCAGTGCGATCAATGAGTGTTGAGTGACTGACCTACTGGACACGTTTATGGGTGTGGGAGGCTAATTAGGAACCACTTCCCAGGCTTGGAAAGACAAGCCCTCAGAACAGCTGCTGGTCAGCACTGGACTCCTGTCCTTGGGTCAAGTAGGTGGCAGCTCATCACGGACAGTGACACAGCTATAGGTCTAGAGAGGCCAATTTACTTAATGGCTAGCCTTGGGGCTGGGGACACCCAGTATTTCTTTCACTTGGACACTTGTAGATGACAGTGCAAGAGCCAAAATGATCCATTTTATCACAGCTGGTCTCTTAGGAGAAGCATGACCGGAGCCATTTTAGTGGGGACTCTTTTGTCTTTAAAAGTAAATTTAATGAAGTGGTCTATTTAAAGTTCGCTTGGCAAGCTATTTAGCAATTGTTTGCTCTCATTTAATGATCATTAAGCAATTTAATGTTTAAACGCACTGTAATAATTCAAGGTAAAAAGCATTTTGCAAAAGGCTTTATTCCAAACATAATCACTGACATCAGCAGTAATAACTTTTTTTGCTTTTTCCTTCCAGATTATGCCCCTAGGGGTCAAAATACTTTAGTCCCAGGCGTCTCTTAACACACAGATGTTACAGTAACACAGGCAGGAAATCATGCCTAAACATCACCTTTGACCCCACATGTCAGCTGATCTACCATCACTTCTTTTGAAATAGACTCTCAACTTCTATAAATTACCAGATTTTCCCACCAAGTCCCTCCATTCATTTTGTCTGGCTCCAGTCATTTTCTACTACAGACCCTGCGGTCAACTAATAGTGATTGCACAGTTGCTGAAAATCTGTCCCCTTGGGTTCACAGAGGTCAGAGGGCTCACACCAGGGTCAGAGCCTGTCTTTATGTCTCTTCCCACCAAAGGCTTTGTGATGAATAGAGAGCCCCAGGAAACAAAAGCTTTCAGCAAAGACAAGCAACTTCGCTCAATACATCAGCACCTCCACTCACTGCTGCCTCCCTGGTAAAAACACACTTTCTAACTGAGATAATATGAGATTGAGGAGGAGCAAAATCCACAGAGACATTGAAAGCGAGCAAAGACGAGAAGTGAAGACCGGAGAAAATGAATCATTTGATATTCAGTCCACATTTGGCATTGAAACGGTAAAAAGATAAAACGCAGGCACGAAACAGAAATTGCTCTGAACATATAAAACTTCAAACTTGCAGATGTTGAGGTACACTTTATCATTTCCATAACCACCTTTGGTGCACTAACGTATCGTTCCAACTAAATAAAAGATGGTCCGTTTTCCCCTTTTGGAAAGAAACATTTCCTTATGGTGCCACATGTCATACGTCTCTTTTAGCTTCTTCAACACCTTTCCTTTATCAACTTGTTTATCCTATGTTTGCTTTTGGCCCCTGTAAACCGAATCAGCAAACTAATAACCAGGCTGGTTTCAAAGCTCCTGCTTTGTTCCATTCTCCTCTTATAATGTGTTGCAGATTCCAGAGGTTGAAACTGGCAGCAAGATTTTAAGCAAATGGCATCTGGTTAAAGGTCAGATTTGAGGGGGGGCAGTAGGTGAAAGGTTGAATAACTCCAAGGAAGGTAGTGACCAAGCCTCATGGGAGATGTTTTAGACCTTGCTGTGGGCAAGTACCACAGCTGCTTAATTATTAAAAATCTGAATTTAAGGTGTTGTAACCTTTGTATTCAAAGTTATTTAAAATGGTTACTTGCAAAATATTTGCTCAGTTGCAATTAGATGTTTTTATGGGATATGGATGACTACACATATATCCGCCTACGTCAAATTAGTTTACTGTTATTACCCACTTTTTCACAATAAGTGGTGGTAAAAGTTTGCAGAAAGTATCACAGTCCTGAGTTCAAACTGCAGGTGTGTAAAATGGAACATGCACTTTTCTTCTAAATTAGGCATTGAAGGGCTTTGGGAGAGTGGTAGGGAAATTAGTGGAATAACTGGTTGATTCTAACCAGATGATTGCTTCAGTTGGACACCAGAGAGTTTTCATTAGGTCTCTAATTTACAAGCCTCCCTCTGCATTCCAGCACATGGATCAACTGCCCCAGGTCTTAAAGACCTCCTGTAGCCTTTGGCCCTTGCAAAACTTGTTGCCAGAGCAATGGACTCTGAAATTTACAAATTGCATCACAGCCAAGTTAAACTTCAAGTTTTAAAAGAATCTGCAATTTAATATTATCTCCATGTAGCTGTGATATGGATGATAAATATCATTAGCTGGTAAAGACATCCTCATCAGGCAACTATGTATGTGACCATTATAAACTATATACTGCCTAGCCATTAAACCTCTGCTGCTGGACTTTACTGCAGAGGTCACCCTTAAAAAGTTAAAACTTTCACCCTTGTGGCCTCCTGTTTTTCTTGTTTTTACGTAAAAGTGGCACAAAGCATCTTTGTTTCTTTAATTTCATCCAAATACTTCTGATTAAAAAATACAGGGTGTGAATCACGACTGATAAAACTTTTATGTTAGCCCCAGAGTGCAATGCAGAGCCCACGCCTGCCACCAATGTACACTACATATGTTCTATTTATTTATAGACTGAAATATGTGCACCCACTGTCAGCTTTTTCCAAGGGCACACACACTATTCCTCCAACTTGAACATCACCCTGGGTCGCTCTAATAGCTGATGACATATAAGCCTTCAGCTGCAGTTCAGGATGTTTTTCCCCTTAAAAGTTCACTTTGATAAATGAACCCGAGACTTGTGCCCCACTGACACTGCGGTGCGGGAGAGATCTTCGCAATGTGATCTTGCACAAAAACAAATGATATAAATTTCAAATTCATCCTAAGGAACTTTCTAAAGTAAACCACCATTTTTCCTGCAATTATGGTGTTTGTAAACACCGGGATGGATGCAGACAGACCATGTGCTTGCGCTAATGATGTTGTAGGAAGGGAGGGAACACTATGGGAGGCCCCATGCTGCTGCTTAACTCTCTCTTAGCTGGCAGGTCATGTGTGATTAAGAGGTTTGTGTTACCTGCAGCCCTGCTGAGGAACTTTTCCCTAGAGGGAAGTTTGTCCCATCCACCTAATCCGAAGAGGCCACGAATGAATATAGCACCATTTACCGGGAGTTTTATCACTCTTTTCCTCAGGGGAGCTCTCTCGGGCATCATATTCAATTTAGTAACCAGACAGGAGCTTACTCACCATTGCAGACTGCACACTAGTTTTACTTTTATTATTTGTTTGAGGTAATATTCTCTAATGCTTGGTGTTGTTACGAGCACATATTTCGCTGACATGAAAAATTAGCGTTGCATTTGAGTCAACACAGTGTGAAGAATTGTAAATGTCATCATCCAGAAAGAATTAAATTAATTAGAATGTAAACACACACAAAGACTGTACATGTTCAGTAATTGCTGTCTCAGTGATCCATCTATAAGCCTGCCAATAGGCCTCAAATGAACATCCAGAAAATGCTTGCCCTCTGTTTTTTTATTGACCGAGGATAATAAATAGTCTTCAAATTGTCCCTGAAATTGTGTCCAACAGTGATTACAGCTGGCATCACGCTGTGTCTGTGTGCAGTGAAGCAGGGGTGGAGATGAGTGGGGGTGACGGAGGGGGATAGAGCTGTGACAGTAGTGGGTCACGAGGTGGCATTCAGGACAAAGGAAAAGCATCACAGAGAGAGACGTATAAGCATGACCATGCTCCTGTCCTGGTTTGTGAAGTGATGGATGAGAGGACGGTGCCGTGGTGGAGGTGGTATTTGATAGCTGATGTAAAAGAAATATGTAGAACAACAATAGTCCCACCACCAAAATCCACAACAATGTTGCTTTCAGGTTCTTTCCGTAACCATTTGTTAGTGCTTTTTGTAAATGCAGCTGTGTAACAGGCATGTTTCCAATCACAGTACGCTGAGCACACATAATAAATGACACAAACTCTTGTACTGTTATTTATTATATACCAATGCCTCTATTTCAAGGACCTGAAATATAATGAGCTACACATCCTCACTTAGCGTTACTTATAAAGAAACTCATAGAAAGATCACATGCAAAAAACCAACATGAGCAATTGTTAACATTTTTGTGAGCACTTTGATAAAATGTAGAAATCTTTCCACTTAAAACAATCTGACAAAAACAAAAAGAAATTTCAAAAACAGTCAATAACCTATCAAAATGTATTTTTACAAATTAAAGAGAGTGCCTTTAAAAACCAGAACCATCCCCTGCTTGACTTAACTTTATTAAATTTATGCCATTAACTGTACACACACTTATTTTTTTGTCTTTTATAGTCATGCATTTGCAACTCTCCTTTTTTAAAAAAAAAAAAAAATCAGAATTAGTTCACTTTAACAATGTCAAGGGAATAAAATGTAATGAACCCCAGACCATCTCTGCTAAAGGCCAAAGTTGTTGTTGTTCAAAAAGAGAGGACAGAGGAGACAACTGATATTGTCAGCATGTTGAGTCCTTGCAGTGTTTTGAGTGGGAGAGGGAGAACCAGGGGAGCCCCAAACAGGACAGGGCGGCGAGTTCCGCCAGCTGCACCCTGTCTTTGAGGAGGGGATGAAGAGCTTCTCATTGAGGTTGGCAAACGCTGGCTCGTAAACTTTCCCCTGTCTCTCCCTTTGATTTTCCTTGGACATCTGCCTGGCCCTCCCATCAGGAATGTGCAGCAGCTGTTTGTTGCAAGTGTCTTCGCCGTGTGAACTCAAGCTTGTGCACGGGTCCTGGCTTAATGAATTGAGCCAATTCAAACTGGGTCGCTTGGGACACATGGGCCTGGTGCATAACTCTGCTCCTGGGATGACAAGCAAAGCTCAGAGAAGGAGGCTGGGAAATGTATATTATGGAGGTTAACCATTTGCCCTCATACTGTAATTGGCTTAGATTGTCTAGCAACCGGATTTGCAAGGGCAGAACCTGCACCATTCTGCAGTGCAAAAGTTCAGCTGCAGTCGGTAGGATTGTGTGATCTATATGTGTGTGTGTGTGTGTGTGTGTGTGTGTGTGTGTTGTGTGTGTGTGTGTGTGTGTGTGTGTGTGTGTGTGTGTGTGTGTGTGTGTGTGTGTGTGTGGGGTGTGAGAGAGAGAGAGAGAGAGAGACAGACAGACAATGTGTAAACATAAGTCAAACACATGGACAGACAGCAGATATGTAGTAACACATGAAAACATGTGAGAGTGATTTAGTTTGTTTGACACTGGGCGCTACACTGCAGAATGTTGCAGAAATGGCAATAAAAACAGTGAAAACAAGAGTAATTTTTAAAGGCTACAACTATGCAATTCTATAAATGTAGTGGAATAATGTTTAATCCAGTGAAGCATCGTAAGTGATTTCTTATGAGTCAGTTATTATCGATGGCCACAGATGCATGCTTTTGTTTTTTCCCCTGCAAACCAATAAACTTTTATGCAGCACTGCTTTCCACCTTGCAGAAAAAAAGAATTCCCTTGTTTTTCTATGCCAAAGAAAGGTCCAGACTTTACTCAGAGTACTCATTTAGACTTTGAACTAAACGAGACAAGAGGATTACTGATAATGTGGACAGCTTTCATTCAAGAAGAACTGGCAAACATGACTGAGCTGACTGATAGGGAGAAGAATCCGATGCTGCTTGTTTGTTTGAAGGATGAGATTAAGGAAAGTGAGAACACAGAATTCAGTGAGATAAATACCACTGAGACATGTTTGTCGAGCCCCGTGAGGCCACCGTCTTCAGAACTAGTTGCACTGTTTCCCATATTGTAACTATAAAAAGGCTTTACTTAGCACTGGTTAAAAAATCTGTTGCTGGCTTATTTAAATAAAAAATGTTGTTTACATTTCTTAAAAAAACAACATGTCTGAATGATGATGAGCGCTTTATGTTTATTTGTTTTTAGTCTTGCCATTATGTGCTTTTTTGGGCTTTTTTCTTGTGTATTTCTGTGTGACTGCCCTTGCGGCGCAGTGAGGGGAACTCTATGAGCCATGATGAGTTGTTTAAAATCTAATCAAAAACTAACAAGTCCCTGGTTATTTGTTTCTGCCTCAATACTTGAGAGTTCCCAGATGTTGTGGAAGGTGGGGAGTCGATTGTTTATACAGCGGCGAATCTCTTCCAAACACACACATTCTATCAGCCTTCATGGCTATCTATCAAGGGAGGCACAAGTTACAGTTTTTCTGGAGTCAGGCAGGCACAAAAGCCCTTCAGCAGCAAATTACAACTCCCACCCCACCTGCTGAAGCCAGCGTGCTGGCGGCGCAATGTTCAGACGGTAACCTGCCTCCGATCGATCGGTTGTTGTTGCAGCTGTGCTCTGGTTGATGGTTTATTTAAGCGGCTCCACATGCTTGTTGAGGGGAAGGCAGCTGAATACATAAAACAGCTCTCAGAACCACTTTGTGGTCCAGCTAAGAGTAAATGGAATAATAAAAACCAAATGGTTTCATCCCGTGTTGTAGGCTCATAAATCCAGGAAGTTGCCTCTTACCTTTATGATCTAACACATGTAGCATGTTAGTTTTTTGTGGGATGGGCAGTGGGATCACTTGAAAGTATTAAGCTAATGTAGATTCAGATAATAATCACTGTTTCATCTGTATCAGCATGCAGTGCATTACAGTTAAAGGAGGGCTTGTAAACAGAGCATACCGACTGACGTACTTTATCTGAGAAAACGTAAAGTAATGTACAGTTTAAGGAGATATTACAGTGCTCATGTCAGCAGTCTGTATGTAGTTTTTCTTTCAGCTTTTATAAAAAATAATTTTTACAATAACAAAAACAAGTCAAGAGAGAACTTTAGTGGTGATATCTCTGTTCAGCCTGAGTAATTTAAGTCCTCTGTTTAGTCAGCTAGACTTCAAGGTCAAGCCTTGACTCGCTTCAGAGAGGTCAGTGACATCTCCTGTCCATTCACACTGTTTCCTTCCCTTCGGCCAGAGGGGAGGATGTATCCCTAACTTCCTGCTGCCATACACACAGACAGGAAATTAGTAATTTGCTGTGCTATGCCTGACATTTCGGGTGTTCAGAGTTACATGCTGCAGGGGTGTAAGCGTTTCTCAGAATTACTGCTGATTGTCTGCACAGACAATCAATATTTTTTTGGTCTTTTTGTCTTTATTTCCAAAAGCATAAATATTCATGAAAAAATCAAAGGAGAACTGTTTTAGTTAAATATCTGGCACTGCTGATCCTTAAAGACCAATGAGACATTTAAAATAATCTTTCTGATAGTGTGGTGTGGTACAACTAAACCTACAAAAATTGATATTGCAGATGCATGTGAAGTATTGATGCTCTACTAATCAACCTGTCGAAGGGTTTGTACGCAGTAGATAACACTCTGTTCCTACAAATCTAAACTCATAGATTTCTGTCTCATTAGGAGCATTAGCTGGTTAGATTATCAGCAGAGATTAGTTAGCTTGTTTTTTTTTATGTATATTGGTCTAAAAATTATTACTTGAAGACAATAGGATTGCAAGTCTATAAAAAATTACAATATACCAGTTAACATAGGTCCTGGAAATTTTACTTTTTAATGTAACATGACCAACTGTTCTTCCTAGTTCACAACAGGAGGAAACTATAGTGAAAAGGGGATAACTGGACAAAAGTTGAGAGAAAAAGAAAGTTAGAGTGCGGTCCTGTAAAGTAAGTATGCTATAAATCTCCAAAAAGCATTGCTGTAAAAACACTAGAACATGTAACAATGACCAAGGGTACTTAGGAATTTTCTTTTTCCCCTTTGACTTAGCAAACTGACCAGAAAACTTAATTTGGCATGAAATATTTAAAACCAATGAAACCTATTGTAAGTTATGCTGTAAATTGTTCAGATGACTTCTGTAAATAAATTAAGAACACACAGGCAAATCTAATTTAGTTTTTATGGACCCTTAAATGAAACTCAGGGAATATACATCGTACGCTTGTTCATCACATTCTGAAAGTTGCAATCTACAATTTTAGCAAGGCATTTCATCGATCACAACCAGATCTTTATACTCAAACTTCTATGTCTTTCATGTGAAAAATTGTGTGAGAGACAGCTTTATTGTGACTGTGAGGAAGATTTAAAACTTTAAGTAAATGCTCCTAATTCTGTGACATCTGACATCTGCTTTTGCATGTGTGTACTCGCAGTGCATTACAGTGTAGTTTGAAAGCAGGTCATGATTTTTCCTTGAAATAAGTACAACATATTGTGTATTTTTTTTTTTTTAGAAGAAATTGCAAAGTGCTGGCAATTCCACAATCCTGTGACTTTGAGGGATTTAATACCATTTGTTGTCACATGTCAAGCAGCTCCAGTATACTTTTGAGGCCTTTGGAAACAACAAAGGTGATCCTCAGAAAAAGTCAGCCACTCTGATATTGTGGATATTTCTGTAAACTCCCAGGGGTCCAGACTTGCCCTAGAAATGGCTGAGGACTGAAAAATGTGGTCGGAGCAACACTGTTTATGCAGAGCACAAGCTCATTTTTAGGGGAGAGGGAATGTTCGGAAAACCGTTTGGCCCTCTTTTACTTCAAGATATTTTGGCTCATGTTTCCCTGAGAATGACCTGAAAAACAGTAACCTAGATTCTCATATCCAATTAAAACAATTTGAGAAAACAAACCCAAGAGTAATGATAGCTGCCGTCATATTTAAACTATGAATCATGCGGCACTACATACATGTTTATTTACTTGTTAAAATTTGGATTAAACTCAAACATGCACAGAGTACGTTCAAGTACTTTTGTTCTATTAGTGCTTTTCTTTTTCGTTAAAAGTGCATTACACTGTGATAAATCACAGACTGCTCCATTATAAAATGTCCATAAACTTGAGTTATAAGATCATTAGCTGTAACACAACGTAAGGAATACATCTTAGAGGAACTTTCAGCCCATCACTGCCTGTTCAGGTTCACAGAGAAAGTGGTCCATGGAGACTCACATATAAAAATAAGGCCGACTTCCTCTTTTTCAACAGGTTATTATCATGTTGTTTCCATAATCTTGAAATGTTATTTCAGAATCGTCCTGCAAAGTATAAAGGCAAACCGTTTTCAATGCACTGTAAAGGTAATCAGAAGAGAAGCTCTGTGTTGTATATAGCACAGGCATTTGATATTTACATGTGTGTTTCATTTACTGATGCATGATAACACTCGCACATCTGGCACAGAGTCGACTAACACATCTGGCATTGGGAAACATTCTTAAACAGCAAGTAACCAGTAATTAGACTTATAAAGACGGTCTAATCACCTGTTCGGCTCTTTGAGGAATTCCACGTAGCACCCCTGAGAAAACTAGGGCCATCGCATATAGAATTGGTTATTTTAGTACCCTATACCTGAACAAACAGCAGATTTCTATTTTGACAGGTTATCTAATTATCCATGGTATTTATGGCGCAGTAACTATCTGCTACTGATTCCTTCATTATCTTGAAGACAATAAAAATGATCGGGGCCTTGTTGGAGAGAGCCATACCTTTGCTGAGGCTGGGCACATGCCATCAGAAATTATTTATTTAAAGTCAGCAAGCACTAGTAAGTTGGATTTAAATCACGTTTTAGTTAGAGAGAATCTCCATTTGAGTATTTCACTTCTACCCTTTACTGAGAGACCCAGATGCTTTAAGATAGGTTCCTAAATGAGGCTCTCTTAGATCCCTGTAGGATTTTAAGAGCTAGGCATAGCTTACTTTGCTTAGCAACCTTGAACATGGTGTTAAAATGAATCAATTTTCATTGATTGACTGGTTACATGACTGGTTAGGGATGGGCTAAATATACATTCCCTGTTGCTGTACATTAAAAATAGTGTATCTAACTGAGTGCCATACTTACATACAAGGGTTCACTTGCAGAAGTTATGTTTAAACATAACTGACACGCTGGATGCCAGTTGAGTGGAACCCTCAACAGGCACAAGGTGCAACACATCATATGTGTTTACATCTTTTAAATGTAAAGGTTTTTAGAATTGCCATTATCCCTTATTCTAATCAGAGACAACAAGCACAATGCAAAAATCTCCCAAAAATCACAATCACATTTTGTTTAACATTATTATATGTCTTGCTCACTTAGTTTTATTAAGCACTTTTGAATAGTATTTGCAGAAGACAGCAACAAAAGCATTATTTGCTTTGCACCTTTTTGCAGGTCGGAGTTGATTATTGCAAATAAAAAGTGTATAAGTTTGACCCTTTAAGCTGTAGTTTGCTACTTCCTGTTCCTGTTGCCTCTTCCATGTTTATCGATTCTAGATGTTTGCTTGTTTGTCCTTGTATATGTGGAAGAACCTTCCTGACCTTTGCTTATATGCTATACAGCAGTCACTGCTTTGACCAATAACTCATTTGCATGTCATACTGGGAGACAAATAACACAGGCCTCTGACTGTGTCCAAATATGATCCGCTCCATTATCTTGACATGTTTAAGACCAAATATAAACAGGCCACAAATATCAGAAGAGGTCACGCTGACAGTACAGTAAGTACATTGTTACTCAAATGGAAATTCAAAAGGACACTCATGAAATCACTGGAAAGCATGACCACCCATCAAATGCTGATATGAACGCCCATGCCAACGCTCTTTAATGTTTGAGTGCTGTATGCTTTTGAAAAGCCCTTCAACGTTTTTAATTTAGTCTGCAATGAAGAATGGTTGACAGTTGTTTTTTTGATTCTTACTGGATACTAACAGCATGTTTGGTCTTTTTCCCAGAGAGGCTATTAGCCATAATTTTACTGTCCTCTCTGGGTGTTATTGTCAGTATTCACGTTTGATTAAATCCCTGTGGCATAACTGACCAGTGTCATTGATTTGCTATCCTCCTTGTTGCATTGACTTGCCGAGCCACAAGAGACTTTTTGAAGGCTGCTGATCCCCAATATATATTTGTAACACATTTGTTTTAATTAAGTGTTCACACAGCATGGAAATTGGATACTTGACTAAATGACTGGAACCAACAGTAATACGACTAATTGTGGTTACTGTTGGAGCCATTGTGCCTCACAGATCAATATTTAGAGTAGCTTGGTATTGAATTCTTAAAAGTAAAAGGAGTGATCAAATAACGTGGTGAAAATTAGTGCCTATTGGTTTCCACAGTAACATTGAAGAGGCTTGTGAGAATTTTTAATACATTTTTTTACTTTGGTAAACATAGCTTTTTATTTTTATTTTATACATCGTACACCTTAAAAACATATATAAAAATGCCTTGTTGTCTTACAAATACATATGGATAGTTTAACAAACGCTGGCGTTTTAGATGTCATGTAGTCAAGCCAAAAGCATGTGCACAGTCCAAAGCAGTGTTTTTAAACTACAAAACCAAATGAAATAAAACACTCAAAGGATTAGAACAATTTAGAAAGCAGACCCCCTTCTTTTCTATTGTGCCTCTACCATGCTGTGGCTATTTCTCTATGCCCAGCATGGGCTCCACTTTGTGGCTTTTAATAACCTACCCCTTCAAGCTTCTACCCCCTGAGACACATTTTTCCCTACTTTATTTGTGCCGCTCTGTTTCTACCTACCAGCAGCTGCAGCGAGTAGCAAGCAGTGGAGGCAGCAGCAGCAAATTTCTTCCAGTTGCTCAACACGCTAATACTCCCCTTTTCTTTGCAGCTCAAGCATTATATTGCAGTTTCATTGACTGGGAGGTGTTGTGTTGCAGTGGAATCAATAGCTGAGGGGATCCCAGCCCAACGATTAGCTTGTCAGTCAGGCCTCTGTGGTTGAAAGGAGGGGAGGCCGCGTAAATCCCAGAATACCAGGGGCCACCAGCATGGAAAAGCTGGAATGCTGGGAGCCGCCGATGGTGCTGCACCACCTGTTGTAAGAGGCAACATGTGCTGAGTGTATTAACCTTTCTGCTACTGTGGTTTAACTGCTTACTGCTTCCACTGGCCCTACAGTGCTGAAGCCTTTAACCACAGCATAAGAAATGCTGCTGTTATCTAATCAAATTAGCTTGAGCTATTTCTTACAAACTGAGCGCTCGTGTTTGGGGTAATAGGAAATAAATTTGAACGCTTTATCTACAGATGGTTTGAAAGTAAAAACCCGAACCCTTAATCCCTACAGCCAAGGGATCAAATGGCTCGGTTATGCTGTGGAAAGTGTTGGTGGCTCAACACCTTAGTAACGCACAACAAATGGGGTTTTCTTTCATTTGTCTGAATTTTTATATACGGAAACAACTTTTTGGTTGATTCTCGACTCACAGTCAGCTGGTGCAGGATATGTAGTAGCAAAGATCTCAAGCATTTGTGTTCAGTGGAAAGGTCAGTGGGAAGGGAATTTGAGATTTTCCATAAAACATTCTCATGCGCAAAAGTGCTTTCCAGTGTAACCAATCACTCAAATCCAGTTTGTCAAAATGATGCAACGCTAATGCAATATCAGCACAAGCGTGTAGTTTTTTGTTTTTTTTTAAATTCTGGCGAAAAATTAGTGTATCTCTTCTAGGCTTATTCCATGAATCGAATACTGTATCATTCCCCAGGGTCACTGCCACTGACTGCACGAAATGATTCATGTTTCATTCCCTCAAGCACTGGCACAAAGCAGCTGTAAACTGTTTGTTTATGAGTCACATTTAGAGAAAATTTTAGACAAAGTAAATCTTTGACCTTTTTAGAATTATTTGGGTTTGGTCCCAGGGGTTGCCACACAGTTCACCATCAGTAGAATGATATATAATATTAACAGAAGGCAACATACCGTGTTGTGATGCTCCTTTAGCGATTATTCCCCATACGTTTCCCTGTGACCTTTTACTATCATATCCTTACCCATGATTTAATCTGAAACCTGGCAATGATTGTGACTACAACTGTACATCTGCTACTATAAAAAAAAGCAATGCTGTAATTAATATTTTCTACTTTTTTCTTCTGTCAGAGTTTTTTGAGTTTTTGAGTATTTCTCTTAAAAACCTTTGATTTTGTGCCTAATCCACTCTTTCAATACTTTCAGTAGGTTATACAGGCAGCAAAATGTGATTGAAATCCTGACTCATAAGTAGCCTTTCTTTACTTGATTAAAACGTAAGGTTAAGGGTAACTACAAAGAAAATTCAGTGAAATGCTGTTCTTTTTAAATTTGGAATGATCAAGCGTTTAATTTCTGTCTAGAAGGTGCTACTTGCTACTTGGGAAGGCGGGTGATTATACAAAACTAATACGCTAATGTGCACTTTCTCAACCCCACCTCCGCTCAGTGTCAGCTGTGAAAGGCTCCAGGTTAACCACATACCAGCTGTATAAGCAGTTAAGTGGATGGATGGATGGATGGATGGATGGATGGATGGATGGATAGATGGATGGATGGATAGATGGATGGATGGATAGATGGATGGATGGATAGATGGATGGATGGATGGATGGATCAACCTCCTATTGGAGGTGTTGAGTTTTCTTTCTTCATACTAATCAAGAGAAACTTTACACCTGTGGCTTGATGAACAACTGTTTACAATGAGTCACCCTAAGAAAAACCAGAGTCACTGAGATGTAGCACTAGAGGAGAAGCTGAGAAGAGTCTATAACTGTTTGTCTTAAAGAGGATGTGAAAGGATAAGGGTCACTGCAAGAGGATTCAGACCCCATTGGCAGTGTTTAACATACTTCCACTAACTGTGCTTCTAGCTTAAAGAGCAATTTTCTTATTGACTTTTGGCTTTTAAGCATGGTAAAACCAGATTAATGTCTATTTATGTGCTTACTGTATAGGTTTTCCAAGTTCCAGGTGACGAAATATAGATTTCTGACATCATAAAAAATGGTTTTTTTGTAGAGAAAGACTCAGGCATGTGAGGAAGAATGCATGCTGTACAGCAATGTCAATTTTATTTACCTTGTACAATGTGTTAACTCACACTTCACACTTTAACAGACTTCACTATTATTAAATCCAGGTAAGTAAATATTTAACTTGCTAAAATATGTTCCAGTCTGGAGTGCAGAGCTTATTTAATTGAATGGTACCAGTTTGTCTTTATTCATATGGTGAAATTAAAATCATTACTTCACAGACATTTTTAGACAACTCTTATAATGTGATCCTTTGTTCAGAAAAAGAAAAAAGTGCTTTGTGTCATTAGCAAAGTATCAGTTATTCAGTATTTTCTCAATTAGGAAAGCTACACTTATTATTCTACCTACTGAACAAAAAACATAGCAATATCACAAGACTGACATGCAGATATATATAAAAAAAAGGTTTAAGAGTGTTATTTTCCCTGTTTCTGCCTCCATTTTGAAATGCAGAGTGCAGGAACAGGATCAGATATTTAGTGTCTATCTAGCTCACTTAAGCTTTATGCTGTTTAATCCTTTATAATTATGAGTTGTTTTCTGTGGCACACACCGAGAGCGTTAATGTGTGTCTGTGAGAGAGCGAGACACAGAGGCAGATAAAGAGAGGGAAAGTCTTTGTAAAGAATTTGGCAAGCTCAATAAAATCCCTCAAGAGTCCTTACCAAAGGATCTGGGAGAATGTTCTAAGTTCCAAGGAGAAAGACCCCTCAAGAGTGAAAACACACTAGCGTTAAGTTATTAGCTCCACTTTGAGCTGTGTATGTGAAACAAGCTCTCACAAGAGCTGGTGAGAATCCCTCAACTCACATTACTCCTCCCCCTGGCTTTGTCTCTTTTTCAGAATCAGACTAGGAGGGTTATTCTCTCCATGTGGATAGGTCCTCGGGCCCAATTATCTGGCTACAATGCTCAATTAGCCATAATCCCTCTTTTGAGGTGATAATAAAGGGGTTTAAGTTTTTACTTATAGAAAATGAACCACATTTAGTGAGATGAAGTATGAAATACATAATTCCTATCTTTTAAAGAAAGTTGTTTTTTGGTTTGCTTTTTAGCCGAATTGATTTTTTGCTTAACATTGTTATGATAGCAGCGTGCCTAGAAATACGGGCTTTAAAGATTATTATTGCTGCCCGGCAAACACAATTCACCAAAGACAATGTAAACGATGAAGCAGCAGATTCTTATGCATTATGATTTTTCTGTTAACCTGTGGCCGAGTGGTGTCGTTTAGGTAAGAGTCACCGTGGGCAAGGTCATATTCTGTCACCAGGTGCTCAATTAAAAAGAGCATTATCCTTGTTTACAAAATACAAGAGCAATGCAGAGTGGGGCAGTAAATTTATTGTCATTAAACAGTAGGAGGCCGTTTTCTCTTGGCTGCTTGCCGACGAGCCACAAGAGCTGGGCTGGTTAGCACACACACACTCACATACACACATACGCATGTACACACTGCATTTTTAAGCCAGCACAAGGACTACATCTGGGGCACCCCTCGTCCACGGCCAACTAATGACAAATGTTTTTGCTTTACTTTGGCTCGCATCTTAACAAATGAGTTCAAGCATTCTTGAAAAGCAGATTTAGGAGCAAGAGGTGACAGAAGCAGGGGAAAATGTCTGCCTCAGCTTTATGATGTGGTAACTAAAGGCACTCCATAAGGTGACTGCAAACTAAGCCTAGACATAAAAAAAAGTGAAACTCTGGCACCCAAAATGTCACTGTGCTGCTCCTTATGAGGCTACCACTCAGCCCCGCTCTGTTTACTTACGTGCCAGAAAGTACACATGATAAAAGCCTCCTTTCGACGTGAAGTTGAGCAGTCTTGACTCTTAATTTTTACAAGTTCTCTTAGAAGGCATTTGGCAGGAGGGCTTTAGTTTTCCAAAGAAAAGAAAACACAGAATTTGAATTGTATGTGGAAAAAAAACAGACTATCAAGAAGAGGTGTTGGGCCTGGCATCCAGAACAGTTCCTTTTGTAACCAAAATAAATAAAAAGAAATAAATAAATAAAAGAATATAAAAGATAATAAAAGAAATTATTAAAAAAGAGAGTTCACTGTTCAACTGGATCTTAATACACCGATAGTTTACCATAGTTTTTTCTTTTCTCTGTGAAACCCACCAAACAATAATCTACTCAGTATCCAAGGGGAATGAACACTTCTGATCCCTACCCCTGCTTTTTTGTAACAATACCTGATTTCATGCCAAATTTGATACCAAGTGTTACTTCTAAGCTCTATCACAGGTTCCTGCCAATCTAGGTATTACAGCTGTCTCTGTTATTCTTGGAGGAGTGGCTCTCAGTTAACCTCAAATCAAGGGCTGTAATTTGTGGTTGATGGCACACTTTGAGATCTGTCTGATCTTTGTGCCTCGGGCTTCGAGGCACAGGACTTGATTAGAGACAGTTACATGTGGGAACTACTGCGCTAACCACAACTCGGAGCGATAGTCAGCCACATGCATGTCACATGTCTTTCGCGAAGATATATTGAGGTGAGATTTGCAGTGTATATATATATTAAAAAAAATCAGTATCTTTGTAGTTACAGCTACAAAGGTAAGATTGTCTTATTTTAGCTTTGTCTTGTCTCTGCTTTTTTAGGATCTTGGATTTGAGATTTAAAGATTCAAATCCTTTTCATCCATTTCTGCAATCCATCAAGTTTTTCACCAATACATTCAGTAAAGTTGACATCATTTTCACATGATATATAGAGTAAGATATAGATATAAAAGGAGCACAAAAGTATCTTTTTTTCTAATTTGAAATGTATGTAGCACAAGGTGAAATAAATTGTTCATTTTCCCATTATATGTTCAGAAGTTGTCTAAAACTTAAAAAAAAAAATAACATTTTAAAATCTAGTGGTACGTTGTAGCTGTGAACACAAGAATTTTCTTTTCTTTTTTCTTTCTTCTATTTTTCCTGAATGCGGCTTCTTGGAAACACCTTTAGAAAAGTTTTTTTTTTTCTAATTAATAATTCTTCACATCAAATCAGCATTCCTCGGTGATTACAACAATTTTTTTTCATTAACATTTGCTCTCTGTGCCACACATGCACACAAATACACACGTACAGATTCAAACGGCTTCATTTTGGGGTCATGGCCATTGCTGCACCGCCACCCACCCGCCCCCACTTCACACTGCACAGGAATAGATGCTGAAAGGGTGAAAAGAAAGAGTTAGGCACAAGGAGAATAAAACACAGCCACACCTTTCAGCGCCTGTGCTCTTGAGGAATTTGATGAGCGACAAAAGCAGTGAACAACTATTTACGCTGTAGCAGAGCCGTGGCGTTGCCTATGGATTCATTATCCTCTTTGCCCCCCTCTTTGGTCCCCACCAGCTCTCTCTCTATTTCTTGCTTTCTTTCTCTCTCTCTCTCCAACGCCCTCAAACGCCTCACTCTTTGCCTTTCTTTCTTTCTTTGCTGTCTATAAGAGGTTTTTAAGCCTAGCCAGTGTTTGTAATTAGCTCCCAATGCTGGAATGGAACATGTTGAGGTGGGTGTTAATGGGCTGGCCAGGCCCTTACTCGCACAGCAGGCTGAGAGCAGAAACAGAAAACAGTCTTTGTTCCTTGGATAGGGAGAAGACAAAACGTGAGCATTAAACGTGTGTTGAAGGACCTCTGGAAAATATTAACTGGCATTCATATTTTAAAAGAACACTTGGACTAAAGCACAAGGCCCTTATAATGACTGTCACTTCTCTATATGTGCTCAGCTGGAAACTCTTTGGCAACTAACAATTTCGGCACTCATTATTCTTCCTTTGAAATATTTTCCAAGAGTTCGCAGAGTATTGTTTTAAAATTGTTGGGGGGGGGGGTTAACGCTGTTTTTCTTTACTTGGAATCTGTTACCACTGTACAGTTTTTTAAAAATGTAAATATCAAACGGATGAAAGATATCAGCAGCAGAACAATCGAAGAGCACTGTTAACGCAGATGGGACAACAACACATCGCTGTACAGTGGCTTTCAAAGGAGATCAAGCAAAAATTGTAGCTTTGTGTGTTCAGTCTTTCAGGTCAGAGTTCAAATGCACTGGGAAAGCAGTGGGCGTTATTCTGAAATCCTTCAAGATCTTCCCTTTTCCCTTTTTTCTGGCATCTCTGCTTTAAGCTGTGTGGTTGCTGGAGCAATCCATTACTGTGTCAAAGTTCTTGTTCTTCTTTGGCCTGGAAGCATAGTGAAACAGCTTGTTTTCATTTCGGTAGGGGAAAGGCAGGACTGTGTTTCAAGTCCCCTGCTCCTCCAGATGCGCCTTGATCAAGGGAAGTTGACTATGTGCTTTGTGTTCTTTAAGACACTAATGTGATTATGTCACATATTTTCAGCTCATTCCCATTGCTATTAGTCTTGGTGTGGGGTCTTCGTTTCAATAGACTCTATCAAGATGGGAGTAGGAGGGATTTTTCTTTCAGCAAAGTCTGATTCCTAGCCAACCGGAGAACACTGGGGAATGTGTGTGTGTGTGTATAAATCTCCCTGCCTTTGCAGTATAGTATAATAAAGATAATATTTAAGTTCTTGCAATACAGTCTAATAATTCACTTTGGTTTTTTTGCTTTACATTTTTCTTTTGTGAAAGTGAGTAAATTATCATTTCACTGTTTTCCTTCTTGCGAGAAATGTTTCTGTTTGTTGTTTTGTTTGTCAGAACCACATGATGTATTATACTAGGCTTATTGTCTTTGGACTACATACACCCATACATTGTGTTGTCTGTGTTACATAAACTGAAAAAGCTGAGAAGAAGTGGCATTTATGGCACAAAAAAACTTAAACAAATAAGGGAATTTCAGTGAAAGTGACACAATGGATTTCTTTCAAAGACAAAGTAAATTTTGTTCTTCAACAAAGTCAGCTTAGACAAACGTATCTACCAAGACCAAAGATACTCCAGATAGCGGAGGAGAAGACCTACAAAAGCTGAAGGAAATGGTTAAAATGCCATAAACAAACAGATGTGTCTGCTAAATGGGTTGCTGTCTCCAACAGGAGTCACCTTACTTTGTGGGCACCTTGAAAAACGTGTAAAAAATTTTACCAGGGTGGGTCTGGGTCAGAAGGCACAACACTTTCTCATAGCACTGTGGCTCATCAGTCCGAGACATATAGTGTCAAAAATGGCTACCCACAACCAGCAGATAGTGTACACAGTCAGTATGTGCCTCTGCTTCTGTTAAACTGTCCATTAACATGTCTGCATGCTGCTAAAGAGCCTGCCTTATGGCAGTGGGTGGGAATATCTCTGGTAACATTACATTTATCAGCTCATCCACTTACTGCATGTCGGGATGACTGCATATTATGGAGAGTAACAGCATAGCTACGTTGCAATGCTAGATTAGAGGCCAGCTGGGAAGACAGCTCCATCATCTGCGAATCCAAATGGTGGACCCCACTTTCCTTTAAGCTGCCAGCATGGGTAAAAACAGGATTATGCCTCCTGCTCACTGCCTGGGCCTAGATTTGGTCTCTGATGGCTGCCAAACAATTTTGTGACAGGCCACTGTCATCAGCAACTATATGCTCCAAACTCAAAATTGGGAATGGGGCCTTTAACCGCAAGTTTTATCCCACCTCATTACACAAAGGGA
The DNA here is from genome assembly GCF_018398535.1 of Haplochromis burtoni. NCBI lineage: Eukaryota > Metazoa > Chordata > Actinopteri > Cichliformes > Cichlidae > Haplochromis > Haplochromis burtoni. Next base: position 1,004,735 of record NW_024582525.1, on the reverse strand, counting down.
TATCCCAGAGTCAGCTTAGTCACTGCACCTACTCTGGGTACTAGAGCCACGGGGGGCGGGATTGCAGCTTCAAATCTGATACAGAGTGCAGTACTATGATGGGAGTAGTCTGGGACAGTTAGAGCCACGCTTGGCCATGTTTTCATTACAGTAAAGCTCCATGGACAGCATCATACTCAACACTGAGGCACTGCCATAGAGAATCAACTGTCTCAACAAGCTGGGGTAGGAACAGCAGAGTTTTGAGCACCCCTCACACTGAGCCATTATTTGCTACATTCATACTAGCGCTTGTCTGACAGCCACGACTGATAATTCCTTCTGCTGCTGCTCTCCACACGTCATGAACTCTCCTTCTCCGGGCCCCTTTTTTTTTAGAAATAAACAATGGTTTTTTAAAAAAGAAAAAGATTATGTAGTGATTTTGGTTAAAAAAGTTGCATTAACACAATGCAGTCCTTCAGCATTTTAACTTGAATCTTCCTACTTTTTGTTTTGCTATCTTAAAGTTAGCCCATGTGTGAATCAGTCAGTGTTTCCACTAAGCTTGCGTTAAACTACTGTTGAGGTGCTGGGGCCGATTTCCTGTGTATCAAAAACAACACCCACGTTCCTTTTCTGGAAGATCCTCAATCATAAGCTGCATCTCTGACATGCGTACTGGCTCCAGTGCACACCAGTGTCATGTTATGTCTATAATCATTAAACATAAGTGTGTGGATAGATTTTTTTAATTTAAAAAAAAAATGTAGAACAGAGTTCACAAGATGAGGTCTGTGTGAAGTAAAGCAGATGGTTAGGTGGAGGGACATAATTAATTTTCCAGTGCTTTTAATATTTTTTTGTTATTATTATTATTTTTCTTTTATCAAAGATACTTATGCTTTTGGCTAAGTAGGTCCAGAGGATTATCGGTGGTATTAACTAAAATTGTTTTTTTTTTTGTTTGTTTGTTTTATTGGGACGATGGGTCTCCAAACTTGTCACATATAACCCAACTAATTACTGTGTAAGTGTAACACTTGAATCTGTTTTGTACTGTTTCTGGCTGTGGGTTCAAGGTCCGAAGCCAACCAGCAAATGCTGTGAGGTAAGTTCTTTTGTTCAATTTTTACCTTGCAGGAGCACTTTGTCTCTTTTCAAAAACAAGAACCTACTTTAACCTCTACGAGATGACTTTGTGTGATTTACGTATATTAATCAACAGACGATGAATGTGGGTATGTCAATCAAATCTTAAAGGTTTTAATCAGATGAATAGTTTTCTAAAATAATAAATCGGATGATCAAGTTGTGTCTTTATTCATATTAACAGATTTCAAGAAAAAATTGCAGATAAACCACTGTGTCACCAATTTTTTTTATTCTCTCTATATTTAATCTTCCTGATCTCCCTGATTTATAAATTGTGGCTGTGTCTTGAAAACAAAAGGACATTTCTGTCCTGCAAAAAGTTGATTTTTTTTCTTTCTCAATTTTTATGTGTGCATTTGAAGATCAGTTTGGGGATGATGATCTTAAATCTATCTACAAAATTGCAATGTCAGCAAATGTGATATAAATTTAAAGAGCCCTTGAATAGCCATCTATACATTTTCTTCCACTTATCCAATTCAGGGTTGCTGGAGTCTAGTTTAATAGGATGAGAAGCAGGGTACACCACCAACAGTTTGCCAGTCTGTCACGGGGATAATACAGAGAGAGAGATAGCCATTCACTTTCACATTTACACCTACAGTCAATTTAGAATCACCAGTTAACCTAACCCTGGACTGTGGGAGGAAACTGGAGTACCCACGCAGATACAGGAGAACATACAAATTCCACGACTGGATTAAAGCCAAGAACATCTTGCTGTGTGGCAACAGTGCTAACCACTGCACCACCTTTCCACCTGGATCGCTTAAATAAACTATATTTAATTCTGTTGTAGTGTGCAAGCAGTAGAACTCCCACTTACTTTGTCTGCAGTATGAACAAAATATTTCCAGTCTGCATTTTTTTTTTTTAGTATTAATGAAAGCGAGATAGCATTTGGAGTTGGGCGATGTGCTATTTTCTTTTTGCTGAGATGTAAAACGCTTCGATGATAATGGTGGAAAAAGATTAATGAAAAGTCTCAACATGCTTGCAATGATGCAGACTTAAAATGTTTGCACCTGAGAAAGCATCTAGAAAGAAATCATACTTACCTTTGTGTGCCGCCCCTTCAATCAGCAGTTTGCTAAGCAGTAATACCAGAAAAAAAGACTTAAAATAGGTGAGTGTTGTTACATGTTCCTATAAACAATAGGCATGCAGTTATGAAGGCTGATACTCATTTTTGCTATAAATCAAATTTAGCATTAGTTTAAGTCAACTTTTGCACACTCAAAGGAGCTTTAGACTGCTGTTGTAAGCACTATATATATATATATATATGTATAGAGAGAGAGAGAGAGTGAGAGAGAGAGAGAGAGAGAGATTTTTATTGATTTTTTTTTTTTACAATTTTTCAATACAAAAAATTAAAATTACATTAATATATGCACTTTTCTGGGGTTTCTGACATTTTCTGGCATTGCCACAAACTGGATAATCCAGCTGTCAACAGTTTGTACAACGCAAGAGCCATTTCCTGGGTTCATCATTGTTTGGAGCAGATTAGTAGAGGGTAGTGGATCTCATATGGCCCGGTCAGAGGCCATCATTGAAGGGCTTAACGGATTAATGTTGCTTCACGCTCTCACTCATTCTCTCTAATATTCAATCAAATTGTGTGCTGGGTGAACTCATGCAGCACACTCTGTACAAACATGTCATATCACTGTAGTTTAACAATACACATCTATTTGCTGAACTCTGTACAAGCACATAATACATATTTCTGCCAGATGGCTTGCTTAAGGATTTCCCTGACTCCTGTTTAGCACTCAGACGTACCAGTATTACAGCATTTGTTGAACTACTGTGTAAAGCTATCTGTGGCAACTGAGTCATGGTGTAGTAGTGTCCATGTGCTTGAGGAGGATGGGTCAAAGGCTAAATCCCTGCTTAAAGACTCCGTAGTGAGCCTTTTCTATCAACAGACAGGCCATTTCAGTATGTGTTGGATAAGATGTAATTTCCCATCTGCTTTATGGCTATTTCTGATCCCTGGGCTCTTGTCAGCAAACTCCTCAGGACAGATATCATCAGTAATATAAGGAGGACTCTGGCAATACTTAGGGCCTTAAAAGGCCCTTCACTTCCCTCAGTCATGTGGTTGGCTTAAAGGGTTTGAAAGTGCAGGTCACAAGTAAACGTTTCACAAACACTATCAAATAGCACAGATTTATGTGGCTTAGGACAGCTTCTTCATTCGCAGAATGTTGTTGTGTGTGTGTGTGTGTGTGTGTGTGTGTGTGTGTGTGGTGTGTGTGTGTGTGTGTGTGTGTGTGTGTGTGTGTGTGTGTGTGTGTGTCTAGCTGAAGTTGGCATGTGGGGGTTTGACTAAACTCTTGTGAAACTGAAATTTATTAGTGTACTTTTTACTCATTGGTTTGTTGATATATACTATATAACCCCAACTTACAGAAAATGTGTAAATGCTCTGTTGTTTTAACAATATTTTATATTCTGTAACACTTTAACATACGGTTAGCAAATACAAATCTGTATTTGCAGAAATTGCAGTCAAATTTCACTATTTGTGAGTGAGTGAGTGAGTGAGTTTGGGAGTTCCGCTGCTTTCACGAGGTTCTGGCAATAGAAAACACTTTTGTTGATATCTTGGTTAAATATTATTGCTGTGTGAGAGAATGTGAGTGAATATATAGGCAGCAATCTCTCCAGAGTTTGAGTTCAGAAAAATATTTGGGTGTTCTACTGGGAATTTAAAAAAAAAAAAAGGTGACGCAGAGTTCAGAACTCAAATTTAAGTTGTCCATACTTTAAATTATGGACATGAAAATCATCTAAGTAATGCATTATGTGATTTTTATAAAAATGCCCAAGTTCAATGGTTGTGTGGTTCTGCAAGAGCAACCACAGCAGTACAGAATGATTAGTAATGCAGAATAGACGGCAGAGAGGCAGCTAGCATGGGGAGCTATGGGCTAGAAATGTTTGCATAAGTACAAAATAAGCATATCAGATGTGCAACATATGAATGGGTGTCACAGTAAAAGTTCCCAATCAGATTCCTATTTAACAAAAAATAAGGCCGGTGGTTTGGCCAAAAGGCACCAATATTGGCTGTTGACTCCAGCAAATCTTTGCAGCAAGCTGAGACACTTTCTTCCCTCTTGTGATCTCATCTGTGGGATTGGTTGTGGAGTCAATATAGTGCCAGGGTTCAGGGTCAGATAGTTTTTCTGTCTCTGGAACTCTGCCCCCCTCTCTGAAATCAGAGTCTGACTGCAGCCAGCTATGGTCTGTCCTTTACACTGCCAGGTTCAAAAGCAATTGTGTTCCCTTCCGAGTTTTGCACAGTTCCCACCAGGGGACCCAAAGTTGCTTATTGGTTGAAACTCTTGATCTGCGGTCTTGGTGAAGCAAGCTTGCCCTTTACCTTCATCAGTGCACAAGTATTTCTGCAGTGCTAACTGTGGCAGGCGTCTAAGTGAAGTAGAGTCCTCTGCTCTCTGACCAAAACTCTGTAGGCTATTGATGATGGAAATATTGCTAACCAGGTGCCTCAAATCCCTGAGGAGAGATTGTGGTCAGTTTACCACCTTCTCCTCCATCTTCCTCGCTATAAAGAGGAGCACCTGATGTTCATAGATTGTGAGTTTGTCATGTTTTGCCACATTAAACAGAGGAATCTTCTTCCAGTAGATAGACTGTTGAAATATTGCGATGACGCCATTGCTATTGCTAAATTGTGTGTTACCTAAATCATCAAGAACTCCCAGCAGGCCAACAGTAAGATAATGTCAGAATATCCAACTCAGTTTTGCATGGACATAAACACGGAATGTTCATCAGATGTAACCAAGGTGAAACTGAAACTTCTGTACAGTCTAGGCTGCTGTCTTTGGAGACACTAAAGGTACTCTTAGCTCGCATGCACATGCCATGCCTTTTTTTCATTTAGCACTGCGCTTCTCGCTTAATGCTCACAGCAGGATGCTAACAATGCAGACGTTTAGCAGGGATAACATTTATTATCTTCACCATCCTTGTTTTAGCGTGTTAACATTTTTGATTTTGCAATGAAAACGTTGAATAACTGGCTCATTAAAGTTCTAATAATTTATTTTTTAGGGCAGTAGAATCCATCATGTATCCTATATACATATCATGATACATAATATGCAGGTGACAGAGCTGAGTTAGAAGTGTATATTCCTACAAATAAAATCAGTACAATCTGCTGACTTAGCATATACTGTATAGAGTAGGTAATCAGGTAATGGAGACACCATAAACAGGAATGATTTTTTCAGATTGCGTGGTCAAAAGGCAACTACTACAGCCTGGTCATAAATGATAGTGAGCAAAAATGCTCATTAGAGGGAAATTTTAGTGAAACACTAGTTCACCGTTCAGCTAAAGCACTGCTGTAAAATGGAATTCCTTTTTTCTGCCTCATTATAGGCAAACAAAATCTTGGCATGTGAAATGAGTTATGAACACACTCTTGAGAGGAATACAAAACAGCATGTGCCTTAGTCTGGCCAGGAGTGCTGTAGTTATAATATAAAACATTTACTTGGCTCCACTGCATCATCCCAGCACATGTTAGCGGGGCTGCCAAATGCCAAATTTCAGTCGAAATAATTGTCAGACAAGTTGATAACATATGCTTAAATCCCATGTAATTTTGAGGTATATGCTGTTAGAGAAAGGTGATTTAATTTTCCCTACTCTAATTTATGTGGCTCATATCCTTACCACATAATACTTTTGAACTTAGGCTGTCAAAGATGACATATTTCTTCTAAATGAGCTGTTGTTGACTGTTTCACAAGCTGAGAGATCACAGTTTACGCAGTAAAACATTTCTCTAATTCTTTTTCTACCAGCATCTTTAAGATAAGTCACATTCCTTTTCTTTGCACTCCTAATCCTTCTATCCTTCATTTACCACCCCTAGACTACCGTTTCATCCTCCACTCCCACCACAGTACCACTGAGATATGCCTTTGTGACCCAACCGCCAACCGCACTCCTCTAAAAATCCAGCTGTTTCCCCTCTGCCACTTTAACTCCCTCTCCTTCATTCATGAGCCGGTATTCTCCTCAGATTGAGAAAACTGTTTGTGGGTGGATAGTATTTAAGACAATGAATTGTTTTCCCAGAGTCACTCAATGCACAGGACCCATATCCAGCTGTGTTTCCTCAAGCATGATACACTTCACTTGTTAAACACGGTCATTAGTTAGTCAACACTTCTTGGGCTGCCTGGCAAGGAATTAGTGATGACAGTCTCTCCTTCATGCTCCCTCCCACACTGCCAGAGCCTCCCACCATGAGTTTTCTCAGTCCTCTGTCTCCTCTGTTCATGGGAAAGTCCCAGCGCTGGTAGTGTTATGACCAGGGTGAATGATTATGCAGGAACAGAAAAATTTTGTTTCTGTGTTTTATATTCACATAACTCAGATGGAGTTTCCGAACTGAAATCAGTGAATCGGCCGTCATTCTTCTGCTGCTGAAAATGCAATTATAAATACACATTTTAATTTTCCGATAATATTACAAAATTCTTTCTGTAAAAACATTCCAGTTTCATTGCAGTTTTCATCCACTGTTTTTCCAAAGTGTTGCTTAAGGCAGGAAAATTCTGATCAGGATTTGGAAATATAATAAATTGCTCAACCCCTCCCCCTGTCAACCGCACTCTTGTTTTACTGTCTGTTCTATGGACATGAAAATCAGATGTAAAGTGTTGTGATCCCAGAAGGGGAGTGTCCTTCATTGCGGCATTGAGACAACCCAGGACTCCATAGATCAAACATGGCCTGCGTAAAATAAGCCATGTGTAGGTGACCCTGTCCAACCTTTATTTTTGCATGCAAAGCTTAGAAGTTGCTATTATCAAGATTACTTCCAATTTCTTCAGCTAATAGTTTTATTTAAATACACTGTGCTAAACGCTAAAACCCACCAGTAGCTGTTGCCACTTGGTAACAGTTGTCTGACTTCATTAGAGCTCCACAAAGGAAATGTAGTCCTCTCTAAATGCTCTTTGATGAAGTAATATGATACAGACTACTGTATAGCTGCTAGGAAGAAAAATATCCACTCTCTCTCTCCCTTTCCCCAAACACGCGAACACACGTCACATGTACATGCACTGTACACATTTTATTTAAAGTCACTGAAGCTCAGTACGCAGCAGTGTTTCTCCTTGGAGTTTCATTTCAGGAATGCAAATGCCTTGGGCCCAGACACTCTGTGATTTATCTCCTCATTTATCTTTCCACACATCTGCCTGTGCCCTTGTGTCTGCCTGTTGCTCATTCCTCCTTTCTTTCAGCCAGTGTGTCTCCCGTGGGACCTGGGACTCCCCCACTTGCCCTGCTCTGCCCCTCACATGCTTGTGCGACACACACTCATATATACATACATATACCATATATACTATATATCTATATATATATATATATATATTATATATATATATATTGGGGTGCAACGATACACAAAATTCACGGTTCGGTTCGGTTCGGTCATACTTTGGTGTCACGGTTCGATATTTTTTCGATACAAAAAAAATGTTCATGCCTTTTTAATTTGTCATTTATTAAAATTATAAATATATATTTTAACTCAAAAGTACAGTTTTTAAATTTAACCCTAACCCTTGTGCGTGTTTTTTATTTTGACAGCGAATGCGCACCTGCGGACCACTTATGTGCAGCCCTGGTTATTTAGCTCATCATATTGCAGCCACAGAAATTCTTTTGTCCATGAAACCATAAAGCTGCACTTTCTTTTTGCCTTATAGTCTGATTTGTCATAACTTTTCCGTTTTGTGGTAAGCTTTTCTTTGGCTGTCACTTCTTCACCCTGACCTGTCTTATTTGGCTCAGCAGAACTAAAATATATATCCTGCTGCTTTTACACACGCACTCACATAAGCTCAGCGATTCTCTGCGCGATCAACCTCTCACATGTTTAAGCGTGCGGGAGATTTCACTTGTCATGTTTGCATAGTAAGACAAATAGACTGTCAGAGGAATTGGTGCGCAAATTATCATCACTCACAGATCAGTGCTGTCGCTCTCTATACACAGTTCGCGCGATTGCAAAGTGAAAGCAAAAAAACAAGCGCAAATTCAAACGCGATTTCAATATGTCACATATTGACAGTGGCTCACCGATGCCAATGACATAATTACCCAGCTACATTTCCGAAAGAATGCAAAAGCATTGACATATATTTTTCCTTCCTACAATAGCCCGACGGGCAGGGCAGAGATAGATTTTGGTAGCCCGACTGGAAAAATCGCTAGCCCCAGGACGTCGGGCTAGCGATATTGCGAGCCCTGTATCTGATTGAGGAATCACTCATCTTTGGAAAAGAGAGTTTATTACAGAGAAATGGCTCTTTCCAAAATAAAAGCTATACTATACGCTTCTTCTGGGCTATATTCTCAGCAGCATATTAAACATATCAGGTCCCCATAAGGAGAATCATGTGCTAACGGCTGTCTAAATGACTCGGGTAAAGTTTGTAGCATGCTGCTTGTTGTTTTTGTCTGCTTCCACTTGTCTTTGCACTAGGATGATGTCGGCGTAAATGTGCAGTCATATTCGTTGTGTTCCCACTAGTGCTGTCAGCGTTAATCTCGTTGAAATGACGTTAACGCCACAACACGGCAAATCTCCGTTAACGAGCTACCGCTGATCGCCCCGTGCGTGGGGCTGGACGGCCAACACGTTAACGAGCTAACTGCGCTAACACACTAGTCCCACCCATGTAATTGAGCATTGCGTGGCACATCCAACATACTGTTTTACTTTAGTCCATGACGCGCTTACCTTCAGGGTCATACGTCACATGAAAACCAAAATAATTCCAAACGCCAGATCTGAATGAGGGTGGGGGAGGTTCAATTTGCCATGTTGCAAGGAGAGCTTAACTTCTGTCTCGCTAGCTTGCCCTGCGCTCTTCCTTCTGACTATGCTGTCTGTGTTGAAGCGCTCAGTGGATCTGCGCTCGACAGTGCAGCCTAGGCGGAGTAGTCGAACGCAGATTCACTGAGCGCTCAACACAGACAGCATCGTCAGAAGGAAAGTTGATAAAATAAATTACAAATGTTGTATTGTTCGATACATATGCGTACCGAACCGAAAGCACTGTATCGAACGGTTCAATATCGATACGAATATCGTTGCACCCCTAGATATATATAATATAAATAAAAAAAAATATATGTTATATATTATATATTATATATATATATATATATATATGCAGACCTTGGATAACAATATTCTGCACTCACTGTTGCGTTGTATGATGCTACCCTCACCTTGCCGCTGTCATCTTTACTGGACCTCCAATAATCCAGTCTGTTCACGACCAAGCATAGAGGTCTCTGCACTTAGAGCATCAACAATCTGCACGCTGTCTCTGTTGGATTCAGAACACTGTGGTGGTGCATTACTGGAAGCCATAGAAAGTGACCTGATACCCACACTTGCTTTCTGTCAACAAAGATTACACTCAGACGAGCGCAATGGGAGTCCCGGGCAGACCAACCTGCTGCTTTATGTCTCATGCGGACAAATAGAGTATGTGCAGGACGAGTCGGAGCTTTGTTTTTCTTGTCAGAAACAGGTATGAATAACAGCAGGGCCTGCCACAACACCCCCGAGTGTTTCATATCTTCTCAGCATTGCTGTAAAATAAACACCAGTAGTGCAATTGCACTATGTTTCTTGACATGTCTTGCTGCTCATTCAGACGTCCCCTGTCCTCTTGTGCTATGCCCTACACCCTTCTCCAAAAGTGCCCCACATTCTGCCTTGATTTCACATTTCCTCGTGCAGGTCTGTCTCGAGCCCTGCAGAGAAACCACCGCCTGGTGTGAGGTCAGGTGTTATTTATCACAGCCGTCTGTGCAGGGAGTTGACATTCGCACAGGCGTTCTGCTCTGCCATTGTAATTGACTCTCCTTGTCTTCTCGAGGACACCAACAGATATAACTATGTCAGTACACCTCTCAGCTATATATTACTCATCTCACTGAGGAAGACAACTGGTGAGTTATCATTCTGCATCAGCTAAACACAAGATGGACAACGCGGCTGGTTACAGGAAAATGGCAGGATTTCACAAAGCCAATATAATTCTCAGCCAGATTCATTTCTTTCTTTTCTCCTTTCTTCACACACTTCTCAAATTATCAGGTGCTATAAGTACAGACACGATACAGGGCAACTTCTCTGATAGGGCTAACACTTGTAGGCCAAAGGGAGCAGGCACATTTCTGAGGTCAGCGTTAAGTAAATACTTATTAATGGTTACCTCCATGACAATCTGATAAACAGGTCATGGTAATGATTAAGCCAAGGTTGGCAAGGTTATAGGCCATGTGTACACAAACGCATGATGGACGAAAGCAGGTTCAAACAGGTGCTAAGGACTAAATGTAATTGTTCCAGGACAGCGATCTTTGACCTGTTATGTGCGAATGCACTTCATAAACCTCTGAATAGCTTTTGTCAAATAACAGAAGCACACAGTTTTCTAATGACAGGTACACTACACCCCAGAGATCTACATAGTTGAAAACTATCCAAATTGTTATGCAGGTATTGTACAGAGCGTTAGGTGCTGACTGAGGGAAATGAAAAGAGAAAAGGAGAAAAAGCAGAAAAAAACATTCAGCCCAACTTAAGTTCACAGGGTCATTTCCAGCTCAAGGATTAAGTAAACTAAACAAAACTACACAAGCTGCAACTTATCAGACTGCTTGCATGCCAGGACTTTATTTTATCTCCCCCTCATGTTTGCGAGTGCGACAGAGAGGGCTCACAGTCCTCGGCAGCGTCAAGCATTAGAAAGACCTTCAGTATGTGAAGATTTCTATTCTTTCCCAATAATAATAATTGAAAAAAAGATAACTGGAATAAATAGATCATGGGGGAAAGTGCATCAGTCAGAGCAGTGGCAAGATTTTTTCTAACTTAATCAGTGATTGATTACCTACTTGATTTATCTTTTTTTTTTTTTCCTTTTTACTAAAAGAGATAATGTTGACATCCACTTAGTCTGTGTTAGAATCAGTACAGTGAACAGCTTTGGTCATGCAGGAAATAGCTCTTTAATGCTCTGTCTCAACAGAACTTCACTGAAGCTTTCATGAGGATTATTTTGTTTATTTTGATGAAATGCAGAAACTATTTTTATTGCTTTCTCACATTCCTCTGCTAACCAAGAGTACCACAGTACTTTTGGAGAACTTATTTTCCCGTGAATCACTTCATCGTGTGGTCACTCAAATCCACCAGGGCACATGAAACATGTATCCTGAATATTTTGCAGCTTTTTAAAATACAGAAAGTCAGTGGTTGTTTGACCTTTAGACTTCTTCTTGACATGTTTATTTATGAAATCTTTTGACTCCTTTGAAATCTCTCAGTAGACACTGTGTAGAGAACAACTTTTCGAACTTAATAATGGCGGTTGCTGAATAAAATGTTTCGAAAAGTGGTCAAATTATCCATAATAAATAAATTATCTGGCATTTTTAAAGATAATATACTACTGAATAACCGATGGAACGTAGCTACAAAAATCTGTGGTTTGTTTTTATATGTTTGCCCTGGGATTATCATTTTATGTAGTCTTTGAATCACTTTGAAAATGTAACTTTGACAACTATGGAAAATGCAGAAATGATGCATACATTTAAATACAGTAACTTTTGACTATACTTTGTGTCTCCTTATGAAATAGTAGGTGAAACTGTCAGATGTAAGTACCTGTCATCGATGCATTTCTTTAGTTCTCAACTTCAAAAATAGCTCATCCAAACTTAAATGTTGTGAACAGGAACCTGCTCTTTACTTTAACATAGCCCTCAGTGGTAACAAAAGGAACACATTGGAAGTTATGTATAAAAATGGGAGTTGGGAACTTGTCTAAATGAGTAAGAAAGTTGTAATCAAGTGTTCTTAAACCACACAGTCTTTTCAAAAGATGCTTAAGTTGTGAAGGCCGGTGACTTTTTGGAGTTTTTCAAATCCTTTTAATGGCCATATTAAAACCACTGAAAAGTGCCTCTTCAGCAATTCATATCTCATAATATTCAGATGATATGGAGCTGGGACTTTTCTCAAGTTCTCAAATAAGCTAAAACATTATTTTGATTAGCACACAATCCTTACGGTATGTGATTTGTTGTAGATCGGAGCTGATACGTGTGCTTTGTTTCAAGGTTTACACAGTGTCAAAATCAGTGGCAAAAGCCAAAATAGGTAAGATGAAATGAAGCTGCCAAAACCCCTGGCATAGATTACATAAGTGAAAGAATACTCTGAGTCAATATCACCTCAAGAAAAACTTCAACACTAAAAAGGGAGGGGGGAAAAAAGAAAGGTCATCTGGTTTCCATTAAGAAGATAAAATGGTTCACTCTGAGCCTTTTACTGGCCGCTTTGTTACTGGGAGGCGTCCATACTGCTCTCTCCATCATCATCCAGTTGACACAACATTAAAGGCTTCAAACAGCCGCACAGGGTTCCTTAATCAAAAACTAATTGTAATAGATATTGAGGAGTGCTAACACTCTGACCGCTTGGCTGGTATCAGTGGTCCAAGGCTGGAGATACTATTAAACACAACAAAGGCATGATAGCTGAGACAGGGCAATGCAAGTGTGAAATACAACATGTGGCTGAAAAGGCACAGATACACTGATACTATAAAGCACTGGTCTAAGGCGAGCCTGTCAACTCTGGTTATTTAGAAACAAAACAATGGATCTGGAAAATTCCTGAAAGTGGATACAGCAGAGAGATTTAAAATCACTAACAGCTAAGGAAAGGATACTGTGGCATGGTGCCAGACTTAGAAAATTAGGAACATGTCAGACAAGAGGACATTTTGACAGTGCTTGTGTGTTTAGTATGTGTGTACGGCGTGCGAGCCGGCGACACAATATTTAATTTAGCAAATTAATTCTCATTAATTTGATTAGCCATTATCATTAGCAATAACTCATCAAAGGCCTTTATTCCTATATATTAACCTTTCAGACACTCGCCCACTTAGCATATTAAACATCAGAGTCCAAATGCATGAACAAGGTGAGCGGAGCTTCTGTCTTCGAATGATACATGACGCAACCGTCATCTTCTTGGACTGGAAACACATAGACTTGTCGCTTTCATCATGCCAATCCTTTTGACAAGTCTCATTCTTCTTCTGTTGCTGAAGAAGTCGTTTGACAAACCTGTCCTGAAATGAATCTTAACAGACCTACAGAGGTCAGCAGTAAAACACTGGGCAGCGAGTAAATAGAGCCAACTGTTTGAAGCCATCAAACCTGCTTTGTGGGTTTAGAAAATGGTCTGAAATTAACTCTACATCTATCTATCTATTGTACCGGATGATTTCACACCCGACGAGATAGAATCAGTGCTTGTTTTTGTGGGGTACTTGTGCGTATACCATGTCTGGCTTTCATGCAGGTGATGAAAACTTTGAGTATGAGACATGAACTCAAACACCTGCAGATAATGTTCACCTTTTTACCCCATTATTCACTGCATTATTCCCTAATCCTAAGCAAAAATTGTAATTCCCCAAATTTAATCACACCATAATGATTATTTAAATGTCATAAGCATAATTGTTCCTTAAACCTGTTGTCAAAAGCAACAGATTTAAAAGACTCTGGACTAAAAATACAAAAACAAAACATATTCTTATTCTGAAGTTTTGCAGAGATGTTGTTCCCGACATTGTGCAGGATAACTTGATGTAAAATTACAGTAACATGACAAAAAACTGCTTTTCAAGGAGCGCATATGCGCAGGCACGCTTATAGATCCTACCAGGTGTGTCTGTTTTTGTCTGTGTGTGCGTGCACCAGTTTTACTCCTCCTCTGTTGGCAATAGAGTGAAGGATATTCAAACTCTATATTGTACATCAGTTTGGCTTTAGCAGAGTCAGTTTTCTCTGACCATAAATGTATGCCTATGCACGGTAATTGTGTGGAAAATGCATGCAGCCTCCACCTAGCATAACCACCCCTGCTGCACTCCCCTGTGGATAACAAATGGCCCTTTTCTCTGGGAATTGAGGCTAAACGATGGTTTCACTTAGAGAGCAAAGTGACTGTCCATCTTCATAACAGTGCTCTCCATCAGAGAGCAATGAATCCCATCCCGTCCCACTGGCTCTGATTAAACACAGGCAATGGATATCCCCGTTATGAAGGCCTCCAAAGCTGGCCCTCGTGTCAGCCTTGCACCTGCAACTATCAGCTTCTCCTTCTTTAATATATAAATTTAAAAAAAGAAAAAAAGGAGAGAAAAAAGCCCCGAACATCTGGCCAGGGGGAGCAGTGCACTTCTCCAGCAGGTCAGTTCAACAGAGCCTGTTTGAAAGTGACACACCTTAACTTGATCTGAATTACCTAAGGCATTTCTTGTTGGTGGGGGTCACATGGAAAGCTCACAGGTCACAAAGTTCACTGGCTGAGGGACTTTCACTCGTGGTTGTGCTTTGAGCTCTTCCCCTTGTCTGTTTTTCCCTCATTTTTGTTTAATAATATTGTGTTAAAGCAGTAGTCTGTCTCATATCAGTAGGGTTATAATGTGTAACGGCTTCCATTTTTGTTTGTTTTCACTGGGAGAAAAATAATTAGTTGCTTCTTGAGCTCTTTGCAGCCATAAGCCCAAAAGATGTCATTCTGAATCAAATGCATTTTGACTTCAAGTGCAGCCCCTTGAAAAATGTGGCTGAAATGAACAATAAAGTCTGTTTACATGCCTATTTCTGTCGACACTTTTTACCATGTGAGAGGTGCACGCGGTATAATATATGCCACCACTGGCTCATATAGTCTGTCCATGGTGGGAAGCTGTCACGTCAAATCTTGCGTTTGACCACTTGCCACTTACTTCTTTCAAAGCGTTCAGCATGTCACATGAGAGCAACATCTTGAAGTTATTTAGGCTTATGAGAGAAAACATTGAGTTTTACTTGGTGAAACAGCTTCCAGCATTTGAATAGGCTTGCCATTGTCAGGTTGACCTTTAGTTACAGGTTACAGTGCTAAAACACTTGCGCATCAACTATGACTTAGTAATAGCACATGCTGTACGTGATGAGAATCACTTGATGTGATGATGAGCACATTTAAGAGATTCACACTAGAGCGTAGGTTCCTCAGCCATGGACACGGCGCAGAAGACGATCAGTCGGAGATTATTTGTTTTTTTATTTTGTTGAAAAAAAAAGGTTGTGTCGATGGAAAGCTCGTGGGTGCTTTTACTTGATCAGGTGGGGACAAAGATTTCAAAGCAAATGGTTGAATCCAGAACAAAAGTGCTTGTGTGTGTCTCTGGGAGATACCAGAATGCACACAGTGGTATTCTATTGTTCATACATTAGCTAATGCCATTATCTTGTCTGTGGAGTCAAAAGAGCTAATCTCATGTTATAGGATTTGCAGCCACCTAGACTGATCTCATTGGGTAAACGTTTGGCACAGTGACAAAAGAACAGGATGAACATCCAAGTTCAGTAAGCAGAATCCATAAACCAGCAGCAACCCGACCCCGTGACTGGCAAGAGTAGAGCCAATGCAGATGTGGCCAGCTTTACTTTTCACTTCAGGCTGGAGTTTGAACTGTGAAAAAACTACTTTGACACAAGTTTTTTTATTGGTTTGTTTGTTTTCTTAAGCTTTGCAGCATGCCTGTTGTGACCAATTTCATATTTTTGATAAAAATGTGAAAACCTCCTCCACTGTTATCCAGTGTTTAAACATAAATTTCAAAAGCCAACTATTTGCAGTGGGAAACAGTCTTATCGGAGTATAACTGCCAATTTGGTCCAGACACCCGCCTCATAAATTATCAGGAGTTAGATGGATTGTACAGACTGAAAGATGAAGTGATCCCAAACCCTTCAGAGCAGCACTAGACTCGAGTTTGGCATGGTGTTATCATTACTCGAGTTCATATTGATGACTTCTTTCTTGGCCTGATGTCATTTTCAGCAGTGACCATGATCAATAAATTCGGTTTAAAGGCTGCTATGGGGTTTTGTTGATTTAGTGCACAGGATTAATATGTGCACTAAAATCAAGTTCAGTCAAGTCAGTTCTGTTTATGTAGTGAAAAAAGTGCTTTCAAGTTAGCTAAGACACCCTCTGCCCTAAAACCCTTGATTCAGATGAAGAAAAAAAACAGGAGAAAACTCAGGAAAAGCAATTGAAGAGGAAAATATTCAGTATTGGTATTAACTAAAACCAAACCAAACAAAAAAGCAAAAAGAAAGCAATAACACCCTATTCTCGCTTAATAAAAACAGAGCTCTTAATGGAGTGTATCTAAATAGCATTAAGTATCTAGAACCAAAGTCAAATCTAGCACTTTATTATTTTTTAACAAGACATTTAATAGATCAAGAAAACACTTCTTACATCCATTTCTGCAAGTTAAACAAGGAGATTAACATCACGCTCATGTCTATGCAATAATTATGGATCTAAAACTAGAAAGTAATGAATCTCGTTTTGTTAAACGACTGGAAATGGGGCAGAGCAGCCAGTCTTTCTTCCAATAAAATAAGGAAATATGCATTTTTATTATTTTATTTCTTACACTATCTCTAATGACAGTAACTGTAACAATAACTTTCTGTGAAGTAACAACCTTTAATGATTTTTTGACAATTACTCAACAAGGGCTGGAGTGATGGTCGTGACTGCACTGCGATCAGTGATTTTCTTATCACACAGTGAAATAGGTGCACTGACACTGAACTGAAGTTGAGTTATTTTTTTTCTGCTGACAATTATAAGGGGTCTAAAATAGTAATTTGTCTGCTTCACTTTACTGTTTTAATAAATTGCAAAAATCTAATCTGGACTTGCAGTGAATTTGACAGATTTCCTCAGAACTCAGAGTATTGGATTTACTAGTAGTAAACAGCGCATATATGTAAATAATTTCCCTAAACTTGAGTTATGAAGGTTCGTTGATCCCCTTCTCACCTTCCAAACCTGTGGGAAAGCAAGGCCATAATAGTTAAGAATACTTCTTTAAACCAGTCATAAGATGTGTATCTTTCCTGGCAATCCTTAGATGACTCCTGCTATTATGTTTATCTGTCCCCAGAGCTTCTTTTGAATTCATTATTCCTATAATGCCCATTTGCCATATTTGTTAACATGCCGGGTCACCTGTCTCACAGCTGCCTGTGTTGACTAGATCTGCCTTTTCATCAATGAGAGCTACCTGCCATAATGACCCTGTAATAAAGTGTCATTATCTATCCACCCAGTCTAGTGTAGCATGCACAAAGCCACTGGAGGAATCCAGGCCCTGTCTAATTCATTTCTGCTGGGTATAAATGTCAGCGTCCTTTTGTGAGGATTACAGACATTCCCACATTAGGGCCGGACTGATTGTTCTATATGGAACGGTGGGAGTGGAATAGAGCGTTTGATTTCAGATAATGTAGTACGAGACAAATGTCACTGGACCGGATAGGTTTTTTGTCTAAACCTGGCTGCAGACTTGAATCTGAGACTATGACGGTGTCAGGGAGAGCTTGAAGAGATGAGAATGGCAGTGGTGTGGATTACACAGTCTGTTATTACAATTTGTCAGGTTTTATGATGTCAGTGATGTCTGGAATTTATCTCTTCAGCCTTTTATATTCCACCTCATTATGACATCCAAAGCCATCTAAGGTACTAATTTGTCAATTTGTATGTCGTTAGCCGAGAATTGTGTTAAGCGGAACGGTGTAATCCCAAAGTTGGATCAGTTATTTGTGGTGTTTTGCTTTTTTTCTGCCTTTAAATCTGTCATTTTGAACCCGGGTGCCAGTATATGAACTTGCAGATTACCAAAGCATATGCCAAAAATGTTGTAATTTACACAAAACTTTAAAACTTCTTAAAGTGTACAGTATAGTTTGTATAGATCATTGCTTTAAAGAACATGTTTAATATCTTGTTCAGTAATTGCTATATTGATTGCTAATGTCATCGTGATTTAGTAGAGAAGCAGTCATGTGGCAGCTTCAACAATTCAAGGGTCTCTTTGTCCATTCATCAGCACCCCTGATTGGGCCCATGTCATGGTTAGCTGCAGGCCCACCAGATAAAGATCAGTGGATGATTGGGCACACACATTCTTAACATGGCTGACCCGTGACATCTCAGGGGCAGGCAGGGAGCCTGTCATTATGTGTACAATGCAGCGCTTTCTTCCCTCTTATCTTTACTGATGACATTGAGAGTTTTTGTATTAACTCATTAATGAAAAGACTCATCATTAAAGGCATCACGGGACACGGTGCGGCGGTGGTGACACTGCATTGCCACTGTCAGCAGGAATGTGTCCGAGACGCTACACTAGCACGATGACAGCATGAGAACTTCTTGTGCTTTTGTTGTAGATGTAAAGCTATAATATCGAGTTTCCTTTGTTGCCTTCACCACAGCCCACACTTGCCCACACTACATTTAAATCATGTATTTAACATGATATGTTACACCTCGGCGTCCCTTTCTGATAAGGAACCTTATATAACATGTTTAGAAATTGTGGCTAATTGTTTTCTCAATGTTGTTTAATAATTCATTTAATAATGTCTGCTGTAAGACAATGAGAGCAGTGTTTGGGTTGTCAGGCTGGGGAAAAGAATGTTTGCTGGACACAGTGAGTTTATAAACAGCTTTAACAGTTGTAAGAAATGTAAGAATGTGGCTATAATGATATAGTATAATTAGCATCTTTAGACTTTTATAGCTTCTCAGGGACCTCACCAATAATAGTATTGTTTTATAAATTGTGTAAATACTGGAAAGCATGATTTTTCACAGCCTCGCAATGATAAATTACCAATAATATAACTTTATAAGCAGTTGCAAATTAAATAATTTCTTTAATTACAATAAAAAATGTATCAAGATTTCCTTGTTATAAAGTGGTATCAAGACTTTGTTTAACATATCCAAATTTCCCCATTCCAGGCCAGTTTGATCTCCACGAGCCAGTGGGAGGTTCTGAAAGTGTGCATCGCTATCCACTGCATGCACTAACTGCTGACTGCACCTTGGTGTGTGCGCTCAAAACCATGCATGTGGTGAGTGGCTGTGCTTATGTGCAACTCGTGTGTTAATGCTGTCGTTTCCACAGATCAGTCACAGCAGCATTTTCTCTGTTGTTTATGGTTATGTCACCACAATTACAAGAGAGAAAGGGGGGCAGAAATAAAGTGTCTGTGAAAGATTGATAGCTTTGGTCTTTAGTTCAATTGTAAATTAGAATAGCAAGTCCCTCTGGGATACAAGGGCTCTATTTATGATTAAGAAAGAGCTTCCATAATAGAGTGGTGGTAGAAAAGTTTGCTCTTGCTCACAAACAGGCAATTAGCTTGATGAAACAAGCCTTACTTTTTTTTCCCCTTTTTTCCCCCCCTCGCAGCCTGGCTGTGTGAACCCATATTATTATGGGCAGCCTTATAGTTTATGGTATTATTTTCACCTTGCGCTGCAAACAATATGGTATTTAAATAAACTGGCATTTTTCTTGTAGACCACTGTTTTATCACTGCAGTTTAATACGGGCAGAGCAAGTTCAGAAGTAAGGCGAGGTGTTTATATTGTGTGTATCATGTGATAAAGGTGACAAATATCACACCATAGTTTTAATCCTGGCTGAGAATCTGCACAGAGAGTGTAAATAACATATGAGGGATATATAGAAAAAGACTTACAGTATGTACAGTGAAAATGCATATTTATTTTTCCCCAAATAGTTTTTTTTAAATAGAAAAGCAAAATTTACTGATGTGTAAATTGCCTATAGTTGTTTCTATTCAAACCCCCCAAAAGTAGCTTTCTCTCATATGAGAAACAAATTCCAGCCAATATACACAATGATGTCATTTTGCTTCAGAGTTTTCGTTTTAAAGGATCTAATCCTTGCATTGTGGGCTCATTGCCATGCCAGTTATTCAACCTGACTGTACAGATTTGTCCCCCTACTGTATGTTTCCTGGAAGAGATCAGTCACACTCTTTTTAACAAGCTAAGCTTTACTACTGTTTCATTCATGCGGGGAAATCTGGATCAAAAACGGAGCCAAGAGTTAGTATTAGTTAACACTGTAGAGCAGTCTGTCTGAGAAGCTAAAAATCCTCTGTGTAAAAGATTATTACCAACACCATTATAGTTAATGGCACTATGGCTAAAAAAAGAGTGAATGGGAGACGGGAAATTACTGAAGCATCAGAATATACCTGATTGTATTGTAGAGACTAAACAAGTAAATATGTGAGGCGGTGTGTGCCAAAGAGCACGTAGCTATGAGATGTACCGCTGTTTGTTAGGGCTTTATCTTTTAAACAGTGAATTTAAAAAATAAGCATACAAAAGCATAGTTCATAGTGCACACCTGTTCAAAAAAAGTGAATGAATAGAAGTTATTGTGTTAATTGAAAGCTACTAAAAGCTTGTTCAATTGAAGAATCTATTTCAAAAGTAAGTTGTTATATTATCCAAGGCCAAACAGCCAGGAGGATTGTTGCTGCTAGGCACAGTGCTAAAGCACCTCTGTACAGTACCAAGCTGACTGCCATTAACTACACAATATGGGTAAACTATATTTGGTTGCCTGGCCTTTTCATCTGCTTTACTAATGAGGTAAAGCCAAGTAAAATTTGGAAATTCCTCTTGAAATCACAGAAGCTAGAATATTGTAGTGACATGAGAAATGCGTAGGATTCAGAGATGAATTTTTAAAGCTGTGAGATGACAGAATTGTAAATTCAAAAGAAAGAAGGGTTCGACTCAATATTGTGATGATTTCCTACTGCTAACTATGAACTTAAGTTACCACCTCAGTACCAGTACAGGACTGCCCTGAGCCTTTCTTTACTCAATTAGTAATTTAATGGGCACCAGCTGAAGGTTTTTGTTGTTGGCTTCAAGACATATTTGTGTTGTTGTTTTTTTCCTGCTGATACTTCTCCTTTGCAAGCCAGATGAGGCTTCCCCACACATACACGACAAGACATGTGTGGCCACCGCTTTTCGTTTTTTTTTTTTTTCTACTGTTTTGCCTGAGGACACACACTCCTGTGCCAGCTGTTGTCATGGAAATTACACCAGTTTATAACATTTGTTTTTGGTATAAAGACAGTGGTGATCACGCAATAGCTCTCGTCTTTTTGGTATTTACACTTAGCTAATAAGTTCATTTTTGTTCTCTGTTCTGTTTGCTTTCTTGCTTTCCAGTTCCTGTGTGCCAGACGTTATGGCTGCACAGACTCGCTCTGCAGCCACCATTGTTGTTTACAGCTCTGTTACGCCTGTCGATTGATCCGCAAACAGATGCATCTCTGACTGTGATTCACCAAAGCTGATTAAGTCACAAGTGTTTTGTGTTGGTTCACCAGCATCTTGGTTTCAGAGCTGTGTTTTATTTCTATAATTATTTCCTGTACCTGTTGAATATTGCTGAATTAAAGTCACATTTCAGACTGTAAAATGCACCAAAGTCTTAATACTATGAATCTGTAGTGGTTAGTTGTTGTTTTTCGGGATTATAATTTGTCAAATTACAAAATGTAAAATTGTTAAATAAGCTATCTGTGGATATATAAAGTATAAAAATGCACTTATGCTGTTTGAATGCAATCAAAATAATGAAACACAGGACTGTCTTAGCCTAAGGATACAAAATAATCAAGGTTTCACAGTGGCAGTTATCTAAATGATTCTCTCATAAATCATTATAATTTAGGGGGGATGTTGCTGAAGCAACGCCATTGTCTGTGGTGCCGCTTAATTTGAGGGTCTGATAATTAGGGTAGCCTAGTTACCATGATATAACCAAAAGCCATCTTGGTATTAAAAAAAATACAATGAATTAAATTATCTTACTTGTTTAAAAAATATATAACTGAGGGATGTCAAAGACAATGCTGTCAGCATCAGGTGTTTAATTTTGTCACACTAAAACATGCCAGAAAGCAACAATAGTTACACCTCCTCTGCGTGTTCTTATACTTTTACATACAAAAGGACAGATTACTCATGACAATTACAAACAAAACAAAAACACATGAATAGAATTTGTGATGTCTTCAGGCATTTAGAGTTTTTTATTTCTATAGTTATTTTCAGTCAGTTTGTTTAACATTACAGTTGTTTGCTCGTTTATTTTCACAGTTCACATTTAGAAGATGCACTTTTACCTTTGGGCAATCATCCCGCTACTGCACAGCTTGAAGTACTACATACTGAATTCATTTTGTGTTTTGTGACTTCTAGTAGTATGTTCAAGAGTTTGCATTAATAACAAAATGCTAATCCCAAACCTCATACATTAGCGAATAAGAAGTGTGGTAGCGAAATGTAGTTGCTACACACTGATCTAAAAACTTTGTATATCAAATACACACTGTTCGACATATATTTCAGATCACAATAAGACATTATTTTTTTCAACCTCTGCACATTATCACAACATTTTTACAACTCCCCTCTCAATTTATTGTGAGAAAAACAACTCTAATATTCAACTCAGTAAGTGTTGCGGCTCAAGTTCTAAAATAAAGCTACAAGTAACTCCTGTATGTCCTCGTGTGAAGATAAAGTAACTGAGACAAACAATGCGTGATTTTTGGTTTCAAATGGCTTTCACTCTCAAAGTCATGAAATTTTCTTCTTCTTATGTCGAGTCATTACAGATGTGGAGGTCTTTCCAGATCCCACTCACGTTCCATCTTGCGTTTATTCCCTCCCTTATAGACCACTGAACAAATGTGGATTAAATGTGACTTTAAAAAAATTGCATTGCAATATTTGCTATTATAGAACATGTTTTGGTAACAAATGCTGAATGAGTGTCTGTGGAGATGTGGTTAAAATTGTCGATATTCATGGACTGCTGGTTTTGGTCATAGTTACAGTATCAGTGACTGCAGTGCTTTTACAATGACGTGCATTTTGATGACAGAACATTTACTCTGGATTGATTTCTCAGTCTGCATTTCTTGGGTTCAAAAGTGGTCCAAGTTATATTGCACAGCTACAGCTTATGTGCGACTGTGTTGAAACCCTGTAAGTCACATAAATCTCAAAACTGACAAATGCTTCTCAGTTTTGAAACTTAGGGTAAAACTGCAGAAGCTGTAGTTGGATAATCAAAACGTTCCTTAATTTGTACCTTACTCCTAATCATTAAATTACCAGAGATGCGTATAGGATATTGTAATTGTTTTTTACATTAATGCCACAGGAATATCATTCAAATATAAAATGAATAGGACTTTATTATCTTAATTTCAGTGAGCATCGTTAGCACCTTAAAAGCACCAACAAACCAAGCATCCTGCAAAATTACTAGAGCAAGACACTGATAGCTTATACATTTAAGGCAAATAATCACAGTAAAACTGGAAAACCTCATTCTTAACATGTATGATACAGTAGGTGCTATAAAGAGAAAAGCAGTCAAAACACAGCTCATATCTTAAAACTTTATTAGTGGTAAATGTTGCAAATTGATATTATACACAATAATATTTAATTAACTTCTTGACTAACATATAAAACATTAATGTTTATATGTTATCTCATAACTTTACGCGGTAGACCATCACATAAAAACTGTGTATTTCCGAGATCTCACAAATGCGAGACCTCATGCTACAAACAGTAAAGTTATTCAGGAAGGAAGGAACATATACGAAAATCACTAAACTGGAGATACAAGGCTTTTAAAACAGAAACAGTTTGAAATAATTGGTTAATCAAATACTGGCTGATTATCACTTGAGAACGTAAGCTGCTGTTATAGCTATAAATGACTGTAAATGACCTTCAAGAACAGAAACAACACACTTTAACACTGAATAGCTGTAACGGTAAGCTGAAGCTGAAGTAAGCCTCCACTACATCCGTTTGTGTAGTTTTTACATATCCCCCACTGCTACCACATTACACCTTGAGTTACAGTAATTCAATACACTGTCTGCTGCCTTTGGGGCCACATGTGAGCCACGTCTGGCTCGAGACTGAATGCTGCTACGGCTTTCTCTCTTCTTTCTTCTCCCAAACTTTTTCTCTCTGAGTGCATGAAAAAAAAAGTGTGAAGCAAGCGGACTGCCCACTCTTCTCTTTCAAAAGGAAAAGTGAGGGGCTCAAAGAGACACATATCACAAGTGCCTGGTACAACTGCACTGTTGTACTGATGGTCACCGTACAGCTCCACTGGGACAGATGGGATTTAATCTGCTTGGCCGATGGGCACTTCAGCAGCAGTTTCTGGGGGTTAGAGAGCACTTATCACACAATTCCCTTACCCAGACTTTCCCAGCGAGTCCTTGGAGTTATACCATTGACCCTCTGGTCATTGCTGCTGCAATGCTGCTGCCTGAAGTAATCATCATGCATGCTCCATCTATGCAGTCTTTAGCAGCCAAAACAACACATCGCTTACAACACTCATCTTTCTCTCTCTACAGTTTTGATCACTTTAAACCTAACAGCAATGATTCAAACCAAAAGCATTTACAAATACATTAAGAGCATGCTGGCAGTCAGCCTAAAGAATTCATTGAGACAAATTGATCCCTATCTGTTTAAACTGGCACTATAATCTGTCATTGGCAAATTGAACACAGTGAGCTATCTGGGATCTATTGCCTTTTTAGATAGTGGCCCTTGGGGCAAGCAGACAGAGAGAAAGTGATCCACGCCGCTGAATGAACTCTATGTAAGGTTTTCAATTGAAACATGCATGGCTGCTTATACGAACACACTTTAAAACACACCTTTTTTCCTCACACTCCACATAGCTAAATGCTTTTATACTGCCTGCACGCGTATGCCGTCAACTTGCTTGCACACATACCACATTTATAATAAAACGCTGTTACTGGAGGTAGTGGAATGCTGTTTTTTGTGACCAAATTAAAATTACATTTACATCAGAAAAACAAGCACAGTAGTCTTTAAACCTTACAAAATCCCTGTTTAGAGCAATATAACCATTAAAATATTCATATCAAAATAAACTACAGTGTACGTCTGGTCAGGATAAAAGCCAAAAAATAAAATAAAATAGAACAAATTCTATATTAATGATGTAATTAAGTTAAGTTTGTTTATTTATCATAAAAATGTAAACTTTAAAATATCCCTACATCATGCTACTTTTCTTATGCTGCCTTTTTGTTCTTTGGTCCTGTAATAATGTTGGTAAAAAAATAAAAAAATTTGAATATTTGGTTTGTTTCTTTTTTCCCTACCCATAATATCACAAAGACCTACCATTCCAAAGAGTCAACCTTTACCGGAGGTAAAAGGTACTGATTGATATTCAATGCAACAGATGAAAGTCCCATGAAATATGGGACACATCCACCATAATCAAATGAAGGAGAAACAATTTGGAGGTGTTAAGTTTTTTTGGCTCTTTGTTTTGTTTTTATACTAATGTGTGTGTTATGCTTGTAATCTTTTTTTTTTGACGTGCTGCCTTTTTAACTAGAAAATAATCAGCTTATAAGTTATCTGAAATTCTTTCTTCATTTACGATATTTTGATTTAGATTGCGTCAGTGGGCAAAAATATGACCAATATCTCTCTTCGGGGTGTTTTTTAAGTGGCACAGTTTAGTTTCTGTCTTGATTCCACACTGTCATCTAATTCAATCAGACTCTTGAAGTTGATTAGACTGGTTAACCTTTGCTCCTGCTTGGGTCTGGAAGGGTTAATCAGGCCGGGAACTTGGAGACCTCCGGGTCAGTATCCCTCTATCTGCATGAAGGACTTGGTGGAGGAAGATTAAAGTCAACTTCTTCTTTTTTTTTTTTTTTTCATTTTTGACATTTAGCACAAGTGTGAGAGAGCTCTTTGGCCGTCAGCAGTTCAATTTTCTTTTTTTAGATGTTGGTGCGTTTTAAAAGCATATTTGTAGGAATTTTATTTTTTTTTTTTAACTACATTCGGTTTTTAGTATATGTCTATAACGTTTTGCAGAATATAATCACGTCGGAGCGCACTTCCCAGTTTAACCTGATATTGGAGGGAAAGCTTTTCCTTCGCACGCCTGTAAATCTCAAGAATTGTCTATCTCGCTATCGATTAATTTAACTGCAATCATTCCAATCAGCACATCTCCAGTCCCGTGTTCCAGAGACTGTGCTTTGTTTTACTAACAATAATAAAGTGATTTAGTCCTTTCTCCCTGTCAGAGCATGGGAAATCGTTAAAGATCTAGCTATTTGTCTGTGATCAGTAAATATTTAGTGCAGGCGACATCCTCTGTCTCCTCTTTAATCGATACTGATCCCGTTGGGCAGCGCAATTGTTATGTGCATGCAGGCTTGCTGAGCATATACTGCTTTTATCCTCTGCTTGAAAAGGAGAACCAGTACAAATCACACAGGAAACTTTTAAATCCGCGAATTAAGAAAAACTGCAGGACAAGAGTTTTGAAGTGGGGGGTCTAATAGTTAAGCAGTTGTGCTGCTGTGGGAACGTTTATGCGTTAAGAAAATAGTGCGCAAATTTCTGTGCATATTTACGCGTGGTTCATTGGGCAGTCATAATTTATATATAGGCTTTCCTACTATCTGCCTGATGCATACATGCTAAAGGAGTATCTGCTAAAAGGTTAATTACCCTCTTATGTCATTACTGATATTTCTTAATAATAATAATAATAACAACAATAATAATAATAATAATAATAATAATAATAATAATAATAATAATAATAATAATAATAATAACTCATGTATTAGCATTTTGTAGGATAAAGTTAGAGCATTTATTAAATTATTTATGCTAAATTAATTTTTACGTGTTTAATAATAGCTTGGCTGATATTGCGTCTTGGCTTGCTTTCTCCATATATTTCCTAATATGCAAAATCTCATAAAGATTGCTCGCCATACTTAAAGACAGGTGTCTGTTCTGACTTCACCCCCTCCCTCTCGCCTCAATAGCCCACACAAAGCAGCCGCGTACGAGCGCGTTTTGGCCATATTACTGTAGGAGAGAAAAAGGCGCACAGGATCTCTCTCTCTCTCTCTCTCTGCCTGCTGTAAAGCTTACTTATCATTTCCAGAGGCAATCAAATGATATTCTGCTCGGACGACACGTCAACTTATATTTCCAGTCTCTCGCCTAACAACACATGACGTGAATCAGTTGTTTGTTTTGGCTCTCCAAAGTTTTTGCATGATCAGACATTGCAATTTTCCAATAAACAGCGTGCTTTTTGTGTCTGATCCCGTCTGTTGGAGAGGAAGCTTTGCCAGCTTCAGTCTGAGCACTGTGTCGAAAAAGAGAAGACTAAATATATTCTGAATAAGAGAGAAGATGCATCCCGCTACGGACGAATCAGCAACATATGCATTTGGTAGGTTTGTTACTATAAGAATACAGCCTCCTGCCTCACTATCACTATCGGGTAACTTTATGAATGGGTGTTTGCAAACTAGTTGGGCTTGATGCGATTCGTCATATAAATTAACGCTGCGATAATAGGCAGAGATGACTGACGGAGTCGTCCGTAGTCAGTGCGCATTGTAGAAGCATCGTATATATGTAGTCTACGTTATGCTCCGTCTGCAGCACACGTCTTTTATTTCAAGAGATGAGCCTATTTAATATGAGATTTAATTGTGAGCAGAAGGATAAAGCATTGCAACATTGCTGATTTATCATAATAAAGCATACAAATCGCATACTTACCATTTGAAGCAAAACTGGGTCCTCGATAAGCCAGTACCTTGCGGGGTATTTTATTTACAGACTTTCCATGTTCACGGGATCTGTAAACAAAACCGACAAAATAGTAATGCAGACAAAATATAATCGGCTAATTTGTTCTAGAATAAAGACACAATTGGTCTATATACCACCGCTGGGACTGCCTGAAGTGGCAAAAAGTAAATCCAA
The DNA here is from genome assembly GCF_018398535.1 of Haplochromis burtoni. NCBI lineage: Eukaryota > Metazoa > Chordata > Actinopteri > Cichliformes > Cichlidae > Haplochromis > Haplochromis burtoni. The sequence continues at coordinate 976,639 of NW_024582525.1, read as the reverse complement.
CTTTGGCAACTCTCAAAGGTTTGCCGTCCAAGTCATGTAAAACAGAATTTAAACAAACAGTCATCAGTTTAAAATGGTGCTCGTTAGTTTGGTCGATGCGAGAGAGCAGACTGAATCGGTTTCCGTGTCCGACGGCTCCTCTAAATTGAATCTTATTTGAAGCAAAAAGAATTCATACGCTAGGGGGCACCCATATACTGTAATAGATCCTGGGACAATGCATGCATGCTGCTGCTGCTGCTCTCTCTACAGGCTAACACAGTGACCGGGCTGTAGGTTCATCTGGAGGGCTCTGTAAAGTTTTACCTGCAGTTCAAGTTTGATAGCCTCAGGCCACGGTGAAAGTAAATCAACCCCGTTCAAATACACACAAATATCAATATAATATATTATTATTATTATTATTATTATTATTATTATTAACCATGTGGGCACAGCCATTCTCCCCCTTGTTACAAACACAGCATCGTTTACTTTGTTTCTTATCGTCATTAAAATAAGATGTTTTTATTTTATTTATTTTAGTGAGCAAAAATCCGACAAGTATTAAGGTATCGTTTTTGTGTGGTGTGTCAATACGGGGACTCTGCTTTCACCCTAGCCTTAAAGTGAAGGGCATGGCCTTTGACCTCGAGTGACATTTTAATTGTGCTCCGCATTTAAAGCTGTAGTCGTCTCAAGCTCTGACCACATATACAGACAAAACTGTCTTTGGAGAAATCATGCTTTTGGACCTCCTGACCATGCAGATGATTAATATTTGTGGCTTGCGGGATTTTTTTGTTAGGCAACGGCGAGCTGTGGGATGATTTCACCAGGCGATAGCGACGATTTCACGAGACATGTGGATTGTGATGTGTAGCACCTGGTACGATTGGAAAGCACTAATATGTACTATTAGCCTCGTAGAAATATAGAGGTTTGTTTAAAATGAGAAATAAAGAAATCCAGGTGGCGTTTTCTTCTCTTCTTCTTTAAATGGGGAGCGACCTTATTCAGTGTCTGGTTTTACAGTGTGCATGGAAAGACAAATCGAAGCCTACACTTGTTTTGATTTTTTTATATGCATTTATTATCAAGAATAATAAACATGTTATTTGGTCTAGGTAACAGCATCACCTGTCTTAAATTAACGTAGCCCATCACACAGCCTTTTTTTTTTTTTGTTTCTTTTGTGTGTTGTTTTTTCATTCATTCAGCAGTGGAGTCTGTCTTTATATCCACATACCTAAAGGATCAAGACTGTAATGAACACAGGTCATGCCAAGAAGGTGCATCTGTGTCTCAGGGATAAGAAAAAAAAAGAAAAGAGAAAAAAAATCCTATCTTCTTTTATATTTCAGCTTGTTATAGGGTTACCGGATATACTGTAGCGCGACATGATGCACTGCATTGAATTATTGATATTTTCCTTTTTTCCCCACTTGAAATTGCTAAAGCTTTACCAGGCTGCATGTGAGTATACCTTATAGTCTGGGTGATTTGAGTGACTATCAGTGAATACTCTCTCCGAAAAGCGTCTCTTTTTAGGACCAAGCGGCCCTCTCGACCTCCATGCTGGCTCTGGCAAGGTACCAAGTAGCACAAGTGCCGACTAGCCAATGGGGTTCAGGGGGAGGTCCCTGAGCTCTGACCAGTCAAACACACTCTCCTTCCTTATATGGCAGCAGATCTCCATGGTAACGTGTGCTAAGTTGCAGCAGTCGTGTCAAAGTTCACTATATAGAGAGCTCAGTGAGCTGATCAGAGAGAAAGCATTCTGCCAGCCCGGCTCCTACCAATCGCAAATCACTTCCTAACCTCCGCCTTTTTAACATATTTGATCACTTTGATTCTCTTCTCCTTTTTCCTATTATTTTTCAGTGCACGGAGGAGGTTTGTAGGTTGTGATCCTTGTTTTTTTATGTTTTTTGTTTTAGTGCTTTCGCTTTTTTGGGGAAGAGTTGTCTTCATATTCCAAGCTCTCAAAACATTGGCTTCAGCTGCGCGCTTGCTGGCGCTACCTCACAAGGAGAAAAGGAAGAAGACGCAGTTTTTTTCTTTTCTGTTTTTTTACCCAGTTGGTGATTTTCTCCAAGACTTGTGCTGGAACTTGATAGTAGCTGCTACAGTGTGCTCACTAATTGTTTTATGCTGCTGCGAGCACGGTCTTATCAACCTGCTCCATCATCCACTGACTAGCCCATGCTACCTCGGTTGCTTATTTTTGAATATTTAACCCACCTTTTCCCATTGATGGGTGTACTGGATGGCTGACTGTAAGCGCCCCTGGACTTGGCCTTTAAGCGCAAGGCAGCGACTCAGCTCGCCATCGCATCAGTTTTGAAAACGTGCTTCGGCAACGTCTCCAACAGCAATAAATCGACAGTTTTCCGGAGATTCAGACTGGATTCAGCGTAGGCTAGATCTGGCATTTTGTGTGTCCGACTGTTAATCACAGTTTACCGCGTTTCCTTGAGACATTATTCACCGCGACACCAAAACGGCAGACAAAAAGTTTCTTTACGTTGACTGATAGATATGGCAATGGTAGTGTGGAGAGGCTCCCAGGACGATGTGGCTGACACCCAAGGCACCCTTTCCTCGCAAACCCAAGGAGGACTATCTCTTCCCACACCTCAAGCAGGCCAGTTGAATTTGACAGCCTCTCAGGTCGCCCCTCCGACCCCTCAGACTCCGGTCCAAGGACCCCCGAACAACACACAGTCCACGCCGACGAACCAGACGTCGCAGCAGTCGGAGAAACAGCCACAGCACATTGAATGCGTGGTCTGTGGGGATAAATCTAGTGGCAAACACTATGGCCAGTTTACTTGCGAGGGGTGCAAGAGCTTCTTCAAACGGAGCGTACGACGGAACCTCACTTACACATGCCGTGCCAACAGGAATTGTCCAATCGACCAACACCACCGCAATCAGTGTCAGTACTGCCGCCTCAAAAAATGCCTTAAAGTCGGCATGAGACGGGAAGGTATTGGGATTTTTTGTTCTCTTATCCATGTGTGTGTTTGTGCGTTTGTAGGTTTTAGACATCGAACCATATCATGTCGCCCCCACAGCATGTTTCCTTTCCCGACTATTCCCTCCAAGGCTGTGCGGCTGGGGCACGCAATGGAGCCGCTCTCCGCCTGTGGTCGAGACGGGGCTCTCCGGATGTTCCTTTTAGCCATGCATTACACTGTCTAGCGCCAGTGCGTTATAGCTCTGCATTTGACAAATACGAGCCCACCCGTGGCCAAAATGAAGCTGCCGAATATAATGTGATACCGTGACTGCCGTAGAGATACATCTGTGTTGAATTTATGATACAATAGCCCTCTGCGCTATTATGGCGAGTGGCGAATTAAGAGATAGCGTGTTCTGGCTACATCTCCACATCTTGCCGCTTGCCTTGTTCTCTGTGTCTTAAGCTGGACATTAGCGTGACACTGTGCGTTTAAAAAAAGAACGATCGTGCTCCGTCTAACCCGGAGAAATTATCTGAATTTTAGTCTAAAATAGGCCTTCGTGTATGGGGTAAAACGAGATGAATTGCTAAGTAGGTTAAGGGTTAAACATGCAAGGTCTCCCTTGCCCTCTTTGTGTTCCTTCACAGCCAGCTCATGTTGCTGTTGCTGAATAACAACAATTTAAAGCTAGACATGTGCGAGGCTTGTCTTAATTGTGTTTAAAGCGCATCCCTGTTTGTTTGTTTTTTAAATTTATATATATGTATATTCAGTGTACGGTTTCTCACACTACAGCCTCTTTATTATCAAGGCACTGTGTATTTTCTCTTTTTAAACTCGGGCAAGTGTGTGTGTGTGTGTGTGTGTGTGTGTGTGTGTGTGTGTGTGTGTGTGTGTGTGTGTGCGTGCGTGCGTGTGTTTTGATCCTGCACAGGCTAGTAAACATTTACAGCTTGGCGTTCAGATTTCAGTTTTCTGCACTTTAAAATACTGTACTGTTTAACAGCCACCCTTAATGCTCAGAATGTCTGTGATCATTTGTAGAATTCAGGCTTCAATATCTGTAGTTTCTCTTTTTACTGCAGCCGTGCAAAGGGGACGGGTGCCACCCACACAGCCACACCACGGTCAGTTCGCCTTGACAAATGGAGACCCACTCCACTGCCATTCCTACTTATCCGGATATATCTCTCTTCTGTTGAGAGCGGAGCCCTACCCGACGTCCCGGTATGGCAGTCAGTGCATGCAACCCAACAACATAATGGGTATCGAGAACATTTGTGAACTAGCAGCCAGGATGCTCTTCAGTGCCGTGGAGTGGGCCAGGAATATTCCCTTCTTTCCAGACCTTCAGATCACAGACCAGGTGGCTCTGCTGAGGTTGACGTGGAGTGAGTTATTTGTGCTCAACGCCGCGCAGTGCTCCATGCCCCTGCATGTGGCTCCTCTCCTAGCGGCGGCTGGCCTTCACGCCTCCCCCATGTCTGCGGACAGAGTGGTGGCCTTTATGGACCACATTAGGATCTTCCAAGAACAAGTGGAAAAGCTCAAAGCTTTGCACGTTGACTCTGCTGAATATAGCTGCTTAAAGGCAATTGTGCTCTTCACCACAGGTAAGACAATAGACTGCTCACTCAAGTTCAGTGTGTGTGAATGTCACTAACCTGCACACTGACATCAGCTAAATCAACGCTGACCTAAATATATCAGCACTGGCCAGAGGCTGTTGCTTGTATTAGATGAACGCTGTACTTAAACGTTCACCTATGCTGCCTTCATGGCCAAGGGCTTTCAGACAGACCCTAGGCTACTCAATTATAAAATCACTCGATTGATCAACTGATTTATCAGTCACATGCGCAAGGATAAAATGAAAACGGTGGAATGACCACACCAGATCTATCTTGGTTTAAACGAACAACAAAGCAGAGCAAAGTATGCCCAGACACACATATACACACACACAAAACCCACCGCAAATTAAGCTCGAGTTAAATAAAACTGATAACTCCGCAATAATTGCTTCAGGCATCATAAAATCGAGATATTAGAACTCTTTTGGAGACTCAAATAGCCTGCAGATGAATTTCTACACTTGGGCTTTTCGGCCATTTATCATTGTGTGTATACCCCACGTCTTGTTTGTAGGAAATGACAGATATAAATGATGTCAGGCTACGAGGGGGATGGGAATAGAAAAAAAAGACAAGCCTAATGTCCCATTTGCACACAGTAAAAGCACTGCCCAGGTTTCAACGCTTCCTTGTCATTTAGGTGGCATACATGTGCTACCATAAAAAAATACATAAATAAATAAATACATAAAAAACATGGACACCCCTATATTTGCAAAAATGAGAGAGTCTAACAGCATTGTGTGATATTGCGCAGTGACAAGAGGGGCGGCTTTAATTTTTATTTGCAGAAATATTCTCTCCGCCTAAGATTCAGGGCGTCTCTGGACTCGCTCGAGAACTGGGTCATGACCTAAACATAACCCAAACTTCCCGGCTATTTTGTTACATTAGCTACACCGTTAAAGGAGAAGAAGAAAAAATTAAAAAAAAAAAACCAAACATGTAGGGTAGAGATTTACAAGGTTTCACCGACGACTGAATGCATGTCTTTGAAATGATACCATACCTGCAAGCCATCAGTCTTTTTATTTCATTTAGCTGTGGCAATCTTCAAGTGAGCTCATGGTGGCTGGTTAGTTAGCCCTTTCTGAAATAAAATCACAGTTCATGTCATTGAATTTTACTGTCAAGGCTTTATACGTCCACGATGGCTTAATTTGTCTCCTCCATACCTGAGTCCCGGAGGCTTGAACGTGAGCTGTGTGTTGTAGCCTGAGTGACACGCCTTTGCTACTTTGGCGGTTTGGTTGTTGTCATGCATCAACTTTACAAACTTACCCAATGTGCGTACAAGCGTTTTTGGCACATTATCAGCTGCCGCCCACATGCAGCAGCATAGATAGTGATTCTGCGTCTCCGATGGTATAGTATGACGGCAGCTCCGTAGGCTATGGGCCCTTTTTTTTTCTCTCGAGCTAAATCTCTGCTCACTAAAGGTCAGTAGGTCTCCCTGTCTTTCCCTCTCTCCTCCCTCACCCCCACCCCTCTCTACCTCGCACTGCCTCTGACTGTGAAAGACACAGGCCCATCTGAAACACAGTCTTTAACTATGAATATGCTTAATTATTTAGTTCACTTTTAAATGTCTTTATCGGGGAAAATACAGATAATAATAGCGACGAAAGGAGAAAGACAGAATTAATATGACGAGGGAAGCAAGGCTCTCATTTTTATCTGCCCCCTGTAAGATGGCAAGTCCCACCCCCCCCCACCCCCCTTTTCATAAATTAAACACACACGCAGATAAGAAAATAAAAATCAAAGTAAATAGTTTAAACAAAATAAACTGGCATGCATGTGGAAGCGTATTTTGATTAATGGTGCCTTACATTATTTGTTTAGCGTAATGCTATGGTTATTGTATTATTGTCATATAATAATTTGTTATTATTTTTTTAAATCGATATTTATTAAATCAAGCCTTGAGACCATTCAGCTACACTTTTACATGTAATGTTGAGATTTTTATTCTGCAAATAATTGATTTTTTTTTTTTTTTATGTGACAGGCTATCAATTTTCTCTGTAGTGTATCACCACAGTGGGAAAAAGCTCCTAGTGAGAGAAACACTTTAGGTTACACTTTATTAATGTTTATTTGTTTTTCCCCCTCTCAGATGCTTGTGGCCTCTCAGATGTGGCCCATGTGGAAAGTTTGCAGGAGAAGTCCCAGTGCGCCCTGGAGGAATATGTCCGGAGCCAGTATCCCAACCAGCCAACACGGTTTGGGAAGTTGTTACTCCGCTTGCCTTCCCTCCGCACAGTCTCTTCCTCGGTCATAGAACAATTATTTTTCGTCCGATTGGTAGGTAAAACCCCCATTGAAACTCTCATCAGGGATATGTTGCTTTCGGGGAGCAGTTTTAACTGGCCTTACATGCCAATTCAGTAAACCAAGAAGGCGACGAACAAACAAAAGGTAGGGTTGGGGGGCTGCGAGACTACAATGATTATAGCTGCTTTTGTGGAAGGAATAAAAAAAACCCGGCTGTTACACGGGGCTGGCTTTCATGAAGAAAGACATTGACGTAAATGACTGTGAATTCCCCCCCTACTCAAAAAAAAATAAAAAAAAATTGAGACATCCATTGAACTTTCAAAATGGCAGATACATGCTCCCAGTGTTCATGCAGAACAACCTGCTTCGATCCTTTTTTTTAATGAAAGAAGAAAATGAGGAAAAAAAGGGAAAGGGGATTCTGTTGATCCGTGTGAGGAAATTTTAAGTATTAAGTGCATTTAAAAATGAAAATTTGGGTTAAAAGAGAAACTGGAGAAAGGGAAAATACGAAACGTGAATTTTCTTTTCTCAGATGACTTGTCCTGTGTCCATGTATAGCTGTGTTTTGTACTTTCTTTGTTCCTCCTTTCTGGTTCCAAACCGGCCTATGTGATTTCTGTAGTACAGGTGGTGTTATTTTCTAAGACAATGGTTTATTTTGAAAAAGGTGAAATAATGAAAAAAAAAGAAAAAAAAGTTCTAAAAAGAATTAAAACCACAGCAATAGGAGAATAGGCTTATGATCTAGGCTTAATGCTGCAAACGCACTTATGTTGTTAGGATGACCAATCTGGACAAAAGGGAGTTTTTTTCTTCTTCTTTTTCTTTTTTGGAGTTCATGTTAAACTTTATGACCCAGCGGAAACACTTCGCTCTTTATTACTATGAAGTTACAGGATCCACTTTTGTTTTCCACTCCTGCTTTTAACTAAAGCTGCATAAGCTCTCTTAAATTTTTAAATTAATTAGTTTGACGCTGACAGACATGAGGGCTTTACACGATTTTAATTATTTGGCGAATAATCTTCCCAGTTTCATCCAGCTCTGAATATTTGGCTTCAGTTCCCCAATTGGATACAATAATAATAATATTTTTTCTTAAAAAGGAAATTTTTAGAAGTTGCCTAGACCTGCTGTTATAAAAGGTATGTAAAATAGGTTGCTCTAAATGCAGTACATGCGCATTTAAGAGCTTTTGCAGAAGCTGAAAACTGTACTGAAAGCATAGTTGGCTTGCTTGAAGAAAAAAAAAGTTGGAGAGGTCAAGGGTCATAAAAGTTTGAAGCCTAGCCAGAGTAGTGTTTAATAGCAGTATTATTACAGCGTCCCTGAAATGTCACCCTTTATTCACTTCAAGCATTAAGTGCCTGACAAACATGGTGTGATTTCTTATCAAAACGTTGTTAAAGTAGGCCTACAACATTTTTTATTTTTTATTTTTATTTTTTTTTTGGGGGGGGGGGGACAATTAGATATGAAACTCCAGTCATGTATTTCACTTGAAAAAACTGATTAGAGGCAGTATTCTTGTAAATATAGGTCAATTCATTTCAACAAGTTTTTTCCTTCATACAAAGTATATGTGATTAAGAAAAATCTGTGGTTGCCATTTTTTTTCCTTCTCGGTAATACAACGTCTTCAAAATTGAGTGGCAGACTTAGCTAGTAGCACTGAAGGTTATGTTTTTAATGTATATACATATTACTACAAATGTTTTCTTTTTCATGTATATTTAGACTGTGAATGCATGGCCACAGGTCGCTAACCTATTTTACCTTTGATATATAAATGTAAATGTTTTTTCTCTCTTTCTTTCACTCTTTTTTTGGACTGTATAGATATAATCTGTGCATTCAGTACACTAGCCCTTGTATTTAAAGCAACAGAAAAAGAAAAAGAAAAGAAACGACGTTCATTATTAGGCTACAGACTTAAACAGGGTGAGCAGGTTTGGGGACAAAAAAATTTAGAAAAAACCTAAAAAAAAAAAAAAAAGGAGCTGATATTTTAACTTTAGTGTTATGGCTCCTTTTGGTCTCTGACAGGTGCCGTGGTGTGCATGCGCGTGTGCGAGAACGTGTGTGTGCGTGCGTGCGCGCGTGTGTGCGTTTGGAAGCTAGCAATTTTGTCCTTGTTTTGAGGCTTTTCTTCAACACACACATACAAAAAAAAACACAAAAAAACACCATGTTGTGGTTGAATTAAAAGGGATCACTGATTGAACACTGATCTTTGGCTGTTCGGAGCCACATATGGACCAGAGAATGATACATGATTGTAATTATGAACAGTTTAAACTGACCCACGTTTTTATATAAATATATAAAAATATATGACTGCAGGGTATTGATAACGTATAGATACTTTTTTTATCATTATTATTATTATTATTATTATTAATTGCAAGTGATATATGTGAGTGTGTGTGAAAGTTTATAGTTGAACACAATTCTTGTTTGTTTGTGTTAGCTTATTGTAAACAAGCATTCTGCTGTAAATTTGTTCTTGGTATTAAATTATAATTTATGAATTTGAAAACACCAGTTTTTCATGGTTTCTTTTTTTAACTTCCCAAACTTTATGTGTGAACTTGTCCTTGTATGGGTGTGCGTGCGCGCGCGCGTGCGCGGGGGGTGTGTGTGGTCGGTTGAAGGTGGTGCTGGTGGTGGTGGAGGGGGAAGGGAGGGGGGGTGACTGGAGTCAATTTGCTGAAGCAGGATGTTGCCCTTTTGCCCTTTGAAAGTGATTAATGAATTACAAAATAATTAATCAATCCGGCAACAGGCCCGCTCAGTACCTTAACCGCCCCCCCCCCCCTTTTTTTTTATTTTTATTTTTAATTTCCCTATAAGGTTATACTTCCTAAATCTCGATCTCTAAATTACCAAACTGTTTGGGAAATGATGGATTCAAGGTTGCTGTCTGTTAAAGCCCAGAAATGGAATACCACTTGTAATAAGGCACAGTGCCTCAACAGATAATAACATTTCATAACAGTAGCCCGCCCTCACACGGGACTGCGACCATAGTGCAGGAAATACCAAACCCTGCCTTCCCACCGCTTTATCTGCGGAATAAAGTTTCACCTTTGTACGCTCGCATAAATATTAATGGGCGGAATTTATATAGGAGCCTGTACATTATGCATAGTATCAAAATAAGATAAATCGTATTGAAAGGGAAACCGCTTTGAATGATTTCATGAATATAGAATTGCTCTCTATCGCTGGCAGTGGTTTAGGTTGTTATGCTCTGCTTTTTATTTTTACTTCCAACCGATTCACCGGGCTTCATCAACACTACCAGAACTTCCTGAACTATAGGCGGCATAATGCACATCATCGTTATCGTTGCTGTTATGTGTGTGAGAAACTCGAGAAGTGGATGTAAAGGTTTACAGTGCCAGCTATTTACACGCACTCTACTCTGACGCTAAAACTGTTTGCCCTATAATTATTATTAGTATTGGCTTAGTTGGAAGTTAAGTCTGAAGTAGAATTAGCCTTGTTGTGCAGAAGCTTTATCAGGATCGGTATGAAAGCCAACTTCACCACATTTTTTTCCCTGCCGCTGCTGCTGGTGTGTATCTGTGAGTGCGCCTGTGTGGTTGTGTTGCTGTTGATAATGAAGAAAATGATGATTATAATGTGGCGCTGATGGTCTTTTATCACTGGCTTCTTGCTGAAAGCGCTATTTATCCATACAGTGGTGCTTCCCCTGTTTGTCCAACCAAGCTGTCCCTGAGGTATAGCCTACACTGGGGCCAAACTAAGCCCATATTGATAATTAAAGGTGGACATCTCGCTACAGCGATCATCAGTTAATTGGACAGAGTGTTTAAAGTAGAGCAACCCCGGCCACTCAAAAAAAAAAGAAAAAAAACTTTTACCATTCACAGTGTTAGCAGGGGGTGAACACTTTGAGGGATGCAGAATTCACCCACGTATGTCAAAGTAAAGCTTTCGAGTGGGTCTTGACCGGTTGGATTTCGACACTGACCGGATTGATTTGAGGTGACAGAATTTTTTTTTCATGACTTATTGGATCTATTGGACTCCATAATTTCTACTTCTGTCCATTTATTAGCATTATGCAGGGGAAAAAACCAACAAGGTGTAACTTGCTGCGACGTCACTTTTATTTACGTCTGCGTGACGTGCCAACTGTTTGACACGCGAGCTGGTTTTGCCTATAAGCAAAAGTTTAAAGAAAAATCCTGCAGCCTGCTGACGATGCTACGAGGCTGTGGCATGTATACAGAGTCTTTAATGCTCGGTTAGTTTGTTGGGGTTTTACACACAGAAGCTTAGAACTTATTTAGGGCTCACGGGCTATTAGTGGCGCTATTTGTTTAATAAGATAAGGATATGGTTTGCATTCCCTTGCTCTTCCGCTGTCTACTTCACACGAAAGCACACAAGTACATGTCTGCGCAGTTAAGCCACAAATGCACATATGCACATTATTTGTACCTTGGCACTATCACTATGACAAATTATCCCATACTGCATGCGCTTTATTCCATATAGGTTCAGGCACCGCAGCTCATTTACAATGTAGCCTACAAGTCAAAGGCTTAGCAGCTTGGGGCACCTGCCTCATATGTTAACGCACGGGCTTTGAAGACAGAGGAAAAAATAATTAATATTATTATTACTATTAATATTATTAATATTATTATTAATATTACACATTGACTATAAGGTGGTAATGAAAGCTCAATCAGCAGATGCAAGACTGTTTTTTCCCATTCTGTAGCAGTTTTCTTTATTGTAAATGTTTTATTTTGCGATCATTTCTCCACTTTGTCTTTCGCCATTAAAATAAATTGCCTTTCACTTCTCCTTAAAGCAAACGCCTTCCCTGCACTCTGTCCATAAATGTAAGAAAATTGTGCCATCTACCCGCTGTCCCTGGAACTGTAGCTTCCCAAGACCTCGGAGACCTCGGCTCACTTTAACACAAACGGAAAGGCGGTCGGCGCTGCACATGCAGGCGCCTCCTCGCGCGTCCATGACACCAGCTGCCGGCTGCTATTAGGCTGTAACTTTACAAGTAATGTGTGTTTTAAGCACCTGTCATCCACTCTGTATCCCACTGCGTCAGTCTGTGTGAATGGAGCAGATAGTATACGGCCACTGGGCATCTCTTTGCCGGAGAGTCCAAATTCACATGATCCTGAGCGCAGGACCAGGCACACACACAAACTATTTGGGGGGGTTGAAGGTAAAATTTCATAGTTGGGGGATAAGCCTTTTTTTTCTTTTTGGAAATTCGTGAGACCCACGACTGTAATTTACGCCTATAAAGAACCGCGTTCTGCTGTTGACTACATCAGCGAATTTTGTTCCTGGTTATTTAGCATCTATAGAACATGTTATAGAACATGTAGAACATATTTCCCGCACAACTGTAGACCTCCTGGGTTTATTTACTTTTATGAAGATTTGTTTGCAGCACGCCGTTTTTATATTTACGCCGATATTAATCGATAGTACTGAGTTTTGTTCCGCTTAACTTAAACAGAGCGGTTCCTTTCATGAAGTTTTCATAAGTGTTCGGGCCGAAAGGAGAGAGAGAAGGGGACGTGCAGAAAGAAGGGCCAGGCAACACTACCAAGACAAAGTTCACTTGAAAAAAAAGAAAGGGGGGAAAAAAGGGAAGGGGGGGGGAGAAAACACTGCTAGACTTTCAAAAGGGGTGCAGCGCTTTGTGGCCGTTAAATAGGGGAGGTAAAGACAATTGCAGCTGATGTAGTCCAGGAGTATGAATATACCCCGTGCTGAATTTATGCCCGTTTCGAGAAGGCTATTTGAGTTTTCTTTTAGCCCAAACACGCTCACAGCTAGTCCATCTCGGTGCCAGCGAAACATTCCCTGCGGTAGTTTGAATATTTACGTGCCAAATGGATCAGAATGCAAACTGATATTTGGCCACCGAGTTTAGCATGAAGACCGTTTACAATATTAAAATGTATTTACGGCCGAGAGAGAACAAAACTTTTCGTTCTTTTTTAAGAGGAGCATGCTGCTGGGTTTCTGTCACACTACTGTGCGCCCGAAACTACAAAGCGGGGAGACCGGCACCTTTTTAAAGCGCACGTTGTAATTTGTCTTAATATAGACGATCACACACAGAGGGGAGGACTTAGAAGAGCGGTGAGCCAGAGGGATGATTTGAAGAGACCGCAAACACTCTGCTGGATATTAGACAGCCCCCCTCAGCCTCCCCAAACCCTAACGCATTACTTCATCATGAGTACTTCATAGGTATTGATCGATATAGGCCTACATCTTGCATTGATTTGTTACTCGGGGTACATAGATACTTTATTAAGATTCCCATTAGGTGCACCGCAGCGGTTGTCAGTCTTCCAGGGGTCGCAGTATTAATGTTACACACTCTTCACTCTGAAATCGTTTGGCGCGGGACCCTGAATGTGCCTACAGCCCACACGTTAACCTGGGGGTTCCCGTGCGTGCGTTTTGGAGGTCCTTGGAGGTGCGCGTGCTTGTGCGTGTAACTACAAAGTGGCTGATTAGGTCTGCGTAATTGGCGATGTCAGTTAACCAGGTTTGTTGACTTAAATCGCACTATTGCGCAAACAGTGGTGTCCGACTTAAGCCAAAAGACGATGATGAGGAGGAGGATGGCGATACCTGCCGCAGTGATTAGCGTGTATGGAAGACGCTGGACGTAAAATTTTGCATAAATTGCTCAGATAGAAGCTAAATGTTTAATCAATTCTGCATTAATTTGACGGACAGGCCTGCCATGCCTCGCTCGTGTCACTCCACACGCAACTCTGCCTGTCTTACCCGTCGGTTATGGGGATGTTTTCTGTTTTCCTCCCTGTAAACCTCCCTCACCACGGAAGTGTGTGTGTGTGTGTGTGTGTGTGTGTGTGTGTGTGTGTGTGTTGTGTGTGTGTGTGTGGGTGTGTGTGTGTGTGTGTGTGAGCGTCTCCTGTGTGTGGGTGCGTGTGTTTGCCGAAACTTCAAACGCGCACTTGGCAAAGCTCTCTCAAACTGTGAAATTAATTTGGCGTAATTCTGGTCGATGCTGGTGGTAGACTGAAGGTGCTTTAACAATAAATCTCACACCCTGGGCGTTATCTCTTGTCCAGCCTTCATCTTCATCATCGTCATCATTATCACTGTTATTATCATCACCATTTCCACCACCAACACAGTGATCAGCAGCCTACACGTTCACAAATTCCACAGGTGAAAAAAATAAGCCAAACAAAAATCCTCCAAAAATGTAAATTTGTAGACTCACCTCTGCTGTGGAAATCCTCGAGAACTTCAGCTTCAAGAACGTGAATTCTACTTTTTTGTACCCATTTAACCTAAAACAGGGACTGCTAACATTTTCTTTATTGTTACTATTATTCTTTTATTTTACTTTATGACATTTCTTTCATCGTCCAGGTTAGAGCATGTTGCTCTGTCCCTCTGTGTAAACAGCCACGGGAAAGCGGTCGTTTAAAGTGTTTCTAGGACGGACTTTGCGTATTTCAACTCGTGTTTAAAAGAAAAAAACATAAAAAAATACAAATAAAAAATAATAAAATTAAACACCAAGCTCTAAACGGCCAAACATCTACTCATATATTAGACTGAGTCTCCCGCGGCATTTATTTGACCTGTAGGCCATAATAGCGGCAGATATCGGATTCTTTCTTATTCAAGTGTTTCTTAAAAAACATGAATATAGAAACAAAATAAAATTAAAGTGAATGGTTAAATAAATAAACAAACAAATAAACGATGTTATGTTTACGTCCACGTACTGATGGTTTTTCAGATCCTCAAGAAATCCTTAAGGATTTGTGACTCCTTCCTATTCCCTTTTTTTAAAAAAAAAAAAAATCATCCTATATTTTCAAAGCTGTTGCGCTTAAATTTAAAGTCGCCTCTTTTTACCTTAACTTTTTAAAGTAGCATTCTCTTTATTCTCAGCTCACCCAAACAATATTGCGACATAAACACTGCGCGTGTGTGAACAAGTCTTCTCTTCGGGCTCTTTCGCTACCAATTCATGGGCTCCCACACCTTTTCGTGTCAAGAACACCAGACGCAGTTACGACTTACAGCCCCCGGATCCCCGCTTGATAAGATGTTGTCACGGGGACCCACGTCTGACATTTTCTGAGGCTTGATAGGATTTTTTTTTTTTAACACAGTCTCCATGTGCTGCAGACTAGCAGATAGCAGCAGGGAAGCTGAAATCCAGGATCAACATCCACGCAGGATGTATACATACATCCTGTAAATGTGCAACTAGAAGCTGAACGTGAATCACGAGAGGAATTAAATTATTTCTCTGATTTCCGAGGACCCCATTTTATCTCCCTCGGCGAACCAGTATAGCTCACGGGACCCCAGTTTGGGAACCAGTGTATATGTCGGACTGTGATCATTTTTTGTTGAATTAGATTACAGTGAAATGACAGCACTTCTCAGATTGCTGAGGACGACTTCACCCCCTCCTTCGGTGACCCCCGCTGGTCCCGGGACGCGCTCCGGGACCTCCTGCACTAATGAACAGCGATAACAGTATAACTGGTGGCCGCCAAAAGACAGCAGCATGCAGGCTGTTGTCATAGCTGGCTATGCACACAGAAATCGGTCAACCTTATGAGGGGACAAACCTTCACCGAGGGTCTCCGCGGAAAAGGGGGGAAATGTGAAGGAGTATCTGCTTGCAACAGCGAGATGGCGCTATTCTGCATGTTTAACATCAGCTGCGCTCCAGTTCTCTCTGTGCCTGTGAAATGCTCCATGTCTACCTGACCACCTTTGATTTCTCTGCAAAATACGCCGAATGAAACTAAATACAGATATCAAAGGCTAAATAACCGGCAGACTCCAGTCGGACAGGTTAATTCCAGATGTTTTGTTCACATTTATGCTGAAATGTATGCAAATTTCTGAAGAAAAAAAATTATTATTATTAACTAAATGTCTACTTAAGGGGGAAAAGAAGTATAGAAAGCACAGTAGGTAACAAACCCAGCTACTGTTTGTCAAAGAAACAGTGTTGCGCTATAAGCTCATTACGCCTCTTCCCCGCAGGCTCCAAATTCGCGATGATCGGTGCAGTTTCGATATTTTGTGTTCATTTATTGACAACTGCTTTATGTTGAAATCTGATCTGCATTATGCTTTTTGTGTCCCGTTTATCGAACATTGTGTTACATTTCAAATAAATCTGCTTTAAGTGTCCAGAACACATTTGAAATTTATAAAAGAAAATAATTTATAATATAATATATAATCTATATATGGCCTTATTTTTTCTACACTCTGGATTTTTTTTTAAATTTTATGTTATTTATTTACTTATTTTGAACCTTTTTCAATTTGAACTTCAAAGCGCTCTGGGCCTGCTGGCACTAGTCTCTTGTATCTCTCTCTGTTGTTCATTTGCTTCGTAATTATTATTATTATTACAATTTATGGTAAAATATTTATTATGATTTTTATTATTGCGATCCTGTTTGTTTGTTGGATCGGAGGTGCTTCCAGCGGCCTGTGAACGAGCGGCGCTCCTGATATAACAAAGTGTAAAATAACACCATGTGATAGTTCATTCGATATCATTTCTCATCCGGTTGTATTCTCTCTGTTTGAATGACTGAAAACAGGTATATTTTCGCTTAAGCTTCCTTCAGCTTTTTATTTCTTTATTTAATTATATATTTTTTTCAGTTTTTCCTCCTCTGCACTTCAAAGAGCGGTGGGAGCTGAACTATTTCGATTTTATGAAATTTTGTCTTTTAGCTGATTTTACTTTTAATTTATTAATTGAAACCTTGACCTAAAAACGTTAAACTCAAGCGTCAACACACTGAAATGAAAGATAGTGAAACAAATGCCCCCCGCAGCCTCAAGTAGTCTCAGTAATGAATAACAGTATTAGTTATCATTACTAAAGCCACTGCATTGTACGTACGCACACGTGTAATTTACTTGTGTATCTGCGAAAAATTGGATACAATTAACAAAATAAATAAATAAATCACACTTTCTACTTCTTTAAATTGTTTTAAAAAGTTCGCTTTTGCATCTGAATGTAGGTAAGGCGATAACTGAACGACCTAAATTGAGCCATTTCGTGATGCTGACGTTGTGGACTCAGTCATCAAGCTCCCTGAAGCTTTGGCCAGTCCTCTGAACTCTACAACTATATGTAAACAAGGTGTCAGTTTGGGAATAATCTTTCTTACTTTTTATTGGAAGGAAAATTCAATCTCCCAAGCTTAGATTAAGCAGTTTTTTCCTTTTACTCTCACCCTCTTCTTCTTCTTCGTCCCTTGTCATTGCTGGGGCTGGACTTTGGTGGACAATAATGCGGGAATTGTTGATGCTTTGTGACCCATAAAATTTGAGGGTGGCTATTCTGGCTTTGGTATGTAATTATGCAAAACACTTTGCATAAAGACTTGCTATCCGATCTAATGATAGAGCCTGCAGTCTCATTTCCAGAGAGGGAGACACCAGCAAACCCTACACTCCGAGTGACGGTGGAAAAGCTGCCATAATAAAACCAAGACAAGTGCACATAAGAACACATGCTATTGTTCAGGTAATTTTGTTTTGGTATGGATATTTATAATCTAGCAAAATAGAAGACTGTATTTAAATGTAACTGCCACTTACAGTATGCGTTTCTTTCACATTCATCTCTTTTTCCTTTTTTTTGCCTTTTGTTTCTTTTTGAGTCCACTGTTCTGTTTTTTATGAAGCTCTTTTAATGTGTGAAATCTTTTGGTTTTTGACTTTTAAAATGACTTTAAAAGAAAGAATAAAGAAAAGGCAGACAGGAGGAGAAAGTCAAACCCTTTGCAGAATGTGTCTGCTCTGAAGAGCAGGTTCATTGTGATATTGTTCAGCACACTGGTTTTCTTCACACCAGGGGTCTAAAAAAATATCTAAATACAACCTATGTTTCTATAAACACAAATCATGGCAACACTTATTTACTTTTTTTTAGATTATTCCCAATACATATGTAAAACAAAAGAATAAAATAAAATAAAATTTAAAAAATGGATGCAATATTTACATGGATATATTTTTTGTCACAATTTTCAGCCTGTTTATTAAAAGACTGCAGACTGCATGTCTTTGAGGTGTGCAGTATACGGGATATTCTGTGTGTATGCACATAATAAACACTTGTGCTGCCTGACAGAGGTGTGAATCTGAGAGCTTTTCTACCAAATGAAGTGCCAGCAGAGAGAGAAATAAAGAGATCTGCAGCTGTCAGGGGTCAGTCAGGCAGAGATTGCTTCTAGAGATCTTTTGAAAAAATCACACGTTTGAAGGCTTAGTACTTTGCTGTCTTCGCATTTCAAGCTCAGATCAGTGGAATCAGAAAAAAAGGGAGAACATGGGTTGGAGAATTCTGATGTTGGGATGGACACCGGACGAGTGCTTTTGGAAGGCAGGAGACAAGTCTTTTACCTGATCCTTTAGAGAGAAGAGGAGAACCCATGTTTTTTTTCTTTCTTTTTTTTGTTCTGACATTAAAACATGTATTCCTCAGTTAAAACAACAGCGTCTTTAATGTCTGTGGGCGTGCATGTGTGTGTGTGTTTGTGCAAAGGAAATGCAATGTACAAAACGTGCTCTACACACTCCTCTAATTTGCTGTGTGTGTGTCGACAAAGAAGGAGTTACGGAAAACAACTCTGAACTCTGAAGTGTTTTATAATTCACTCACATATTCAGTTTGTTGCTGCTTGAGAACCTTTATAGTTAAAATGTGGAGCACCCCCCTTTTCCAATGTAGAATCTTTTTGGCACTGTTCAGGAACAAGAAACCAAATAAATTACACTGAGATTGTTTCACACATTATTCATTATTTCAAGGATATAATGTGCCACATTTACTGTTACTTTGTTGTGCTTTTTGAGCAACTTTTCTAAATCCTGAGCCAAGCAGGAGCCTTTTTTGCTCTTTCCTGGCTGATATTTTGTGGCGATCACTTACTAATTTTAGGTCTTTTCTTGAATGATCAAACATTTTTTTTTTCCTACAAGAGTTCAGAGGATTCCACAGACACAAAACACATTCTGGAGAGATGAAGTTAAGCGTTTAAGGAAAGAAGGTGAGTTTTTATGATATTAAGAAGTCATTAAAAAAAACAGAGAATCGTTATTCCCCATGTGTTTGCTAATAGAGTGGAGGTGGAGCAGTGTCTCGACAACTGTGAAGCCAAGAAAATGTAACTGAATACACACAATTTAATTTCAGGACTTTGAGGTCCGGGTTGCAAATAAAATTTAAAAGAAAATATGTCATGAAGGTTATTGATTATGACTTTTAACGTACTTTTAAGCAGCATTTATCTCTCTCTGTGTCTCTTAGACAAACACACACACACATATGCACACAAAGCGAGCGTGCTCTGCATCAGAGCAGAGTATGCTCCAAAGCAAACCCCAGTAGGCAGTTGTAGTAAATTTTGCCAAAGTGTTGAGTCAAGCTATTTCAGCCAATCACTACTCTCACTGCAAAATCCAACAGTGTGAATTTTCCTTTCGCCTCAGACTCCTGCACAGAGCAATGTTCTTAAATAAGGGCAACGTTTTTATTTACAACATAACTTTTGACATAAAGCCCCGTTGAAAGCTGTTGACCTTTTAGAGAGTTTTGTTTAGTGACAAGATTTTAAAAGATCTCTAAACTACTATATTTGGATTTATATCTTTTTAAAGTTTCTGCTATGTTTCTATGATACAACACTAATATCCTGCTTAATACTAGCATCAGAAATCTGACAAATATGCCAACTTGTTCTTTAAACATGTGACAAACTCACCAGCCTGTTGTTTAAACTCGTCAAATAGCGGAGAAGACGAGATTTAGCACTTTGATTCTTACATTGTATGACACTGCTCCCTAAGCAAGGACTAGCATTATTTGACAGCCAAGTTTTAAGTGTATTTTGAGACTGGTAAAGCTTTTTTCTCCCCCCTTTCTGACACACTATAAAGTAAATCTGTTTAAAGATGAAACAAAAGAGAAATGAACCAGAGGGAAACTGCTATGGTGACAGAGAAAAGGAACAAAGTTCAAGTAAGCACATTATGACTGATTATTTGATTAATAATCTTCTTGACTTTGAGTCTTTCAGACAGAAGAGTTTAAAAAACTGTTCTTGAAGAAGCTTTCACCTTGAAGTCCTCACATTTTCAATCACAAGAGAGTTCTGGAGGAACATGTCTGTCTTAACGTGAACCCTAACTCCTGCCTGTGTTTTCTAACCACTTGTTTTTTTAAAATATGCCATGTGATTTCTTTTGCCTGCAACTTGAGGAAGGCAAAATATGCAAATCCCATCAGATTTATAACACTCTGCGCATTTCAGTTGTATGTGCTTCTGCTGTGGTGTATTATTATTTTCAAGGGTTCTCAGCAGGACATAAAAGGATCATAAGTTATTCTTCCACCTGACAAAAATATTTCTTTTTCCCTCCGTTTCAAAGATGGACCCAAGTAAATGTGATAATGACGTGATTTATTATCATCTGAATGGATGACGGTGAGCTGATTGGTTTCGACGGAGCTTCATGCAATGCTGCATATGGAACAAAATATAAATTGACGGGGGGATGCTTACGATGAAGTGGGAAAAAAAGGCTTTCATGTGACAGCGTAGTGTGCTCATTAAATCATTTGCAAACAAACATTTTCATTCAGGCGACCATAGGAAAAGCCCTCTGAAAGTGGGCTGAAAGTGGAAACGAGAGCAGAGTCCTGGCGCCTGACAGAAAAGCTCTTCAGTGAACTCTGAAGTTTGATTTTTCCCCAGAGATAGTTTTCTTACTTTCTATTTTTTTTTAACTAAACAAACACTTACCAATTCTTCAATGGGATTTTTCCCTTGAACAGTTGGCATACTGGTACTTCTTTTTCTCTTTCTTTAAAGGCTGTCCTGAATCGGGATCTGGCGGTTTTGACTGAAAGACCTCTGATTGGCCTGGTGTTAAAGAGCTCTGATCTGGGCCATGACAGCTTAGTCCAATCAGCCTGTTCAACATGCTGGTTTGACTGTCACTTTCAATTTTCACATGACCCCTTGGTCCTAGAATGGGGGATAAGTGGCAGAAAGTAGGGCTGAAAGCTCATATTATTGGTCTGACAGCTTCACTCATCTGAAAGTAATGCAAACCACAGTTCATATTTATTCTCTGACCTTATGCTCAAACAGGGAATCTACTGTATCTGCATGTTGGATGCTAAGAAAAAGGCCAAAATGGCAAAAAAAAAAAGAAACAAAGGAAAGAAAAGTCAAAATTCATATGATTTCCTCACTAACTATCCTGCGAAAAGAAACAACTGTGCCTTTTAGGCTAAAGAGCAAAACTACATCTTTGTACTTCATGTATTAGGAGAACAGCAGGTGCATGAGCAATCCATAGTCCATATTTTTTCACCTTTCACTTAACACAATGGAAACAAAAAAACATGAAAAACACAGTGTCTGTTGCTGCACATTCACAGCTGATAATATTCTCAATATTCCTCCCGAAATGTTTTTATCTGAGCTATATTTATGCTCATGTAGGTCATAATAGAAGAGCGCTATCAGTGTTGCTGGATGTGGTCATTATCAGACATGGTGCTAGACAGAAGGGAGGGGTTCATTGTTCACTGTGTGCTGCCTGCCCAATGACTGAATAAGGTGTGTTCATTGTTCATTCTCTCTGTGCGATAGCCACAGGCTCCAGTTTTACACCAGTGTTGTTACTGCGCTTAACTATCACACAGCAAATAATCTGGTGACTTTAAAATACTGTAATTTTTTTTTTAAAGGGGACATAAATGAGAGAAACTGACATCACCTCCCACCACGGAAACGTTCACAATATTTTGTCATTTACCGAAAGGCTGTAAATGAATGATGGAGTTTGGTTTAAAAACATGTTCCCTTATCAAACTGAGGTCACTAGACATATCAAATATTTCCAAGAAGAAAAACGAAAACGTCAAAAGGTGCACGTTAAAGGCACCGTTTCTCTCTTCTTCTTTTTTGCTCTTTTTTTATATGCTAGTGTTATCTCATTTTGTGATATCACTTGTCATAACTCCAGCAGTAAACATGTAGAGTTGGGTGCTGTAGCAGTAAAGGTTGTTGTCTTTTCTGTATAATCCTCACTTCTTGTCCCCTGCCTGCCCTCCTAATCCCTTGGCATGTGTTGGTGACATCACATGGCTACTGGCTCTAAATTCCCCCTGCAACTGTCATTAACTCTGTGAACAAATGAATAATGACTGGGAGACTCGCTGGCTCCCACCACTGACCTTGGGTATTATTAGAGTGACCTCTCTTTGGCTTGACCAAAAAAAAAAAACAAAAAAAAAACCTTTTTGATATCATTGCTGGAAGTACACTAGGAATGATGGCCTATCTGCCGGGGGGTGGTGGTGGTGGTGGTGGTGTAGTCGACAACCACCACTGTCGTGTAAACCTATACTTTCCTCCCACTGCTGTTTCATGAATACTTAATTAGAGCACACAGCCTGAAATACCCGACTTGCAAGTTGCCTGACCTCTCTTTACCAACAATGCACAATATTTGGGTTTAGCCGGGTGACATGGTCAGATGACATGTTTCACTGTAAAGGAGGGCCTTTTGGGAATCTTGTGGCAGTTAGCTGTGTGATATCATCTGTGCAGACAGTCAGGTGTGGCTGTGGGAGGAAGCATCTCCATATGTCACAGAACTGGTGCTCATAAGAACATGCTGGAAATCGCATGCTGATAATGATCACAGCCTGCAGAGAGATGAGTGAGGTTTTATTGTCAGCTGTAGAGGTGTAAAGTAATACAGTGCATTTACTCAGTTGCTGCATTTGAGTACTGCATTGTACTCAAATGAGTACTGCGCAGCTTATTTTTAATTGGCAATTAATAGCTAAAGATTAGGATTTGATATAGCAATGCTGCATTTTTACAGGTTTGACTAGTCAGCATATGCAGCCTGTATTTTCAAATTTCACTCTAATTGACTTAAAATTTAAAAGAAACACAATCACATTATTATCGTTATTATTAAAGAATTAACATGGATCTGAAATTATTTATTTATTTACATATAATGGCTATTTTTAATACCAGTTTGCCAAAAAGCAACTTTAGTATCAATGTATTCCAATGTAAATGTATTGTTTGGTAACAGTAACACCTGCAAGAGGAGTACTTTTACTTCATGAACATTTAGATATTAATGCTTTTATTGCATGATACCTTAAACTTATTATTGCTACTTATACTATGTTATTATTAATATTACACTTATTTTATCTTTGTTGGTTTATAGATTTAGATACTATTTATAGATTTTATAGATTTGAATATTATCCATGCATAATATAATAAAACATTGAATCTGCAACAATATTATAATGACAGTGTATACAGTGATAACATTTTTTATCAGACTTTTATTCAATTATTTATTTATTTTTACAGTTCAGTATTTGTACTTGTTTCCAGTGAATAGGCTTCTTTCACAGCTGAAGTAACTTTTCACAGACGCATTTGCTAAACTCCACTCTGAAAAACAACAATAACAAAAAAGTACATGGCTCATTACAGCACAGCTCAAAGAATAACTGTGTTTTTAAGGCACATCTAATAAACTCATCTGTATGTTAACGCCAACTTCATCTGAGTCCTAATCAAGCACTGAGATCAGCAAATGAAAGAATAAATGGATGAAATGAAGCTGGCATGGTGTTAATCTTAACGGTAGTTATGGAGAAGGCGTCCCTGTATGGACAATGACAAATACATATAGAAGCTGCAGCTATTTAGGGATCGTACAGAACGAATAAATACCTGAGATGAAAGGTAGACACAGAGACTGGCTGATGTAATCAGTGCTGCCACAACGAGGGCTCTCCATCATTGCAATCTGTAGATTGCAATAAAAGTTCCCAGAATTGCACTGAGCAACCCAATCTAAACCAATGGACAATCACAGCCTCTGATCTCAGTCCCAATTGAGACATATCCCAGCTGAATGTCCCAGAAATTAGACCTACTTGGTGTGTTCATGATCCCGAGATGGACAGATAGAGCAGGTGTTTTCCCCCCTGTCTCTCTCTCTCTCTTTCAAACACACACACACACACACACACACACACACACACAAACACACTTACATGCGCGTAACTGTTTTATTGTCATGCAAAGGTTTGTTATTTACATCACTTTATGCTGGTA
>NW_024582525.1:942112-952505 GCF_018398535.1 Haplochromis burtoni | reverse complement strand
AGCAGGTGTTTTCCCCCCTGTCTCTCTCTCTCTCACACACACACACACACACACACACACACACACACACACACACACACACTTACATGCGCGTCAGTCGATAAGCTTCAGAAAAAGGTTTGTTATTTACATCACTTTATGCTGGTACAATTTTACACGGCATTGCAGAAGCCAGAGGGGGCAAAGTGAATCGCAATTAAAGGGTGACAATTAGTCGTTTGGTTATGCTGAAGTCACTAAAGCCGCACGACAGAGCAGCACGACCTCTGGCAGCGGAAAACAGCAGAGTGGGGAATGAAGGGGCGACAGAGAGGAGAGCCCCGCTTGTTCACTTGGGATGCTGATGTTGTCGGCTACAGAGAGCGTCAAAGCGCCGAGTCTATGATGTTACACAGGGCTGGTAAAAGAACCGTGTCCCGTGAGTTTTGGGACCGGCACACCAAATGAAAAAAAAAATCAGTTAAAATAGTGGGAGAAAAAAAAACTTTCAAAAGCGCATTCTGTTGATTTTTCATTGTGTGATGACAATAATCTAAATATATAAAAACACACTGAAAGACTAGATACTTGTAGACAAAGCAGCATTAATTTCTATCGTTTAAACAATCCCTCATCAGGCTCTCAGTAGTTACCTCCCTGGTCATTTAATTTTTGGATGCGTCACCATTTAAAGCTGTGTGCACGTAAACATTTTACGCAGGTGCATCACCGCAATGTTAATGAATAATCTCTCATTTATCCCCTCTTCGCGTTTAGAAATGTACAGCCTGGATCGAATTAAATACTACTACTACTACTACTAACAATAATAATAATAATAATAATAATAACAATGATACATAATAATTGCCCTACGTTTTAATATTTTGTTTTTATTTTTCATTTGAAATAAACTAAAAGAATAAATAATAATGAAACAATTCCCAGCGCACGGAAATTATTTATTTCTTTATATATTTTTTAAAACCTCACGCGGTTCTTAAACGGAGCCAGATTCTGTCTGGAAACGAGTTTTGAAACGCGGCGTATTTGGAAGCAGAAAACAGCAGGTTTAATGTCCGCCCAGCACCTGTCATGACTTGGATGTTGTTGACGAGCAGGAGGTGGAACAAGAAGAAGATCTGAGTGACAAAAAAGGACGCGGGAAGATGTGAAGGAGTGAGAGATAAATGTGTATGGATCCGACCTTTCACAGAAAGTTTAAATGTGCTGGGCCAAGACCACGTGTGACCAAGGTGGCCAAGATGATAGAAATCATCATCAGAGCGGTAATTATAGTATAGTTTATGGCTGGCTGCCTTTGCCAAAAACAGTAATTGGAGCACACCTCTTCTTTTAAGCGGAGAAAGCGTTCAGCTTGGAGGATGGAGGCAGTTTTGAAAGCAATGACGGATACTATTGTCCAAAATTTGACCCTCTATTAACATCTCTTGGCAGAATCTGGATTCTGTCACCATGGAAGAAGACAAAAGTCATTTTCTCAACATACCAAATCCCCTCTTTTTAAATGCCTCCCCCACCAATAAATTGGTGGAGGCCAGCCCAGAAGCTCTTCCTTTAACACTCTCCACGCTACCACCTCTCCATCCTCCCTTTTGTTTTGCAGGTGTCTCCAATTACCTGCTAATTTGCCACTAATCTTGGCACGATTCTTAATAAACATGTTTATCCCCCCCCTATAAAACAAAAGTTGCTGAAAATCTGAGCGCACACTGACAATAGCACTGACATTCTCCCCCGCCTTGTCATTAAACAATGTGGCGATTTATTAATTTCAGTGTAAAAGTATTGCAACCCAAGAGAGAAGTGAAGAGTGTCGGTGTTAGAGATGGATGCAGGTTGTCGGGTGGCATTTCATTATGAATTTCCTTGGTGAAAGATGAGTGCCAGGGAGCAGTCAATTCAACACAGACACGAAGAGAGAAAGAGTGTTGCTAAGAGACAGGGATGCTGCACAACTTCCATCAGGAGCTTGACTCTGACCTTATATGCAAATTAGCTTCTGCCAAATCTTTTGTGTGAAAGCAACTGCGGTGTCACAGCTACCTGGCCTAAAAATGCTTTAATATCTAGACTCCTCTTAGAATGCAAAATGCACTTTGGAAAGTGGAGCAGTGCAATAAATAAAGACCCAGGCGCACTTGTTGGGGTTTTAATGGGGTCTAAATGAAGAGTACAAAAGAAGGATGAGGGCTGCTATGAACCTTTACTTGAATTGCTCTGTGTAGAATCAAAGGCTTTCTTCCCCTTTAGAAATAATGCTCTGAGAAGGGATATTCAAGAGCTGACATGTTTTCCAAAATTGCCCAGTGCATGAAATTTCAGCTACATCTACTGCATATTAAATTTAACTGGCTTTAAACTGTCCTGTAAACATTCGTTATTTACCTTTCTTCCTAAAGCTACCTGATGAAGCAGGAGATTTTGCAGGTGGCGTCTAGAAGCGACATGGATTATTCACACATGACACATCAATACTGCACAGTTTTCTTGACCTGTAAGTCATTTAACACAAGAATGATAATGATGCTGAGGGCGGGGAGGCGGGTGGAGGTGGTCGGACAGGGCAAATAGGTTGCGACCTGCGAAAAGGGGCTGTATCAGGTTGGAGCATTTTATTTGAAGTGGACACTGATAATGGCCTTTTAGACATGCCAGGTTTGATCTTTCACCACTCAGAAGAGAGCGTAAATCAATAATCGGAGTGAGCAGTGATATGAGGTTACTGTATGAGCAACTAGTAAGCAGACGACAGCATCTGCACATGGCTTAATTGGCTGGACATTTAATGGGGTCAACATGAGAAAGAAATACAGATTCACTTATCAATAGGGAAATGTTTTGGGGGGTTCTGTCATGGAGCGCTTCAAATCAAAACCATTGTGCATCGATTGTACGTTTTAATGTTTGGTCTTTACGCACGGAATAAACACTTTTGGAAATTTAGAAATTATGATCACAGCCAGCTCTTCACAGATTAACTTGCGGGAGCAATGAACACAACTTCAAGGCGCAAGCATAAAATAGCCATTTTAATCAAAGCTAAGTGAAATATAGATCCCTCTCCTCCTGGGGTTCTTCACATTATGCAGAGATACAGACAGAAAGAGAGTGGGAGGGAGAGAGAGAGAGGAAAAAAGAGAGGAAACGGAGAGAGAGAGAGTCCAATACACTACTGTGTTCAAAGCCAACCTTGTCAATAGTACTCACAGTGGGCTAGGGGAGTGTAATAGCACTTCCCTGATTCTACATTGATATCATATAATCCAGTGTGCCCTGTTTCAGTATCATATTTATCTAACCTGCTGGGGGACAGGGTAAGGGGGACAGTGTCCCTGCTGCTAGGAGCAGACACATTACACACTGCCTCGTGTATTCTTATTGATTACTCCCAACCCACAGCCCAGGGACCATAATTTAACTCAGCAGGCACTACAGTTAATACTGGAATTCAAACATTCCATCTACACTTCAAGAGACAAAAACAATTGACACTTTAAAAATGTGCAGGGCCTCTCTAAATGGGATCTGAAGGGAATGGATCTCCATTTTCTGGTCTGTTTTTTTTTTCTTTTCCTCTCTCCTACTTCAGTCTCCTGCCTGCACCACTACAGCATTGTTTCTGAGCAGAACTGTGAGCAAACAGCTTTAAATGAATTGCAGTGAGTCAAGGAAACTGGTAATCAAGAAGGACACGAAAAGATAGATACATTCTTTTTCTTTTCTTTTCTTTTTTTTTTTACAAAAATGTTCTTTTAGTGCTTCAAATATCTGGAAAAAAGCATTGATAATAAAAAGCCAAAAAAAAGCAAAACAACGACAAAAAGAGCATTTTCCAACTCCAGATAAAAAAAATAAATTCCTCTGGTAAAGTTTGAACACTGAAAGAAAAAAAGACGAGATAACAAAAAGCACTATTGACATGACGTGTTAGGGTGGTGTGCCCTGCTCAGGAAATCACAGGTACCAGCAGTGGCAGGAAAAGGAAGCTGCCTAGTTTAATAAGAGTGTTTGAAATGTAAACATAAGCATAACATTGAAGCTAAAGTAATTAAACCCTTGCGAGGTTATACAGGAGAAGAAAAAAACTTGTGCAGGACTCTTTGTTGGTGACCAAGTATGGGGATGTGGACTAAATCTATGTTGTTGCTGATCATTTTTAAAGCATACTGAAAGAACCTGTCTCTGTAAAATGTTGAGCCAGGAATGAACACTATTCATTCGAAGGACATTCCTTCATTTGCTGTTTTTGATGATGGTGGTGCAGGCACATTTCTAACTCGCTGCTCCCATAGGTGTTCAGTTAAGTTGAGATGTGGTCACTATGAAGGCCATACGAGTCACATCATTTTCATACTCATCAAACCATTCAGTGACCCCTAATGCCCTATGGATGGGTGCATTGTTACATTAGAAGAGACCCCTCCCATCATGATAGAAATGTTTCATCACAGCATAAAGGTGATCATTCGGAACAACTTTGTATTGATTTCTAGTGACCGTCCTCTCTACGGGGGCAAGTGGACCAAAATCATGCCAGGAAAAGGCTCCCAGCAGCATATCAGAGCCACCAGATCTCCTTAGCGTAGGGGTCAAGGGTTTAGATGTATGAAAAATTATTTGTTGTCCTTTTTACCGTCTATTGAAACCAAGTAACAAGCAAAAAAAAGCAACAAAAACAAAAATATTGGTAATCCTGTAAGATAGATTATCCCATCAATAACTATTTCATAAACAAATCTACAAATTCAGAAAAAGTGAGACCTCAGTTTCTTTCAAACTGAGGTCTCATTTTGATTCGGAAAACGATCAAGCCTTAGAAATAGACAAATAGACTGCCACACTTTTTTAAAGCTAAAATGAGCATCACAGGGGATTAATATGCATTAATTAAATTGACTCTGTTTCCTTTAATGAGAGGGAACGGATTTGATGTTAATGCTGTTGATCTCACAGAGGCTTGAATCTACCTAATTAACCAGTATTTCTGTAACACACTAAAATAATCAATAATGAAAAAAAAAAGAAAAAGAAATTTCATCACTACCATGGATACAGATACCTGAAACACATGAAATGCTACCTCACCTCGTCAAAAACAGGCTTTTCAGTTTGGAAATGTTTCTTTTATTTCTTTTCTATTCACTCCCTTTCTTTTTTCATCTGGTGCAATAATTAAAATGACTGCTTTATCTCAGGTTTTAGTCATAGTGTGGCAGCACTCACTGTTGCATCTGTGTGCTGTGCAGAGATAGAGAGTCTGTGGAGGGCCAGGGAGCAGGCTCCAGAGATCCATCCATCTCAATCTGAGGCTACAGCTGACACCTTACAAAGAGGTACAATTAATAAGGGCATTATCCAGCAGTAGGCAACAATAGAGTCCTAACGCAGAGACACCAACCTCAGGAGGCCCAGGGAGGAGAAAAAGGGAGAGTGTGTGTTTATGGGTGGGGGAAGGGAAAGCCAAAGTGCTTCAAAATGGGATGCATTACAAGCGACGTCTTCGGAACATGAATTACAATCTATTAAAACTGAGGTTTATGATGGATGATAGAGGCTATTTTGTGTGCTAAATGGGTCACATTAATTTTACTGCTCTAAAATCTTACATTTACCGAAGTTTAAATGATGAAAGTCATTCATATTTTCAATACATCAAGTTGCTTAAGCTATGAAATTCCAGACTGGCAGAGCCGAATCTGAAAAACAAAACAAAAATGATTATTAGCTCTTTGTTTTATGACTGCTGTTTAATTTATGAAATGGTCATCATGAAATCTGAGCTATCAAATGCAGCATAACTGATAATGGAGCTCTCATGAAAGTGTCCTGTTAGTGCAGGTTGAGTGCAGCTCTGTGGTTCACAGGGGAGAGGGCGGGGACACCGCTGCACTGACATTTACAGCAATCCAGGAGTTGTTTGTGGTCACTGGACTGGAGACAAACGCTGAACCCCAAAGGTCAGAGGTTGGGGCTAAATTTCATCCACAGTGGAGGTCCCTCTGTTGGAAAAGACAAACAGAGAAAACAGCTGAGGTGTGAAGTGTTCCTGGTGTCGGGGAAATCAATCAATCGTCATGTATAAACACAAAAAGGAACACCAAAGGACTACAGACCGGCCTAAATGTTGGTACAAAAAGTGTTTAACGTCGTAAAAAGAACAATAAACACATGCAGATCAATACAAGATGAACTGACGGGTGAAATAATAATCAGAGAACATATTCTTAAATAACTCTTAAGGCTGCTCCAGTTTTTAAAAGGAGTCAAGAGTTCCCCCCCACAGTGATCTTTTTATATTTTCCTGCTCATTCCATGGGGAAAGGATGAGCTTGGTTATGGATTAACGCTGTGATCAATAACAAGATAGGAGCCCGGCTCTCTAAGCTCAAGAAAATTAATTCGAAATGCAGTCAAACTCTTATCGACCCGCAGCCAGGGGTTGCTTTCATTGCAGGTAGTTGATAATCCACCAATATTGTGATGAGCAGCTAATCTCTCATTTGAAATATGACCTCCGCCGCACATAATAAAAGTTAAGACTGGCCATGCATTTGTTGTCCATACAGCACGGTCCCCTGGCTTTTTTGTCAGTGGTGAGATTTTGTGATCTATTCCAGGAGTTTGAGTTAATCTTCGCTTTAGAGTTTGAGTCAATTAAACCAACTTAAAACATCTTGATTAGTAGCTGCTCTGAATTAATTATATGTAAATGGCGTATAACAGCTTTCAGATAAGATTTGATTTTTTCAACATTCTTTTTTTTTGACATACTAAAACTCATTTAAGAGAAGCTTTAAAAAAGCTTTAAATAAAAGCTTGGCATGTGGAAATGCTTATGAAAATGATCATGGGTTAACTTTTGCATACTTTTTTTTTTTTTTAATTAAAACACACCAAACAAATTAAGGGTTTGCTAAACATACAGCATTAGAGGTCTGAAAGAGTCCATCTTCAAACTCAAAAAGCAAATTTAATCAACTCTCATAAATGTAACTTTTGCAGGTTTAAATTCTTTCAAAACATTTCACATAGGCGATGAGAATCGCAATTTGTAATAATGTCCTAAATGTCATCAAACATCAATTTACTGGAGTAGCAAAAATGTTCCAGCAGAAAAGAAATCACTCTAGTCTTCTAGATTTTCTTCCAATTCCCGTTTACTTTCATTTACTTGGGCAATAATAGGAGCAGCAGATAATGGCGATGAAGATGAAGGCTATTTAAATGTTGTGTTAATTATTATGCATCAAAGACAATTAATATTCAGTCTTCCTTTTCAATCAACAAATCAAAAGTTGTCCCTCCATGACACGGGGCAGCTCTTGTGATGTATCTTGGTCACCTCCAGCCAACATTATGCACAAACCTTAATCACTGAAGAGCCCGAGGAAAAGTGGTGTTATGCAAGTTTCAAATCAGAAGCCCAACAAAGCAGGTTAATTGATGATCAACATAGTCTGACTTTAATGAGGCCACGTTGCCCATGGCCAGGCCCAGTCCAGGGTAGACGGGACTTTCTCCTGACTGCTCCACTTTCTTTGATCTTGTTTGCTTTCTCCACTGCTGGGACTGTCATTGTTGGTTTTAATTACTTCACCACCAAATGGTACAGATAAAAGATAGGTGTCTGTAATTAATAAAATCTCCATAAATTTGAATCACTAACCAGTCTCATTAGCTTCTGCCTTTTGTTTTGACTGAAGTTCTCATGTCATCTTTTTCCAGCTCTAACTATACAGAATAATATTACTTAGCCGAAGAAATCACTTGATATGCACCATATTTTCTGATAATCAAATTCACTGTAGGTAATTAAATGCAGCACATACTGTAGTCCTCCTGCAATGATTGAGGTCAGCCTGAAGGAAATGGCAATTGTTGTATTAAACCAATATAACACTCGAAAGTCTTTTCAATTAGTCATTTCTGAGGAACACTGGATGTCGATTTTAGTCAAGCTCAAAAACATAATCAAATTGTTGAAGAACTCATCTTTGATCATGTGTAATCAGGATCAGGGCTGTGTGATGCATCCCTGGGCCACAAACTAAATGAGTTGCAATGCTGCTGGCACTTACTGCTTTGGATGGCAGTCAGCTTGGCAGTCACAGAGCTGCAGTGTATTCACATGATAAAAAAAGCACAGTTACACAGAGGGGCATTTTGGGGGGAAAACACCTGTTGTTTTGGTGACTTTGAATACGTTAGCATTCTGATCAGATATGTGTTTTTAATGTAATCCCCCACACCCCCGCCTTTTCTTTTAAAGTTATTTCTTTTTCACAACTTGAACAACAATCTCTCAGCAAAAAAGAAAACAAAAACTTTATTCTTGAAGAGTTTAACACATTTCAAACACAATTTTGATTACGCATACATCATTTTTTCAGGCTCACACCATTAAAAACAGACTTTATATTCAGTCATTCGGTCCATATTAATAATTCACTGCATTACAACATAAAGCACCTGTATTTTAAATATAATAAAGACATCCTTCTGTAAACGTACTTTTTCTGTTTACCTGCAGCGTAAAAATAAAGCTATTCTCAATTATAGCACATCAGGTCAGACACAGGGAAGCAAGTCTTTGTTGCTTTGTGACAGTGCTCTATAATCTTGTAGAGAACAGCCTATCATTACCAGGCAGTGTGGTAATAGACTGACATGGATGCTATGGGGAGCAATTGATTCCACACATCAATCAGTAGGGAAACTCGCCTTAACGATTGCAGAGAAGTGGCTTGTTTGTCCTCAACATCGCGATAAATGCTAACACGAAGTGGTGCACAATATCTGCAGCTGAAAGCAGGGGCAGTTACTCATCACAAGAAATTCATTAGTCAACCCCTACTTTTCCCAGGTCCTTCTTCTGATATTGTCAAGCAATGTTTAATACCTTAAAATGTGCACTGATGTTCCCCAGCTTAGATAAAATGCTAAAAAGTGGCTACCAGTAACAAAGGAGTGATCTCAGTTTACATTTCAGACCATTAATCATGCATATCAGTGAATTTTTTTTTAAAGCCTACAACACCGGATTTAGTAATCCTTGTTAATAAGCTATATTTCAAGTCTATTACTGATGATAAAATAAACTACTAAAGAGATATTTTTAATATTAAATTTTATGATTCATTTTTAGTATATCCACTAATCCACAGATTTCTTTTTTGGACCTCAGATAATTTGCTTTTTTCTACTAACAAACAAAACTTTTGCCTTTTAAAAAAAATAAAAATAATACTCTATGTCTTTATCGGTGCCAGTTAGTATAAAAGTCACAGCTGGATGCAGAGAATATACTATGTTCTACTCTAAAAGAGAAGGGTCCCACCTGATTAAGAAGGGCAGGGGAAAGACTTTGGCAGGCCAATGGGAGAGGTCAAGGATAGACCAACCAGCTTCACTCCCCCACCACATCATTTTTGTATGACAGCACCACCCTAAGGTTGAAGTTCACTGAGACTTTTCATGAACAGAGCGCTTAGCGTCAAACACAAGATTAAAGCGGGGGTGTCGCATCTTGGCAGGACCAAATGAAAATATCAACTGCTAAGCCCCCCTCTGAAAAGCCAAGGGACAGGTATCTAATATTAGAGAGTAAGCCTAGTTAGCAAAGGCAGCCTGCTGCTTTCCACATTCTCAGTGGTGGTCAAAAGGCCAGCCTGGCTTTGGAATTGCTTTATTGGTGAAATATATTACAGTAGAGGCCTGCAGAACTACCTTATTAAGGAGGCAGAGAAGAGATGCCCTTGTGACATATAGCAGGAACTGAGGACATTTCCATATTACAAGACAAGAAAAAAAACCCCTCTGCTTTTCACAATTTAGAAAAAAATACAAATATAACCGAGGATTATTTCACTAAAATACAAACAGTCTGATACCGCAAAATAAAACTGAAATCAAGTATGGGATAAAAACTCAAAAAGGCACCAAGTATAGTAACATTACACCCGAAATTGATCATTTTTAAATGTTAATGTTTCACGAAAGTGCTGTGAGTGTCCTGTGAAATGTAAGTTTTATATTTTAAAGCTTAGACAAGCTATCTGAGCAGTGGTAACTCTTATAGCATATTCTGGATCTGAGGGAACACATTTTAGAAAGAAGCCATTTTGTTGTACACAAATGACTTGTTTTCGTCCCTCGCAGAGTAGCAACAGAAGCTGGTGCTTCAGCTCTTTAAGTGGCTTGGAAACATAAAAGAGGCTTATCTGCCCCTCTCATTTCTTCTGCCACACAATCAGATGACCTGAGGAGATCTAAAGAGAAACAAAGCCATTCAAAACTCTATCTATCTATCTATCTATCTATCTATCTATCTATCTATCTATCTATCTATCTATCTATCTATCTATCTATCTATCTATCTATCTATCTATCT
>NW_024582525.1:916150-942092 GCF_018398535.1 Haplochromis burtoni | reverse complement strand
TCTATCTATCTATCTATCTATCTATCTATCTATCTATCTATCTATCTATCTATCTATCTATCTATCTATCTATCTATCTATCTATTTTTTTCAAAATGTCAAAAAGTTTCAGTTTCTTCAATTTCTTTTTGTATTTCATTTCAAACAGACAAATTGTCCAAAAATAAAGCAACGTCACATTTAAATAACAAGAAGGCAAAGCTCATGACCTAAGTTCACCCATCCTGAAATGAAGACATACACAAATTCATCAGTCTGAAAACACAACTGTGCGGTTATAATAAGTGAAATCAATTCACTTATATATATTCATATATATGAATTCTTTAATTTACACCTTCCCACGTGTTTACTATTAAAATTGCTTATTACGGGTATTACTTGTGTTTTATCAAAATTAAAATAAAGAATAAACACACATTGTAAAATATTTAAATTATTTAAATGGATGGTGAGATTAAAGCATATATAATTAGTTTTAAATGAAATTTAGAAAAGTATGCCCCACGTACCATTCCTTCTTTTTGACATTGTAGGTAAATAAACAGCTTAAAGATATTTTCTCCATATGATCCTTGCCAACGCCTATTTTTTTTTCTGTTACATCGCACTATTAATAATCAGAAACTCTAGTAAGACATGAAGCTGATCTCGAGGCTTTTCTATAATCCCTCCCCTGGAAGTGGTCTTTACTGGAAGGCTAGTTTGTGATGGGCTCACCCAGTAGCACAATGTTGCATTGGGATACAGCATTCAGCTTAAGCCAACTTATCAACTACATTCAAAGCACATCCATTGAGCTATGTGGGGAGACTTTTTGCCGATCTATTAAAAATACTCTTATCTGTATTTAGCATATGCTGTGTATGTCAGTGCTGGCAGCTTTAGACGGATTTACACTCAAAACACCTCAAGGTATTCTTGAGCTGAAACTACTGATAACATTCTGAAAGTTCTGCAGACAAGCAGGTTTTACAAATAGATAAATTCATTCAGCACGCTGCTATATCGTATATTTACTTATTGTTATTTTTTGGTGGACAATAACTGTTTTTAAATACCATTTTGCCCTTTATTTCTTTAGTGTTTTTTTATTTTTATTTTTAAGAATCATTCTTTTCCTTCCACCTGCATATAAATAAAAGCTCTTTTAAATATTTATTTATTGCTTGATCACACAAATACAACAATTTAACAAGTTAACAGAACAAGAAAATAACTTTTTGTAAGGTCATCTTGTTTTTTTTACTTTTGATAATAATAACAGTTTATTAAATATTTTTTTTAAGTTGATCTTTATTTTGTTGGGTAAAGTGAGAGAAGAGCAAAATTGTTTCTTGTAGAGAAACAAACAGTCAAACAAGGCGGTCAGTATAAAAGAATTGCTGTTGCTAGTTAACAAGAACTTTTTGGAATCCAGCAGCAAATAATGTGGAAATAATCCACGCATCAGGCTTTCGGTGCGTTTCAGTGGGAAGTCCTTCAGAGGAAACACTGGGGCTGCAGAAAGCCTCACATTCTCTCTTTCTTTCACTTTTCTTTCTTTGCAGCAGACAAGGCTTATTTGTACTGCGGGATAATTACTATTAGACATAGGCAAGCTCATGTTTACTTTAACTAAGATGTAATTACAGCAAAAATTTGTTGAAATTTTAAAAATACACAAACTGATTTAGGGCTTTCTCGGGCAGTAAGGAGAAAAAGAACATTTATTTTTCCAAATCTAAACATATGCGAGGGGAATTTATTTATTCACAGAATTATCATGGCTTAACTTGCTGTTCTGATATTTATCCATAGATTTTTGTTGTTCTGGAATATGTTTAAAATATTAATATGTTGGGGTTTTTTTTCAATTGCAGGCAAACCTTTATTTAACTCTGCTCTCTGGGCAGTAGAGGTTTGGCCTTTGAAGCGATTGAGAAAGAGCACCGTTATTCATGCTGCATTCAGTGCTGAGAACTGAGACTCCAAAAACAGCAGTATCCTCTCATACCTGTTGAGAACACTTTCATCCTTAATGGGCTCATTAGCCACATTGTTAATTGAGTGCTATTCAGGCCAACATCAAAGCTAATAATAATTGTTTACTTACTTACTTACTTCACTAAAATGGACCCAACTGTAGCATAATGCTGCTCTCTTGGAAGCTATATGTTCATAAAGGGACATATATTTATGAATAAACTGGGGAAAAAAATGGGACACTCATCATTAACAGTCTCCCTTCACACTTCACACACACAGAGACACACACACACAGAATGCTGAGCCTTTTGTGGACGTTTTATATAACAAAGCTGCTTCAGTTTGACTGAAAAAAAGAAAAACGAACACACAAAAAAGTTAATTTAAAATTTACAGCTTTTGCATTTGAAACCTTAAAAGTTTTCAATAGTTTGTTTTAATTCATTTTTTTATTTGTTTTTACTTTTTGTATAAAAAAACCCCCCCAAAACAAATGCATTATGGTTACGACAAAAAAATAGACAAAGAACAAATAAATGTTCAGTGTAATTATGCAGCAACACTGGCACTAATAATTCTACAAGTACTACAAACAACTGCAATAATAATAATAATAATAATCATAATAACAATAATTATAATAGTGATTTATTTTTTTATTTATATATAAGAACATATATTTTATTTTTGAGTTCTTGTCCTGTAAGTTTTCTCCTCCCACGCGCTGCTGCCATATTAGTGGATAATAGGATCCGAAAATGGAAGCTAACTCATTGGAATTAAATTTATCAGCATGTGCTCAGAGGTAATAAGCTGTCAGTTATAAAATGAAGATTTGTATTTAGATATATGATAGGAAGAAAAATGAATAGGCAAAATAAATGAAGCTGCTTTACAACTAAATTACTTATTTGGAGCCAACAGACCACGAAGAGAATTATGATGATGACAATGATTATTGCAGATAATATTTTCCCTATGGAGGTGAAGATAGCAAATATGAAAAAAAAAAGTCATGCAGGTCCATAAAGAGTTAACAGGAGGGAATGTTTGCAGAAATGTTCTGATAGAAGGAACCAAACCTTGAGGCATTATCAAACATTATAATGGAGGAAATCTAATTAGCACTAAGGAGGGATGTTGCTGTTGAAAACCAGACTCGGAAAAGTGCTGACTGACTCACAAATGTTTATATATAGAGATATAATAAGCAGCAAACATTGCTAATTTTTAAACATTCTGACAATCACACATAGTGCTAATTATATACATTTGTGGAAATGCTTGTAAAACAGTCTCACTTTAAATACGATTACAGCCCAGTGGGGAATCTGAATATCCATTTCAAACTGAAATTTTCATCATAGCAGGATTTCTATTTTTAAAAGGCTGAGCTGATGAAAGCTGGTCTAAGCTACACCTAGGCTTGGGGCTAAAGCAGCTGCATTTCAATTGATTAGGTAGCCATGCATGATGAAAGTTTTAATAAATGACACCATAGTCAAAACATTTCAAAGAAAACAATCCCTGCTGTATGCCAGCATACTGCAAATATGCCAGAAACCACATGAGAGAATTAGATGAGAGGAAAGTGAACACAACTGGGTAACACATAGGCAAATTCAAACA
The DNA here is from genome assembly GCF_018398535.1 of Haplochromis burtoni. Taxonomy (NCBI): domain Eukaryota; kingdom Metazoa; phylum Chordata; class Actinopteri; order Cichliformes; family Cichlidae; genus Haplochromis; species Haplochromis burtoni. Next base: position 938,495 of record NW_024582525.1, on the reverse strand, counting down.
CACTGAATTTAACAATATATGACAGTAAGTGTCTTATTATTGCTTATTTTTGTCTGGTTCCCCACCAACTAATTTGTAGTTTGCGTAAGATGTCATTCTGCTATTTTTTAGGTGACTTGACAGCTGTGAATTGTTATTATTTATCTGTGCTGTGTTTTAAAGAAACTATTTTTACCAGAACAAAGACATTTGGAGAATTATAGGTAAGAATTATAAATATGTTTATGAAAAGAAACAAGCATCAAGGTTGGAAAAATCTATCTACAAAAACAAAAGTACTGAAAGCTGCTGGAGGTTTTAATATTTTAACATATATATATATCACTTATTGAGAGAGAGAGGGAGATGTGATAGATATGGTTTTTTTTCATCTGAGGAGCCTGGTGAAAACAAGCAAAGAAAAGTGTATTAAAAATGTCGTGTCTATAGGGCTCATGTCTGATGTCTGTCAAATCATTAAAAAGGAGAGGCACTGTTATCGAATGCTCGGGATCAGCAATAGTGGTGGCACATCACTGAGATGAGGTATGTCTTCCATGGGGGCAACTTGAAGGCCTTTTGTGAATTTATAGAGTGCGATAAAATCAGCTTCATATTTCTCTGCGAAATCGGCTGATGAAAGAAGCCTGGGAGAGAATTACATGGCAAGAGTTTTGTCACCAGACTCATAGGCTTTATAGGCTGGGAATTGAAAAGGTAATGAGAAAAGCCATGCTGCAGTTTGGCTGTGTTTAATAAGTCATCATGCCGCTATCTATTGTTAGTCGCGCAGACCCCACCAAGATTGTGTTTTCACCATACTTAATACTCTGCAGCTAGCGGGCATTTCAATGGATATAATACATCCAGCGCGGAGGAGAAAGCTAGCAGCTTATAGCACAGACACCATTACACAGAGTCGTGTGATAACAGTGAACAAAGAACAAAGTCTAAAAAATGAGACTGTTCTCCAGTTGCTTCTCTTCTTGAAGAATATGTGATTGCAATTAAGATAGATAGCTTTACCCTCCCCAAAAAAAAAAGCAAATTCTGGGATGGGCTAATTACACGCACAACTTACAAGTATAATTCTCCCTTTCTGCACAATGGAGTTTGTGTCTGTGCATGTGTGCAAACACACGGAATTCGGGTTGCAGTCGACAACAAGATAAAGAGTGAGGTAAATGCTGTCCTCAGGATACTGAGGATGATACTTGGCAGATGTATTTTTCTCCTTTTTAAAATTTGTTCATCTCATAACTCATCAAACAAATTTCCACCATCCCAGTGATCTCTTTATTCTTCTCACAGATTTTCTGTCTCTTCGTAAACTCGGCACACAGGAGGATAAAAAAAAAAAAAAGAAGCAGCCTGAAGGAAAATGAATTTAAATGTGAGCTGATGATGAATGGATGAACTGATTTTCTGGCAAGAATTAAAGCTTTGTAACGACACTTGACACAGACTGGATAAAAGGAAGAGTAAGACTAAAAAAAATTAAAAATGATAGGACTACTTTTTACAGTTTGTGTAATTACTGTGTGACATATAATGGGGCATATTTTCCATTTTGACAGCACACTCTACAGCCATCTTTTGTCTTTATGTCACTGCCTCTGGGTATGCATGAAAACAAGACTATTACTACACTCAAACCTGGCTAGACTGTTTGTTGTGCAGTTGTAAACTGCCATTTACTCACATGAGCAGACTTGTTTTAAGAGACAGGCTTGTCATATGCTCTGATCAACGAGAGTCAGTGTGAGGAATTTCTGGAGCGTGCAGAGTTTTTAACATGGAAATTGGCTTTGAACCCCATCTGCACAGGTCGGCACATCTTTGGGCAAAGCTCTGGTACTGCTGACAGGGAAAATGAACCATCAATTCTTTATAATGTGGCCTGATTATTATCCTACTTACCCCCCCACAAATTTAAACTGCAAATGTCTGCACCCTATAAAATCTGCAAACTCAGAGAAAGAGAAGAACTTATGTCTTCTCGCTCTTTTTTTTGGAAAAAAAAAACATTCAAATTGAAGCACCATAAACACTGCAATTTCAAACTAAAATAACCTCATCAACTAAACACTTTTAGAAAAGTGCTTGGTGGTTTTACTAACACACTTCAACACGTTTTCCAGCATACAAAAATTCATCATATCCATCTGATATCTGAAAAGAATGCACCTCTACATCTGAGATAAAATATTCAAGCGAATTAAATGTTTTATATAGGTTTAAGGTAAGGCGCAAATGTTACTTTAACATAAAATTCTGGAACTATGAAATGATTAAAAGTATCCTACCTGTGTAGAAATGTTGATTTCCAAATCAAATCAAAACCAAAGGAAACGAAAATAAAGGTTTTTACTGTATATGTTAGGTTCTTAACAAGTGAAATGGGAGTCTGACTGTGAAATGTGATACAAACCAGAGCAAAGTTTGAATGAAGCATGTTCAGCAACTTTGGGAAGGGATCTGTCAACGGCCAATCTGAGATGTCTTTATTTGACACGACTGGTTTTGTTAGGTCTCTTGCGCCAGTCCAGCCTGCCGGTGTCCCTTTCACCCCTAAAAGCAGCTGGGCCCTGACCTCTGCAGCACTGGCCCTCAAAGCCGAGCTCTTTTCAGCTCAGGCATATAGGGAACCTCCCCATTCCCTCCCACAAGCAACATCCCATTCAGCTGCAGAGATAACTTTATTCATCTTGTGCATCATTGTATCCAGTTGAATGCAGATACTATGCAGACACTTGAGTGAATTGAACTAGCAAGCGTGCATGTGTTAAGGACAGGAAAGAAGGGGAGGTGTTATGTCTTAATTTCTTCATTTTGACAGAAAATTCATGCGTGGGTTCACTTTGAAAAGCCACCTTCAGCCGTTTCATTTCAGTGTGAGTGCTTGGAGCATACCTGAGGTATCAGATTTTTAGGAAGATGTGTTAAGATGACATTTTAGCACTTAAAATATGCAATCATGCCAAGAAATTTAAATAAATTCTGGAAATTACACCAGTGTCTGCAGATGATTTCTCTCCGTTACTGGTGCTAATTTACATGAAAGTGCTAAACAGCTATTTTTTTCTCTCTTTTTTTAAATTGGTAAACTCTGGACAGACAGCTGGCAGGGACAGTTGAGCTTATGTTCACCTGCCTAACACCAAAACAGCACCAGGACCACCCTGCTTTTCTCTCATCATTCATATTCAAGCCAGGGCCTCTTGACAAGTCTGCTGATCTCACTCAATGTTTTGTGATTTGGACAATACGTTTTTCACTGTGTGGGCAAAAATGCTGAGGCCATCACACTTCTTGAAGCCAGTCTTGTGAGACTCAACTGAGGCAGAAGGTCTCAATTCTTCCTCCTCTGTGAGAGTTATCTCTGTCTAACGCTGTGGTCAGATAGAGCATGGGATTCTCGGTTTCCATACTAATGTGGTAAAAAAACCAAACCCCAAAACATACAATTTACGTATAACTTCTGATTGAACATAAAGATTCAAATTTAAACAATTTGCTTCTCTCCTGAAAGTTTCTCATTTTAAAGCTAATATTTTCTTTTTTCTTTTATATAGAATTTGACAGAATTTCAGCAAAACATCTAAATACAAAATCCTCACCGTAACATTTTATTTATAATGCTGTTCTTTGTATAACATTATTATACAAAATACAGCATTGAGTGAACTTTTTTTTTTACAAATAGAAGTGGTTTGGCTGCCCAAATAGACGTGCATTTATCATCACACTGTTTGATATTAGACATAGTTTTTCAGCTGTTTCATCACTTGTTTACAAGTCAACAAATATAAAGATAATATAAATAAATACCACAAACTTTAGGCTTTTCGCACCACTTTCAATCTGTGGTTTAATACGACGTAAAACGCAGTGGCACTCAAAAATATGATTCTCAATAAAAAGCGTGAATATTTGTGATGTAGCCAGTGGTAAAAATCCTTTTGGGGATTTCGATATCTAAAAGAGAGAGGTTTATACATTAGCGCTGTAGTTGCAAAACACTGTTGATATTCAAATGATTATTGTGCAAAATCTGGGATAAGCTTCTGTGTGAGAGCTCTTCTAAGTGCCTACAACTATTGCTAATTCCCCTCACCATTGTGGGCCGGACAAAGGCCTTAATCCCATTTCACTTTTGCAGAAGGCTGGGGCTATTTTCCCTCTCATAAACCAACAACACTCCCCCAAGCCAGAGCTGAGAGGTTCTGAGAAAGGGGCCAGTGTGTGCATACTTCAAGGCTTTTTTGTCCAGCTTGGCTAGTGCTCTGCATAAACTTTTAAGTGGTCCCAGTAGGCCTCAAACACCTTTTGGCAGAAAAAATAAGCTACCACAAACTGTAAAAAGGAAACCAAACACTCTCTTAACCTGGACAATACAAAAGAAAATATATGAAGTCTTTTATAACTCAGATTGGGTCTGGGCTGCAAAGAGTTAACACGCTTTTTTCAGGCGCTATAGTAAAGGAACTTTCATTCTTCTGAAAGCAGCTCTCTTTCTCTGCATTGTAAATCCTTTAATACATTATTTATAACATGGTGGTCCACTATCAAAGAAAGTGGAGTAGAACAGGATTCAGTTCTTGTACTTTGTAGTATAGCTCTAGTTCGCAGTGAAAATAAATCCACTTCTCTGACTTTGACATAATATTTTCTCTTTGTTATTGAACCTACTTTAATTCTACCTTTTAAATTTATGATTTAATTAAAACAAGAGACACTTTAAGGGATTTTGTCCATTCCAATTATAATTTCATCACAGAACCCTCACTGCAAATATGAAAAAAATATCAAGACATACAATAACTTTGATTTTTATTGAACTCTGCAGTATGTCATTTTTGAATTTTATGTCATATTTGAAGAATAATTTAAGTCTGATTATCACTTAATTTCCCTTTTGAAAACAGGGATGATGAATGTAACATATATGTAAAGACTGTCTTTTTTAATATTAAATTGCATTTTCTTAACAACAACAAGAGCAGAATATGTGCAAGTGCGAGTTCGTGAATATATGCATGACTGGCGAAGCTCCCTGGAACTGAGAGCAATGCCACTAGCTCAGTTGTTTAGTAAGTAAGTGATGGCTTTATTCAGCTGCTGTGTCATGCAGTGCATGTGAACCAGCATGCAGACCAGCATGTGGCCTGTGTTGGCTCATGTTAGGTGTGTAGTTGGAGGGTTTACTCGCACTTAAAAAGGAGGGGCACAGCAAATACAAATCAGCCAGGAATTTTCTTCGACAGCCAGACAAACCATTCTCCTTTAATCTTAATCAATTAGACACCCATGAAGTGCAAACAAATCACAAACCTGTCAGCATACACAATACAGTGTAAAGAATCTGCAAATTACATGCAGTGTAGACAAGCTGTACCCCTTCCTACAACGCTGCTGGGTTGAGTTCCCTAAAAAGCTTCACATCACCCAGCTCATATTTGTGCCACTGACTTACAGTATAATAAAGAGGATCTCTTTGCTAAGATGCCCACCGGAGTCCAGAACTGTTAGTTTAATATCCACTGGGATCCACTGGGGTTAGTGTAGCCTTTCACATACAATACTCAGTCCTGGAAAGTGATACGTCTTTGCTTGATGTTAATGGTTTATAACATCCCATGATAGCTAAATTTACCTCTGGAAAACCTGGCCTAATGATATTTCCCTTGCTCAAGTTGACAAAGAGAAAATCCATGGTTAAAGTACTATTGAATTTTCACACCTGTATACAGGGAGTCATGTATCACATTGTTTCGACTCTTAACTGCACAAAAGTACACCTGAGGGTTTTCTTACTGCTCGGGGGTGGAGTGTTGGGGGTCAAGAAAACCCACCATACCTATTTCTTGGTTAACATTTACACTGGTTGACAAGTAAAGAGAAACACAAAGCTTGAACATTTGCCAAAGTCATATATGAGATAATATTCATTTGCTAATTTATGTGTTAATGACAATTATTTCATTTATGATATGCTAATTGTAACTTTGTGATATTAAATAATTGTGAAAAACTTGTTGGTACAGCCATCAAACATAGTGTGATTAGTAACATTGTTTCTTATTACTATAGCGACTTTTTTTTTTAAAGAAGGAACAGCTGTTGAATAGATACAATGTTGTGACAAACTGCTACTCAAAGCACACTACCAGTAACCTGTAAGTATTTAAAGAGGAAGATGACAACTGGTAATATGAGGATAATCTACTCAAAAATGGTGCATTGTGTTTCAGATATAGCCAAGTGCAAATTTGATTTAGTTCCATCAAATATGCAGACACTTTAGTGGGTTGTTTGAAGATTTTATTTGTCAACCACTACCGCATGTTTCAGCTGACTAACCTTATCCATGTAGTTATTTTTTGAGCACTTCCTCTCCATAACCTAAACCAAGTAGCTTCGGTTGTCTAAACCTAACCAAACCTTAACCATACTGTACTTGTCATAAGCAGATGTTGTAGGAATAATCAAGTGGAAAATGTTGGCAGCAAATGCTCAAAAATGTTGTCACGAGCGTAATCTGGGTTTCCGAGAAATCATCCAATATCAGCGGCCTGTCTGGTGAGTGGGTTGTGTAAAAATGATCTTTGCAACCAACATGTTGTGAGTTTCCCCACAGTAAATGTCCTGGCAGTAGGATCTGGCACAAGAATCATTTGCAGGGTGTCCTGATTCAGTTACTAATATCCATTCAACTGAATGCTGCCTGTGGTTGCAAAATCTAATGTAACCCATTTATCCAGCTTCGAATGTAATGATCACAGAATCTACTCACATACTCAGTAAGCCTGTATGTATGCTTTTGCTGAAATCGCTGTGTTTCTTTTTGTAGTATTAGTTTGGCATTGCATTTAACCACTTTTGATCCTCTTCTGGCTACAGATTTATAGTTTTCCTTCAATGAGTTTCAAAGTGCATTTTGGCACCTGTCATAAAAAGTAGAAATTGAAAAATATAGTGTTTAATGTCAGTTTCTTAGACAAACTTTTTTAATCCTCTATCACAGCTTCTTTAGAATGATATATTCATTGAATCAAGAAAAGAGTATTTTCTTTATTTGGAAAAAATGCCAATTTAGAAAGCAAACATTATACAGAATGGCTTTCATGCTTGTAGTGTATGAAAACATTAAAAGAAGCATCTATAAGAGCAAGATAATAGTAGCATTTATAGTTGTAATAGCATTATTAGCAATAATACATTTATTAGTTATGTAAAATCATCAAAAGATCTTTTTTTTAATCAAAAACTAAAACCCCTCTCTTAGGAGGCAATGAAGAAGCGTCCTGTTCAGATATCCATACCACCTCAGCTGGCGCCTTTCGATGAAGAACAGTACTGGCTGTGGTCTTAGCACATCCTGTGGGACCAAGATCCACACTATCTCTAAGGCTGAGCTCAGAGACCCTTTGGAGAAAACTCATTTCTGTTGCTTCTTTCAGTCAGTATTCACACCAAAGGTGAGTGTAGGCACATAGATTAAACTGTAACTTGACAGCTTTTAAATTTACGCCCACCTCTTTCTTCACCACAACAAACTGTTACACCATCCAAACCAATGTGCCTGTCAGTTTCTTGTTGCACTCTACCCTCACTTGTGAACAAGACCTCGGGATACTTGAACTTCTCCACTTTGGGCAGGAACGTATTTATCCATGACCAGGCATCAGTACTCCACCCTTTTCTAGCTGAGAACCATGGCCTCAGATTTGGATGTGCTTATTCTCCACCCAGCTACAAACCACCTCAGTGTAATCTAGGAGCCACTGCCTCATGGAGCCAAAAGAAGCACGTCACCTGCAAAGAGCAGGACAAAATCATTTGTACCTCTGGAGTTTGCAGTCAGTAGGATGAAGGTAAAACTGAGTTTGAACTAGTTTGAAGTAGTCTGAACTGTGAGGTGTGCTCTAGTAGTATGGAATTCCAGGTTGATTATCACAGTCCATTAGGTTGTAATGAATGTTGGACTTTAGAGTAGCCCCTTATTTCTAATCCATTGTGATGAGGGTGAGGAGGATTTCCATTTTGGGAAGCTCAGGATAGAACCCTTTCTTTTTGCAGATGATGTGGTTCTCTTATCTTCATGACGCTATGAACTTCAGCATGCAATGAAGTGGTTTGCAGCCAAGTGTTAAACAGCTAGGATGGAAATCGCACATCCAAGTCTGAAGCCATGGTTCTCTGTTTGAGAGAGAGGTCGCCCTAACTGAAGGAGTCATAGCATCTTGGGATCTTATGCACAAGTAATGAGAAAGTGGAGCGTGAGTTCAATTGGCACACTGGTGAGGCATCAGTAGTAATGAAGGAATGGTTTCAAACTGTTGTAGTGAAGAAAGGCACTGAGCCATCTGCATTCGAACCCTGTGATCCTGAGATCAAGGCCCTGAATACAAGTTGCCGAAATGAGTTTTTTCTGAAGGGTGGCTGGGCTCAGCAACACACAGGGTGACGAACTCAGACATCCAGAGAAATCTCAAAGCCATTTCAAAAGGAGTGGCAGCTGAGGTGGTTAGGGCATCTGGTAAGCATCTCTCCTGGATGCCTACCTATGGAGGTTTGGGCATGCCTACCCTCCCAGTTTGACATGCCCAAACTGGGAGGAGATCCTGGGCTATACCCAAAACCCATTAGAGAGATTATGTATCTCATCTAACCTGGGAAAGTCTCGGGATCCCCCACGAGGAAGTGGAAAGTATTTATTAGGAGAATATCTGGATATATACCTGAATATTTGGAATATCCTGCTTAGCCTGCTGACACTGTAACAAAACTTTCAATAAAGAGGAAAACTGTGGCTGGATGGATGGATGGACCACCAGAGGAATTGTTGCGATGTAATGCATGTATAGAACTGTGGATGCAAATCCTGAGAGACTAACTTTAATCAACTGCTAGCCAGACACTCAAAACAGAAATGCAGGAAACTGGTGGCCCAGCTGAAGCCAGTCCTAAGAATTGCATGGTAATTATTTGCTATAGTTAATGTGACTTTATGGACTAATGCACTAATAATGCAGAAGCTGGGATTTATTCATATGTATCAGATACATTTATCAAATTACTTCAGTCCAAGGCAAAAAAAACCCCAAAAACAAAACATTACTTGACTAACAACACTACACTAGCAAAGCACTGTAAACACGAATGCATGTCTGCATATGCACAATGAACTCCTCCTTAAGGAACCTAGTCTCTGGACTCTGAAAAAAATGGTCACTGTTACTATGGTTAGCGACCTGTCCTGGGCGTGCATCTCGTATTATGGTAGCTGGAATAGGCTCCAGGCCAAACACGACCCTGGTAAGGGGAAGAGAATGGATGGATGGATGTTAACTATGGTAACCATTGTAATATAGAAATATTGCTTTAATAGTGTTGCAAATAGTTTTTAGACAGCGGCAAGTCTACCTTTAAACGAACAGTTTTGTATTAGGATCATATATATATATTAAATACATATAATATAATGTCTATAACACGGTATCATAACACATCCAGTGTAAACTGTGTCATTGATATATGGTGAGATGCGAGACCACTGAGGTCAGTAAAAATAACATTTATAAACTGTGTTAATCTGGCTCTTACCATCACACAAGACTAAATGTGCACTAGAGCTAAACTTGGGCACAGCTGTACTAATACTGTACTAAATACAGGAACCAATAAAGCAACACATTGGTTTATACTTCTTATACTCCTCAAGAACATTATCAGAGCACGTGACCATCACAGTATATGGGGTATGGAGAAGAAATCAGTTGGGGTAGCTGGACGGCGCTGTAGAAGGGCATCACTCCAGCCCTACAAAATGACCTCAGTAGTGTTCACACTTAGTACATGTGACAGATTACACAATATGTGACAGTAAGGTTTTGAACTTCACTATTTAACAAGGTCCTTTAGCAAGGTCTGATGTGTGATTTAAGTGCTCCCTTAATTCTTCTGACTAATGTATTTATTCCTTTAAACAAGAAAACTAGATGAAAAGTATGAGCATGATGAAGGTGATTATAATCAATCTCCAGTAGAACGTGAATGTGCTTCAAAATATCGACCAACTGTTAAGATAACGGCGCATAGATACAAGTTTTGGGCTGACCAACCCACCACTTGGCTGACTCTCATGTGTCCATAAAGCTGCATTTGACCTGTTTTATTAGCCTTTGACAGAAAGAGTGTGCTTACATTTTTCTTTTCTTTACCGCCAAAGAAAGATGGAGCCAGTGGACTAGCAAAGGTTTGCTAATTAAATATCTACAGTCATCAGTGATCATCTGCAGCCATTTTTGCCTGCTCACCAAAAAGACTTTAGAAAACACAAAGACAAACATGCAATGGTCAATGATGATTGACCATTGCATGATTTACATATATAATTAGTTATTATTTAGCCGGAGTTTATAGGGTTATGCGAATAAATGTTGTCCTACAGTATTTTATTCAACAAACAGCACAAATATGCTTGATGATACAGTAAACTGTTGAAAGCTTCGTGTACCATTTTTAAAGAAGCAAACATAACATGAGGTGACAAATTAACTTGTCACTGGTGGAAATTACTCATACTGTAGTTATGAACATATTAAAATGCTTTTAACTTGCGAAAGCAATCCACATCCACTCAACACATATTGGAAGATAATTAATGAAAAAACAAAACAGACAAAAGTTCAGTTATCCCTGAAAGGTGACAACATCAAAAACAGAGCATCTGGCAACTCACAACACCAAAATCAGCTGTGTCTCTGAAAGGATCTGTTACTGACAAATATTTGAGGTGTTAAATGACATACTTTAATGGTTTTCAGTAAGTAAATAGAACCCCTGAAGGAAACAGATATTATAAAATCCTGGCACATTTATTCACAAGTTTGTATTTCAAACTATTCCATATCCAAACTTACACTAAGCTACTGTAATTCACTACTTTTGTATATCTCACATCTTGTAAAGGCTGCTAAGGGACTTTCTGCTCTTGATTTTGAAGAGAATATAGTGTATGTAGTTTCCATTTCTTCACTGACTGATGACTAACAAGGCATTTGCTTTATTGGCAGCTACTAACCTAAACACCAGCCTTTGCAGTGGATGTGCTAGCAGTCTACAACACTGAGGAGTTATGTCAGGTCAGGAGGACAGCAAGGAGAAAGCCCATTTGCTATCATTCATTTGGGTTTTGTACTGTAAATATTTCCCCTGGTCTGTCAAGGTCTACTTTAACATCCCCCGAGGTGTGTGTTAGAGAACATGACCTCCAGTGGAAGTGACTTCCCACTCACCTTAAATACTTGCTGAAGTACCTGCAAAAGAATATCATGGGTTCGTACATCCAGAACATTTTATGTACCATATGCAGATATTGCAAGCATCTAGTGTGTCATTTAGTGAAAAAATAATAATATGCAGCAATACAGTGCAAAAAAATCTCAGCATTTAATATGTACCTGGGTTTATAACCCCAAGCTGCCCCCTGCAACTTCTTCCCTCTTCCCTAGAATGACATTTAAGTTGAAGAGTTGTCCTTTTTGACAGAGCAATGTCAATATATTGGCAGAAGTGCTGGGGATGCTATATTAACCTCCTAAGACACAAACTCTTCCACGGCATGCATTTTTAATTTATCTTTGACATTAGGGCTGATTGGCACCTGATGAATGTAAAAACAAAGAATTACCAGTTTTTTGTTGTTGTTAATTTACCTAATTTTTGTTCTTGAGAAAAATAATATCCACATATGAGGATATTTGTTTAAAACTGCAATAGAACAGTGGCAGTCTAATGTCCTCATAAGTGGATATCAGGCACTTGTAGAGCAAAATTTTTGTATTTTGGTCTAGACAACCCAAAATGTGATGTCCACATATGTGGACGCCAGGTCCTAGGAGGTTAAAGCACAGGTTTACTACTTCGGTTGGGTTAGTGGCCAAATAATCTTTTTTGAATGCATTATGTAACTGACATCAAAATAAAGTTAAGATTTGCGTTTTTTTATTCATTTCACAAAGTAAAAAGTAACATCTAAACAAAGTTTTAATTAAGTGTTTTTAACATTACTTATTTAATGTCTAATTTAAACTAAGAAAATCTTATCACTTGCATAAAGCAAACCACATCTTTTGCATATAACTATTTCCGTTTTTGATTTAGAAGTAAACGTGTCAAAAATGTTGTGTACCCACAAAGAAAGCACAAAGAAACCTGCCTGGGTGGTTTTTCCCAGGCTTTTGGTGACCGTTGAGTTACGTATGGACGGTGTATGTTGAACATGACTCCCAAAACAAAAGCAATAGAGAATGTAACATTACTGGAACAGGTTTGATGATGAAAAGAACATAATATATTTAAAAATCAAAGGAACCGTGAATGATAATTAATGTTTTTTAATATAGAGATATTAATAATTGCTGTATGTGTGATGATGTTTGTGCAAAGTTTCATTCAGATTGGTTCACCTATTAAGCAGAAGATAGCATACATATGGACTCAAATCTTTGTAGTAATATTATATAAAAAATATTCCATTTTATTTTTAACTGTGAGAATACTGCAGTGATGTTTCTAAGTTTTGGGATGCATAATACTTCTATTATAATCTATTTAAGCCTGCATTAGGCAATGCCATTTGATTTAGACTTTAGTCTAAATAAGTACATAAGGAAGGAAGTTAAGTTTATTACTCGTGTTTCACAGCTTGGACATTTCAAACACAGTGCTTCTTAACTGCTATTTAGAAGGAAATGGTAGTTTTTACAAATAACAAAAACTGAACCCACATCACAAAGTTAGCAGCATTTTGGTGAAGAAAGTCAAACATTCTGCAATCCAAGATCCAGGTATTTCCACATTTTTCAGGTAGCTGTATGTCATAATATCAGCCATGTCAGTGTATCTGTCAGCTTGTTTTGGAATTATTTTGCTCCCTAGTGGAAAAACTGTTATTATATGGCAAAATGGAGGGTCAGTCACAGCAAGAGGGTCCCGCTCCTTGTGCTTGCACAGGTTTTTTTCTGGGATCTCCTGTTTCTCTGGCCACCAAATAGACAACAGATTAAGGTTGCCTATCCTGGCTCAGGGCACACTTGGAGAAATTCAAAATTGCAAGAGGTTTGTTAGACAGTTAACTAAAATAAAAGCCTAACAAAAAAAGTTGGAGTGATTTCTTTAAAACGATGGGGTGACTCAAACGAGCAGCATGTCACCACTTCCTCTTCAAGAAGATAGTCTTCATCTTTTCTGCTAAGTCCTTTTCCTGCTATATTTAGGAACCTCTCTCAACAACTCAACATAAGGAGACACTCTGAGTAACATGAACAAGACAAAGCAAGAGAGTGTAGACAGCAATGCTGCTTGAAGAGAGGCTACTTTGGGAAAGCGATGATAAGATCTTGTGGTGTAGTTACTACTTAGATAAGGATAAGAAGCTTAAAAACTAGCTGGCAGGACACAAACAGTAAGTAGACTGTAAGTGCCCTTACTATTATGTGAAGTCCACTCTTCTTTGTGTACTTTTGTTTTGCCTTTAGAAATATTAGATGTGGCTGAATCATTTAGCTTCTAACTACATTTAATTTCTATTTTCTTCAAATGGTGAAAATGTTGTCATGCAATTTCATCTGGAAATGTGAAAGTGCACTACGGCACAAGTCCAAGAAACTAACTCTCCTGAACTGATTTTTTAATTTATATCATTTAGTATATAAATAAATACACATGTGGAAACGTGCGAAGACATTTGCTATGATTTGCTGTAAATATCTCTGCAGATATACTGCAATGTAATGATTATACATTCTGTACATGTAAAAGTAGTTTTTGTTTTTAGATATTATGGCAGTAGCAAAATAAATATATAAAATAAATTCGTCTTTGCCATAAATATTAGATAATTACTTCAGAATTTTGTTCCATTAATAAAGAAGGATTTAGTCCCAGTTGCTTATTGGTTTTGTTAAGGTCTTAGTTGTAACATCCAGGTGATCATTAAATAAAATCTCTTATCAGTTGCTCACTTGTGGAGGAATTAAGCAGTACTTTGGTAAAGAACATTTTCACCTCAGAGTTTAATTAATATTAAAGAAGTGGCAAAACAATAGCCCCACTGCATTTGAAATCTTAACCCCAGGTGCCCTCATTTGGAGCGCCTAGCATATCTCCATGCTGCACCAGTCTAATCTATGGCATGTCAGCGTGACCAGGTGAAAAGTGGCGTTAATTCTATATTGGAGCTGGGCATGTGTTGAGAGCAGCAGAGACAGGTAGAGCATGCCATGGGAGTCAGCGTGTGACCTGACAGGGATTGGCAGGCAGAGTGTTAATTGGATAGGTGCGCCAGCCCATTTGTGTTGGCCATCCCATCGCAGAAGACATTGTACCTAGTTCTTGACTCCCAAGACAAGCTGTTGTTCTCTTCGTAGGCATGCTCTGAATATAGCCAATGAAATTATTTGTTTCATGACTGTCATGTGACTTTGCTCAGACAAAGACAGGGGGATGGGAAAGACAATGCATCACCCAGTTGAACCTGAGCACTGATATTATTTGGTAAGAGTGTGCGAGTGCAATTATTTCTGTACAGAAATAAGAAGTAAATTATAAAAGTACTCAGGAAGTGAGATTTGTCTGCCGAACACAATACTGCAAGGATACAGAAATGTTTCTGAGGCACTAATTTGTGATTAGTTGGTCAATAAATGCATTTGTGGTGTCCATAACTAGAACTTTATTCAATTTGAAAGTATTATTGTATCCACAGGCTGTTTTGCAATCATTTATGTAGAAGACAAAAGACTGGCTATTTTGCCACTTGTTAATGGCAAGTTGGTGGCTGTATTATATTTGACAATGTAGTAACAAATAAATAAAAAATTGTTTAAGCCTAAACGAATTAGTAGACTTATTGAAGTTAGCTCTTTTCTTAAGCTAATATTGGTTCAGCAAAACATTTGTGCTATATTTTTCTTTTTCTTTTATTTTCTTGTATAAGTCATGAATGTCTTGAGAGAAATCTTTAAAAGAAAATAGTTCACATCACTGTCACTTTCTTCATATATGTGCTAAACCTCTTTGTAATGTATACTGGAAAAAAATTCCTTTGGTCTAATCAAGGCGCTTCCTGTTTGTAATCACTCTGGTTGATGTTGTTTTATAATGATTAGTCTATTGGCCTTGATTTAAAGTAAAGAAATAAGAAACTTGTCATCATTTATCAAATCCTATATTCTAGGTGAACACAGCAGGAAGCTGCGCCGAACTACAAAAGCAATTTAATATCACAACTCAGCAATCGGTTTATCCTTCAGACCACGTGCCATTAGATTCTCTCAGATTTTCTGATATAACAGTATTTCATAAACTTCCCAATTTGCCTCCCAAAGTTGTCTGTGAAATTACAGCTAGTGAATATATGATGTCCAATAGGGTCATAAACTGCATGTGACCACCACATGTTGAAAAGTCCTTTGTAGTATAATGCAACCTATTCTGTCAGGTGTGAGCTACTGAGCTACTGAACAGTGGTTTAATTAAACACAGAGCACACGTCCGAGTTATCACAGTAAATAGTTGTGGATTGTATATTTGTTAATCATGATTAATGTTCCTAAATTTCTATGGAATTACAAATGAAAAATTACTAAAATAAGTACTGGCAAAATGGAATTCAAGAGCTTAAATTACCTGGTTCTGTTAACTATAGCATGTCTGCAATGGGTAAACAAAGTCTTATTAATTTTTAAGATATCTGTAGCCCGGAAGGGGGATTTCACAGTGGTTGCAGAAATAAACACTGATGAAACACTGAATTAAAAACAGGCTCGACTTTTTCCATTGCAACTTCCCCAAAATCCACAAAAATCAAAATACATAGAAAAATGACAGTTTTGTAAGCAAAAAATTAATTTATGATAGCTGTGTAGTATTATATACTTTAGTAGTAAGATTAAGAAATATACAAACAAAAAAAGAAACAAGCTGCAGTTCATGCTTAAACAGTTAAGCAGTTGCAAAATTAAACATGTGCTAGCAATGTTTTTTTTAACATCAGAAATTGTAACTGCATTGCATTTTTGGTTTATGAGTGCAACTGTGAGATTTCACATTGCGATGCTGTATGAATCAGTGACTTCAGTCTGCTTTTATTTGAATATGAATGGTTCTAATACAGCAAAGGGTATACACAACCCTCAATTTAACCTTAGCCATTGTGTTCGATGCAGACAGGCCTTACTATTGTTCAAGATGCTGCATCTTATTTTTTTAATAAGGAAAAGGATTAAATTAAAACCCATGCAATCCAAATGAAATAGGGATTTTTGGATGCATTCATACAAAATGTGTCTGGAAAAGATAATTCCACTTAATGGAAGCATTTAAAGAAGTTGGCTGATGCATCTGCTGAAACTTGGATTACATTGTGTGTGTGTGTGTCTGTGTGTGTGTGTGTTTTTCTTTTCTTTGTGCCATCATAAATTATATTAAGAGCAAAAACTCAACATTAACATAAATGTTTACCACAATTTCTGCCTTGTTATTATTAACTATTTTTTATTATTATTTCATTAAATATGATACGGATTAGTACATTCTTTGTCACTTATTTATCTTTATGGGTCCTTTATTTACCATCCTCTGTCAATATATAGATTTTTCCCACTCTGCGACAGGGGCTGGTGTTAACTGTCAGATTTCCTGGTGATATCTCAATTAAGACAAAAAAAAAAAAGGAAAGTCTATTGTTTAGGGGGGTGTGAGCGGATATTTCCATGCTGCAGGCTTTAAAATGGGAACAAGAATGTGTTCGGTCAGCTTGAACAGCGCAGGATGATTTTGGGGAGGACTCCTCCTTTGTGACACATGCTGCATAGACATAATGAATTATATTATAATTACAAAGCACAGTCTGTAGAAGTGGACAATATAGATATTTGGCTAGGGGGTGGAGTGTGCTGCTCCACAGAGACTGAGCCACTCCAGACTGCATTTCTATTCAGATCACTTTAACTTAGACAAATCTCAATATCAATGAATGAGGCTTTGTTCAGGAAATAAAAACATTTGAACAAGGACGCCTCATCTTCTCATACACTGGCGGGATGTAAGCAATTTTAAACACTCCGTAAAGAAACCCCCACTAAGTTCAACTTTCTCAAAAAGTACTCGCTTTGTCTTTACATAGAAATAACGACACGCAGAAATGACATACGGAAATGCAAACATATATAACACTCATTTAGTAAATAAACGTTAGCGGGGAGATGGTTCACCAGAGAAGATTGATTTGTATTGTGTGATGGCGAAGGCACTATATATTGTGGAGAAACTGGGCAAAGCAGAGCAAGTAGAAAAACAGAGGGGAGGGAAGCTGGCAGTGACTGAGAAGATGAGGATTTGACGGCAAGGTGACAAAGAGTTCAAACAAAATGAGGCTTGTAGATTAGCAGCACTCCCCTCAGTGACAGGTGTCATCTCTTGGGGCAGTCTGTCACTCTGCCTGCTGCCACTCTTTATATAATATCAGGAGGGAGAGAAGGAAAGAGAGGAGGAGAGGCAACAACACTTGCACCTCAAAAGCCATGGCCTAGCCTGCTCTACCTGCCAGCAACCAAGATTAAAGTCTAAGTGCCCGAGAGAGAGAGAGAGTAATGAAATGAACAAAAATAAGCAAATGTTTATTTACCCCACTGCCTATTTTGCTTTAATGATTTCAGCACGAAAAGCCTCTGCAGAAACATCTCACAGTAAGTCTGTGGGAAATAATCAAATGGTATATATAATCCGATGTATATATAGGGAGATATGTTTTATATAAATATTTATTCGTAATGTGATAAAAATGTCTGCGTCTATAAGTTATTTAATGATTTACCTAAAAAAGAAATGTTTTCTAAATACACAGCAAGATTAATAAACTATATACTAAATATAATACACTCCCACTGCCAAAGAGAGGGAGAGAGGCTGAGGGCAGTACTTACCAGTAAATATTTACTACCACCCAGAACAGGCAACACGGGGAGAGAGCGCAAAACACAGTGACACAGAGAGAGAGCGAGAGAGAGCGACACAAAGAGAGAGAGTATTGTTCTTTTGTAAAGAGTCAGTTGAGTTTCACCCAAACCTTTAACAAGTCTGTCATACAGGAAGGTATTAACTAAAGCTCAGAGGGAGCCAGCTCCCGTCATCCTGGTGACATGCAGACTGAGACCTGCTGCTCTCTGCCCAGGACTCCAGCCATCTGCTCCACAGATTGCACTGAAACACACACAGCAAGTGCTGCTGCCACCCCTCTGGGTGAGAGAGTCACCAGAGGGTCAGCTACTTCTCCAGGACTTTCTCCCTTATATGTTTTGACTGCTCTTACGTGCATATGTTGATTAGAGTCACCAAGCAGCCTCACTAATGACATTATAATCTGCAAAGACTGACAAACTGAGAATCCACAGTAAGTCTAACAGGCAGCCACACTACACAAAAAGAGGAAATGAGAAAAGGGGGGGGAAAGCAGGAGACATATTCTGATGTTTGTTTTTGACAGATGAGGGATGCCCCCTATTGACTTTGTCAGGAAGGATAGAAACGGGGGTAGAGAGAGTAAAACCAGTGAGCAGTAGCGACTGTGAAGAGGGAAAAAAATAATGGAGTGCCAGTGTTCCCTTAGCAGGAAAAGGGCCCTTAAGATATCATGTATGGACAAAGGAAAGACTAAGACTGCCAATATACATTAAGGTTTTAAAATATTCATTGCATAGGTTGGAAGGGATAGAAGGTTATGTGAGTATTTGGCGCCCTCCCAAATGGAAAATTCTCTCTGAATAACAATCAGGTCGTACAGAATCAGACGCATAATGAAAATGAAGACGAGCGGTTGCTGGTTATGGCGACACAGAGTAATTTTCCAAAGCCTTGAAGAGAATCAATTAGAAGTTGATCAAAAATAATTACGAGTCTTGAGATACAACTTAAAGCTTTAAGTCGCATTCTGAATTCCTTTTCTTTTTGATTCTCTGTTTTACGTTTAGCTTAAATGAATTTCCCTGATACTACAATTTCACACACTTGCAGCATGACGGCATCTGTGCCCTGTGCATTGAAAAACAAGTCGTATGCCTCACAGTGCCTCTCTGGTCTGTGAACCGGTGTCCGTTGGGGAAATCGACCACCCTGGGCACAGTTGTGCTGGAGTGAGTAATGAGGCAAGCTTTCCATGATGGCTGATACAGCCTCCCATTAACAGCCATGCTTCAGGGTATTCTCTGTTTCTGTGTTGTGGAATGGAAATGAGATCTGATAGAGCCATGTATAATTTGTTGTCACATCAAAGTGACACTTATTAGCTTTATTTCCTTATCATTGTTACATCTACAGTACCTCTGGGTAAATATTTCTGAAGAGCAGACTGGTGCTAGCTTGCTTTTGTTACGTGCTGCTGTGTGCCTCTAAGTATAGCAGTAGTCACTAACTTTCATGGAGCAGATCTTTAACAGCTGGTTGTAGAAATGTGTGTCTTCTATTGATGTTTCCACAATGGACACAATGAACAATGGACGTTAGACTACAAATAGATTTTCTGAAAGTACACATCCACTTCTGTTGGATCTTAAGGAATAGTTTGGGCATTTCTTTTCTTACGGGAGAGAAAACATTGATGTCACTTTCATTATTCCTGTGCATGTCATTTCATTCCACCGCCAAGGCTGATAATCTTATTAGTAACATCATTGTACACTATATGAAAGTAATTTTTTTTGCTGCCCTCTTTTAATATATATTTTATTCATCACTCATTGCTCTCACGCAGACACGCACATGAGAAACACACACATTTTTCCATTAATCTCCCAGCTATTCTGAAGTGGATTATTTTGAATTCATCCAACATCCCTCTTCGTATCTTTGTGACTTTGAATTGGGATATTGCTGGATCGACCACTATCAGAGCAGAATTATTCCCCCAAGTCCTACAGAGAGCTGAGCATTGAAGGGCTATATTTCAACCATTGCATCTATAGATATGCAGCATTATAACTCATGAGTGGCACCTCATTTCACACAGCCTAATGGCTTGACACGGAGCACACTGGGGATCCAGGCAGGGGAGCTTCCCCTCATTTTTTTGGTCCAAGTTTTATGAGAGACAAGGATTAGGGTTGATTGAAAGTCAGAGTGAGCTGCTTGCATAGGACTGCACTGTTGCAAGGCTTTTCATGAAATTTGCGTCATTGATAATTTGCATTCTTTAAGAATACACAGGCATCCCACTTCATTTCACTTTCATTTATGTTTCAACAAATTCCACAGGCTCAACTTGCCAGGCCAAATAAAAGCCTGCCAAGTCAAAGATCAGTTCAGATGTGAGTCTCTCCCTCCCTCCAAAAAAAAAGAAAAAAAGAAGAGAAAGAAATTGTGCTGCAGCAGCCTTGAGATATTTAACTGATTTAGATAGAGAAGCGCAAACACTGAGGCACAGTCTACTCTTCAGTGAACTTATCTTGCACGCCTGGATGTGACAGACAGTGTAGCCCTCCAGCTTAGTTGTCATACACCGGCGACCAGTCAGAGCTCGTCAGGTTGGATGATTGTATAATTGTGTTGTGACACCTTGAACCCGCCAGTGGTATATAACCATGTTAATTTTCTGATAGCACACCGTGGGCCGGTAAAAATCAGAGTTATGATGGGTGTAATTTGTGCCTCTGACGGCAGACTGAAAGGAGCGGGTCATCAGCAGGATAAATACAAATTAAAATTGATGCAGGTCTCATTTCTGCTTGACCAGTTTGTGTTGGGAGGCTGCAGAGAGCTAGGAATGGTGCACTTGCCATTTGTGCCATTTGGTCTTCCATTTCAATTCAGGGCCTGAAGGCAAAAAATAAAATGTACCTGCCCGAAAGATGTGCTGCAGCATCACAGACGCGATAATAAAACTCTGAAGGCTGGAAATACGGCAGCGTTTACATCTCACGAACTTGAGTTTTACAAAGAATTGTAAAACAGATAAAGTATCTAATTTCTAAAATAAATAAAAAGCGTAAAAGAAGGTAAAGACATACTAATAGTGGATTTTTATTTTCCCAATATAAACAGAGAGACCAGACATTGTTCATGTTAATGCTTAAAACATGAAAATAAAAATAAATGAGTGATGGCTTCATTTTTAATTCCGTGTTAGCTGTTTGCCCTGGGTGCACGCGCGGATGAGCATGTGTGTGCGTACAGGTGAGTATGTGTGTAATATGTCCAGCAAAAGCAAAGTGGCATCCTCCTGAACTCCTGTCACAGCTTCTCTGACTGTGAGTTCAAGAGCTCTTCATTACAGTCTCTGCGCATCTGAGAGAAAGAGAAACAATGCTCAGAGCCCACTGCACATAACCTTTCCATTCAATCAGCAGTTCAAACTGTGTCCCGCAACTGCAAATCATTCTGTTTCTACCGAGTCAAGTGTAGCACTGAGTCAAAAAGCCTCCCATCAAAACTGGATAAAAATATCTTTGTATTGTATTGCCCGACACGCAGGAAGCTACAACACAATTCTGATACATAACTCATATGGTTGCATCGGAATAATTGTTATCATCACTATACTCAGATATACAATACCATTTGATTGGTTATATCTGATCAAAAGGAAATACAGACACTAGCGATTACATTTAAAGTTGTATGCATTAGCCATCACCATCTGTGGAATATGTATATTTATGAAAATAAGCGGTGAAACTAGCCTGACAGTACGATGTAGACGTCAAACAAAGGCTCGTCAGTAATGTTTTATACAAATCCACTGATATAATAATTATACTATCCCCAGTCCTTAGTGGAGGTTGATTGTTCTTGCTGTGAGCTAACACACTTAATTGTAGTATGCAAATGAGAGCAATTACAAAGCTTTTAGGTGAAGAGATGACAGCTGAGGTTGGTTTTATTGGGGGCCTCACCCAAACAGTTGTCATGGAAACTACATAGAATAACTGTCAAATGGATATAATCTCATGATATGTCCAGAAATTGCCTCCTCTCTACTTTGTGTTCATGAATCGCTCCATATGAAAAGGAGATTCTTTGATTACTGAACAAATTGTCAATTTGTGTTGCGCAAAAATGAAAAGAGGGCTCATTTGAGAAAAAGAAAATGCTGGATTGGGTTCAATTTCCAAACTGACGCTTCATAAAGATGTAAAATATACTCACACAGAGTCGGAAAAGCTTTGAGGCTTTCCTAGTGTCAATAATTAGTCAGATGTATAAAAAAATAATAAAGTCAGAATGTAAATCGGTTTAAACTGTGAATTGAGAGCCTTGAACAAACAGGCCTTCACTTAACATCTGTAACAGACAGACTATATAT